>NW_027266269.1:37956241-38158741 GCF_022045235.1 Haliotis cracherodii
ACACACATAATCGATTCTAACGATGAGCATGTCATCGTGTCTCATTTGCGTAGATCGATGCTCATGATATCAATCACTGGATTGTCTGGTCTGCTGGATGGCGTCTGGCTACACCATTGAGGTTGCACCTGGCTACTCCAATTATACCTGGCCAACCAGTGGGGTTGTACCTGCCTGGCTGTCCCGTGAGGTCACCGTGTCACCTGTACCTAGCAACAGTCACGTGCCCCCGCCTATATCCGATCACGTGACAATTGGGACCCCGATCAAAGGCCTCTGACAAGGGAGATAATCCCGCGGTGTTCTGTTGGGCTCATCCCATCTACTTTCATGTCTTTTACGAGCCACATAATCTAGGTGTGACCTGATTCTTGGCCCTGACTCCGTGATCCGACTTTCTGATATCTCCTGGTCTGTTTATAGGACCCATCATCCCCGACCCGGTACAAATCTGACAGATCGCGGTCAAGTGACCTTGTCATACCCCGAAATGATAAAAACACCAAATACAAAACAATTTATTCTAAAACAAAACAAAAAAACTCGACCGTCGTCCATCATTGGGATGCTAAAAATCATAGAGAGCCATTAAGAAAACAAATCTAACTAAACCGTCTGACAAACATTAAATTGTCAATTCATTATTTGTCGTGCCCCAATGGTCTCAGCCACGGCAATTCGCTGTGCAGAGTTGCCTCCCTTGAACACGCCTGAAATCTATGACCATGGGTACGAATCCGTGGGGGCCCCGATTTTGTTTCTTGGTTTGTCAGCATCATACTATTGCTTACGGGTTTCACCAAAATGGTTAAATGTCTTAAATCTGCATCACTTTGGGCTTTCCTCCCTCATCAATCTGACACGCCGTGATATGGCTGGAATATTCTTCATAGCGGCACTAAGCACAACTCAACCATTTACTTACGTGGGGTCTCGTCAGCCAAGCTGCTGTTTGAGCATGAGTCTTAAATCTTATATGAGAAATAGTCTAAAAAGAAAGCAACAAACATAGCAACTGTCATATGTGTGCCTTTGTAAATAAGGGGGCACGGGTGGCCCAGTCGTCTAAGGCGATGCGATTCGCTGTGCAGAGTTGCGTCCCTTGGGCACGCCAGAAACCTATGATTGTGGGTTCGAATCCCGGTTCGCCCCGATTATGTTTCCAGGTTTGTCAGCACCATACCCGTGCTCGTGGGTTTCACCGGAGTGGTAAACGCCCGGGACCTGCGTCACTTCGGGCTTTCCTCTCACATTAAGCTGACACGCTGTGATATAATAACTGGAATACTGTTAAAAGCGGCGTTAAACACAACTCACTCACTCACTTTGTAAATGAAATAGCCACCAACTAAATGCATTATAAAAGACATGGGCGTTTGGTTTAACGTCGCTTTGAACATTGTGTTCAGTTATACCACGGCGTGTCAGTTTGATATGGGATGACGATGCAGGTGCGAAGATGGAGGGGGTCTGCGTCATATACAGCTGGTTACAATCCTCATATAGACCGCCTCCGTGGTCTAGTGTTAGAGCGTCCCGGCCGCGTCGTACAAGAGAATGGTACTTGTTGTTACCCTGTCCGGAGCTCGGCATTAAGGAGCTAAAACAAGGACTGGACAAGGCTCGGTGTCAGTATACTGTGCCTGAGTTCGGTATTCATGTTCAACTGCGGCATGGTATCTCAGTGGGCTAGCACTATAAATCGGCATCAGTCCGGACTAGTACAAGCAGCCACACACACACGTACATACACGTCGCTATATAAGTGCAGTAATTCTGGACGAGACGTTAAACCCCATTTCACCTCACCAATCCTTAAATAGTTGTATGTGAAGCCCATTTCTGGTATCCCCCGCCGTGATATTGCTGGAATATTGCTAAAAGCGGCGTAAAACCATACTCACTCACTCACTCACCTTAAATGGCTGCGAGTGAGTCTTGTGTCTCCCGTAACAAAGAGAGTCTATCAAGACTCGTGATCCAGATTAATGACCCCTACCACATCTAGAGTGCAACGCACCCGGGTGAGACGTCATCAGTGAGCCGTGACTCAGACACGCGTCCTTCACACGTGACTGCGCACAGGTAGACAGCCCGGGGCGAGACTGATTTAACACATGCCGGAAATACACGAAGATCCGCAGCGGACCCCAAAGTCATTCCGTGCGTCTCATCTCTACAAAGTGACATAGGCAGTATATTTTATTAAACATAAATTTTAATCAGAGAGATAATAATTTGTTGAATACAAATTTAAATTTGCCACCTTGGATTACAAATTCTATAATCACTGATTTAAGTGAAAGGAATGGGCGCTCGTTATATGTCGTAAGAAAGGGAAATAACTCTCCTCTGCCTTACCCGTTGTGTGTCACAGATAAAAGGAGTCGCCTCCCTTGAGTTCGGGTCCAAGATACTGCTGTGATTTGCCTGCACCAACACCTGCGCTTGTTGGTTTTACCCAACGGCAAAATGAGTGGGGGAGTGGGTTGAATTTGACATTATTCCAGTTTTACCACAGCGTGTCAGCTTAATTTGGGAGCAAAAAACCCAAGTGATGGAAGGGTCATACGTTTACCACTTTGGTGAAACCCACGTGCACAGGTATGGTGCTGGCAATGCAGGATATATGATCATAGGTTTTTGGCGTGCCCAAGAGACGCAACTCTTGACGGCGTCTTGGACGGCTGGGCCACCCGTAAAGATTGTTCGACCTGCATCACTTCCGACTTTCTTCGGGGCGGTAGGGTAGCCCAGTGGTTAAAGTCCTAGACCCGGGTTCGATTCCCAACAAGGGTTCAATGTGTGAAGCTCTTTTTCCGGTGTCCCCAGCCGTGATATTGTTGGAATGTTGCTAAAAACGGCGTAAAACCATTCTTACTCACCACTCTTTATGGCTTCCTTCCAACATCAATACCACAGGAGAAATGAGGTTTATCGTCGCATTCCATACTATTGTACTTATATAGCGACGTGCATGAACGTGTGTGTGTGCATGGCTGCTTGTACTATCCTGTTCTAACTGCTGGCAAGCTGAGATATCATGCCGCAGTTTAACATGAATACCCCACTCGGACCCAGTATACTGAGCCGACCAGTCCTTGTTATAGTCCCTTCATGCCAAGCGCCAGGCAGGGTAACAACAAGCCCCATCTTTTAACGCCTGTTGGTATGACGCGGTCGGGGATCGAACCCTCAAGATCGCAAGCCATGCTATAACTGAAATCCATGTTTAAAGCGGCGTTAATACACTCATTCGTCTAAAGGCGCCGTAATTCTGTGTGCAGAGTTGCGTCCCTTAGCCTTCTGAGAAACATATGATCGTGGGTTCGAATCCCAGATTGGCCCGACTATGTTTCAAGGTTTGTCAAGATCAAATCCGTCGTTGTGCGTTTTTACCCCCTTTACTGATTCCGATTCGTTCAGAAACGCTTCCTCCAGGACTAAACTATGGTGAGTCATCCAAGACACAATACACCATACAGGTCTTTTTGATTTATTGGCTCAAGTGATACATGGCAAGTTCCTTACGGTCTCTGAGTCAAAATCAAAATGCTAAAATTACATCTCATGTGACAATTTTATGCATAGTGTCTCTCAAACATGTCAAGGAAATAGAAGCGACTTCTTCCTGTCATAGTTCAAAGATATCCTTGTCGGCGCCCAACGTCTATCAAAGTATGGGTGCTCGTGGCTGGACATATGTCGCTTTGATGAACGCGATCAATGTTCCTTTGTTGTCCCCCGAAAGATGTGACACACTGACATCCTCCCTGTCTCTGTGTGTGTCATGGCTGTGGTATTATAGTTAACACATTGAACGTAATGAAAGTAGTTGTTTTTATTCCCACCGAAAGAAACATAACTTTGGACAAATACCGATTTGAAAAACCATGAAACAATCGTGAGTTTCGTCCCCTGAACAAGGAAATCCTGTAAGGTAGTACGAGTGAGTGAGTTGTATTTTACGCCGGTTTTAGCAATATTCCAGCAATATCACGCAGCGGACACCACAAATGGACTTCACACATTGTACCCACGTGGAGCCTAGAACCAGGGTCATCGCGGCGACGAGCAAATACTTAAACCACAAGGCTACCCCACTTCAGATTCAACCTAGCAGTTACAGCGAGACATTTTCAAGTCTATCCCCGTTACCATGGTGACACAGGCTACTGTTAAGTGAATTAGTAGTATTGAGAAGTTAAATATACGCGCTTTGGACTTTTTGAATTGGCTGCACTTATTTCAGTCACTACATCGATCCACAAATTATATTGTTCCCAATGAGCTAAAGTAGCAATGTTTCACTTTTTTATTAACACAATTCCATCAGCTAATCAGCTGATCGATAATCGAACCATATCAGGATAACAGTACTGTGGACATGTTCATAATGCTGTAGGCGAGAAATGTCGCCTTTCGGAATTCTGATATGAGTTTATACAACACGCCCATTGACTATCACAATAACACTATCAACATAGCATGAATAACACGGTATAGCCATTACACTGGCGTTGTGTGGTGTTTCGGCTGGCCACAATCAGATTGCAAACCTGCTAATGTCCTGGACGTAAATATGCGTCTTTATTTCCCTCAACGACTTTCTGCGCCCTTGTAGTGCTTGTGCAGACTGGCGGGGTGTGCACATCAGCCATCAGTGCGCCAGGGACCGACCATTTCACATATTCTGGGAGTTTGTGGGGACTAGATATATTATCAGTTATAGCTGCAGAACCAGATATCCTTTTTAAAACTATGATCCTAAATATTTTTTGTTGGAACCATTTTTTTTCCAACAGTAATGAAGCGCAATGAAGTGTTTCAAGCATTTTCTGAAATAATTTGATAGCATCCCAGTTACATACTAACACCTCAACCCTACCCCACCCACTCCACCAACCCACCCCCAGCCACCCACCCCCACCAAAAAATCAATGGGATTCGACATCCCCTACCCAACAATTATGACCATGCTAGTTGTTGCCCGTGACATAATCTAGTATTGAATCGAGTATATCAAGCCCATTACCCTACATGTCTGTTGTCGACCCGTGTTTAGTCTTAGATGACTAAGTTATCAACGGATAACAAAACAGGGCTTCTCTGCCATGGTTAAATATCGATTTTATTACTCCTTGAATACCACGGCCACTTGCACAGCGGGCAACCCTTTGATTTCAGCGACAGCAACGCCATGTCTGTATTTCTCTATGTATACTGTTGTATGTGTTGTAATAACAGGTCGGCGAAGTCCCCACTCCCCAACGCTCCCTACCTGATCATTAAACAGGACCCCCAACCCCAACCCCTGTTGTCGCCATGTTGTTTGTGAATCTCCATGACAACATCGATTAAGCTAGCTTCTGGGATTGATAATAAATCACCTATGTATCGTTTTGTCCACATTGAAGTCAATACTTGTGAAACGCTTCTGGTGTCAACATTTCTATCACTTCCGGTAGGAATTACCAGACAACTATTAATACTCCATTGTCTACTCGAACAGGCTTGAACAAGGCCGAGTGAATGTTACTGGAATACAATGCATGGCCGCGGAATATGTCATTTAATTGAGAAAATTCTATGTCGATATATTAATGTTTAAGGGTATTAGGGCAGTTGGGTAGTGGTTTAAACGTTCGCTTGCCGCGATACGGGGAGTTCTATTCTACACAAAGGTACAAAGGTACAATGAGTCAAACTCAATTGTGGTACAAGACCCCCACCCCCCCCCCACCCCCCCCCACCCCCCCCTGCCGTGATTTGCTTTACGTGCTTTGTAAACCAACCCTCACCTGAGGTATTTAGATACGTAGAAACGAATCTTTATACTGAGTGAGTAGTTTTACGCTGCAATATTCCTGCAATATCACCAGAAATGGGCGAATCTTTAACTACACGTAGTCACTCACTCGAGAGGGGCGGTCGGGTAGCCTAGTGATTAAAGCGTTCGCTTGTCACGCCGAAGACCCGGGTTCGAGTCCCGACATGGGTACAATGTGTGAAGCCCATTTCTGGTGTCCCCCGCCGTAATATTGCTGGAATATTGCTAAAAGCGGCGTAAAACCATACTCACTCACTCACACACTCGAGTCAGTCTGACCGCCCGATCCCCTCAAACCTATCCCCACATTGCGTGTTCTCGCTGTTATTGCGCCCATGACGAGACTATAAAAACAACAACACTGATACAAGCAAACACCATTATATGTAAACAGATACTGCTATCATGCCATAACTGCTCTTGATATAAACACATAGAGTTCATATTCGATAAACCGTCAGCTTTGAAATATATTTATTGCCATGCGTAACAATATTGACTGGTGTCGAGATCGTGACTGCTGGGAGAACTCGAGGGGCTAATACCGCCCTAGTACTCTGTCACCCTACATACCGCGAGATAAGTCTCTCTCATACACACGTACACCCTCCACCCCTCCACCCCTCCACCCCTCTCTGATAACACGGACATGTCAACACTACATTATGGCTCATGCCGGTCACCTCGACTTGTGCCGTTACCCACAAATTGTGTACCGGGATCACAGTAAACCAACCGACCCCAAACATATGTATATAATAAGTAGAACAGTAAGACTTTTGTGGCTCGTAGAAATTTGGCACAGCGTGATACGAGCGACATTACTGTAAGGGTCACGTCTGTCCCTGATTGTGTTGTGGAGTGAGATAGTCAGGTTACCTATACTGCTCCCTGGCCGTAAACCGACTGTTTACCAGTGATGGCAGACAGACAAATTATCATATTTGAGTCTCAACTTGTATAATTCAACAAATGATGTTTTTATAACTTACGAACGAAGGCGCCCTCTTATATCAAGTTGACACGTGATATAAATGTGAAAGTGTTCAAAGTGGCGTTAAACTCCATTCACTCACGTCTCTGTTTTTTTGTTTAACGCTGCACTCAGCGATATTCCTGCTATATGATGGTGGTCTGTAAATAATCGAGTCTGGACCAGACAATGCAGTGATTTATATCACGAGCATCGATCCACTCAGTTGGAATACGATGACATGCATCAACCACCCGATCCCTTTAGTCGCCTCTTACGACAAGCATAGTCGCCTTTTACTGTAAGCATGGGTTGCTGAAGACCTATTCTACCAGATCTTCACGGGCATCACGTCTGTGTAATAATGTGTACTTTATATACGGTATAAAACGTGAACGCCAGAAAAATATCAGTCTGGAATATCTGCCGGAACAGATTCCATTGGGCGGAAAAGGAAATATAGTGGTAAATACATGAATGGTTCACTGAAAATCAGTGACTCCAGGTATCCCGGAAAGGGTGTCCGTCTGTATGTTTCCAAACACATATGTTGACAATCGCCATGCTTCTTGTTTCAGACAGCCGTTATGAGGCACTGGTAGAGATGACTGTGAACTATACCTGGAATCCAGACTATACCGACAACTCCAGCCAAGCCTTCTCCACAGCAGCTACAGAGATAACAAGACAAGTAAGTCGTGGTTCCAATCCAAGACTCACCCTGATTATGATCCTTTGACTGCAAAACAATACCCGGTCTATCTTCAACCCGTCTCGTGTCACTGTTTCATCCCATTGTCAGTGATATAAGTGACGTCCTCCGTGGTCCAGTGGATAGAGCGTCCGAACGGAGAGCGTAAGATCCGGGTTTCGATCTCAGTATCGAAATGTGGGCTACCCATATAATACCGGCATTATTCTAGACTAATACTAGAAGACACTCAAACACATGCAAGCAAACACACACACACACACACACGCGCGCACACGCACGAACGCACTCACGCACACACACACACACACACACACACACACACACAGAGTCTCTATATTACTGATAATCTTGAACGCGTTGTTTTCAAAACAGGTTCGTTGTACATCCACCTTCAGTCCCTGTTTTCTGTTTCAGATATCATGTAACCTGAATGAGAGCCTCCAGGTGGAGGAGGTGGCGGTGTCACAGATCAGGTGAGTGGGGGAGGTCTGGTTGATAGAGTGAACTCTTTAATTCACCATCATTTGGCGCGATCGTTATAGGGAATAGATTGGCCTGTGCTCTGTAGTTAAATCCAACTGCCATCTCTTTCTGGCATCCTTGATTAAACATTTATTGGTATGGTTGGTTGGTTGGTTAGTTCTTTAACGCCGCACTCAGCAATATTCCAGCTATATGAGGGCGGTCTGTAAATAATCGAGTCTGGGCAAGACATTCCAGTGATTAATATCATGAGCATCGACCCACGCAATTGGGATCGATGACATGCAGGAACCAAGTCAGCGAGTCTGACCACCCGATCCCGTTAGTCGCCTCTTACGACAAGCATTGTCGCTTTTTACGGCAAGCATGGGTTGCTGAAGACCTATTCTACCCCGGATCGTGGCGGGTCTATTGGTGTTGACATCGTATTCAATATTATCTCACAGATTGCTGTATTAACATTGATGTAACTCGTCCATTCACGATCAAATTAGTTAGCCATGTGCCGTTATGTTTCCTTGTAGGGCTCATTACCTTCTCTCATTCACTTGTTGGTTTTTACCTAAATAGAGGTATGTTAATAAAATGCTTTGTATTTTCATGAACAGCTGACATTATGTTAACTTAACACTGTACCTGTTCTGACATGGGTTTCAGATGTTTAGTGCGCCTTTAGGTTATGTTTGTTTGTTGCATAGCGCCGCTCTCAGCAATACTACAGATTGATGGCGGTCTGTAAATAATCGTAACTGAGGTAGTCCAGTGATTGACATCATGAGTATCGATAACCATGCAATTAGGATATGATGACATACATCAACCACGTCAGCGAGCCTGACCACCGGATACCGTTAGTCGTCTATAACGACAAGCATGGGTTACTTAAGGCCAACTCTAACTCGTATCATCAGGGGTTATGTGCGTCACTAGAAATGTAGGAATGGAATACTTAAAACCAGGACGCTGGTGCCTCGTTTGTGTAAAATGTCCTGTTATGTTTCAGAAAAGGGCAGCAACAACGCACCCTTGACATTGATGTTACCATCCATCTGCCTGGAACTAGCCTGGTCGACCTTCGGACGGCCTTGGCCCCAAGTGTAACTTTGTTTAGGTGTAACCTGACAGCCACTGTCAGTGAGTAATTCTGACTTCCACCCACTCGCTCGCTGACAGACGTTGTTAGAATTCGGTATATGTGATTGTGACTATAAAACAAAACCCCTGCCACCTACCAGGAATGTAAAATAGGCAGTACTTTAAATGTGTCCCCCTGAGTTGACTGTTTCTGTAGCAAGTGAAACTTCGTTATTTCGAAATCCATTATCTCGACGTAATGGTTAAATTTAATCTTAAAGTTGCTGGAAGAAATTCCATTTCAGCAAGCGTGACCAAGGAATGCTCCACATGTACTTCTAAACAAATTGAGTAGTATGTATTTGATGGTCTCCAAGATTTAGAGCTGATGGGTCTTTCGCTGTATGTCTTTTAAAATCGTTTACACATACTGATTTTAGCACACGAAATCTACCAATGATAATTACATGTGATATATTTTGTCCTTTCTTTCAGCTGCATTTAATTCACCTGATATCTTGACCCAGTCATCTGCAACGTCCTCGTCGTTTGTGTCCTCTTCGTCCTTCATGTCCTCTTCGTCCTTCGTGTCCTCTTCGTCTCAGGCAGGCGGCGTAGAGGCAACGTCTACATCGCAGGTAACGACGGCAATGAACGGCGAAGTGACCAACTCAACTCTCACTCAAGTCTCGACCTCAGTGGCTCAGTCCGAGATGACAACATCCAGCTCATCAAGCGCATACCAAGCTATGTCTTCATCATCAACTGAGATAGCATCAACATCATCCTTGCAGGCTCATGGTCAAGCCTCCACATCACTGACAGGAGACCAAGAATCGTCGTCCCAATACATCATGGCTACATCTACAATGTCTGCAACAGGAGCCTCCAGCTCGGTTCCCCCTGTCCCTGACTCTTCGAGTGTTGTACCTGCCTCTTCAAGTGTTGTACCTGAAATTACAGCGTCATCACCTGCCCCTGATACAGCTGCCCTGGGATCCTCTAGTCAGGCTGAACGTGCCCCGCAGTCAAGTTTAATGGCAGAAGGGTCATCATCTGTGATGCAGTTTGTGTCACCATCAGAACAGGTGCCCACACCGTCATCATCCCAAGCTGCGTCTGTCGATGCCCAGGTCTCAGCAGTGCAAGGTTCTCACCAACAAGTGACGTCCACGGATGTTGTACAAAGTTCAGCAATTCAATCTAGTGCTGTTGACATGCAGGCCACAACCATGCCCTCATCTGACGTGGTGTCATCCTCATCTTCTTCTCTCCTGGAGTCCAGCTCCACACAACCAGCGATGCCAGAGTCCAGGACAGCACCCGGTATTGAAACGTCTAGTCAAGTAACATCAGCATCAGCATTGGAAGGGTCTTCTAGTCAGACCATGCCTACAGGATCAGCTTCACTTTCGTCCTCACCGGTCATTGTCATTGCTCCGTCCTCAAGTGAAATCACACCAACCTCCACACCGCTCCCGGACACGAGCACACCCGGGGTTGTGGTTGATTCTTCCGAGATGTCCTCATCGCACCAGTTGATGTCCTCATCTCACCAGCTGATGTCCTCATCGTATCAGTTGATGTCCTCAGAACAGACTCCCACTTCATCATTGGCCAACGTGGAGTCTTCCTCAGTCATGGCAGTATCAACAATGCCTGTTGATTCTAGACAACATTCAATGATGCAGTCCTCAACATCGGTAATACATCCAGTTGACACAACAAGTTCAGGGCTTATCGAAACACCTGGGACAGAGAGTCCGACGTCTTCATCAGCTGTTGCTGTTACCCCAGGGGGCTCAGAGAAGGTGCCTGATATGTCGACCAGCAGTATGCCAGCTGTGACAGAAATGCCACCCTCCGTCACCAGCTCCTACTCCGTGTTGCCGTCAGAGTCACAGGGTGAAGTGAGGCCTGTCGCAAGTAGTAAGGACATGTCAGAGGTGGTCCCAAGCTCAGCCATGTCTGAATTTCACAGTGAAGTATTTTCCTCCATGGAACCATCGTCAACTGTCCGCATGACATCCGATTCTACCCCTGGGTCATCTGGGTCTGTGATGGTCCCGAGTGAAGTTGTGACAACATCATCTGCCGGTATGTCAACAGGATTAATGGAATCATCTTCTAGTATGTCAAACGACGGAGGGATTATTGTCGTCCCACCTTCAACCGGGGATCAAATGGCAACATCTCAAACCATGGAACAATCCTCCTATGTGATGGCGACTGAATCATCCTCCCCTGCTGTAGTTCCTTCTTCTTCCGACGTCTATGTACAGTCCCAGGTGACCTCCCCCACATCTGTGTCTACACCTGTCTTGGAACCCGTTGCAACGTTACCAGCATATCCATCATCATCAGCATCTGTTGCAGTGTCAATGTCATCACTTTCGGAGACAATAGGCGCCACCAAAATGGAGACAGAAATGGTCAGCTCATCCGCAGCAATGCCAACGATGCCAACACAGTCAAGCATCATGGCCTCTATGACGTCTTCCGATGTTGTCATCGTTGTCCCACCGGAAACAGATCAGGTTACCCAGGCTTCTTCTCTCCCAATGTCTGCGTCGACTCCTGTTGCTATAGAAACGACATCTGAGGTAATTCAACCACAAACGTCCGCCTTGCCCGTATCTACATCAGGGATGGAATCGCAGACAGCCATGTCGTCATCTGAGTCAATTCCGCTGTCCACCAGTTCCTCGTCCTTCACCGCTGTACCCAGCATCCCACCAACTGACTCGTCATCCTCTGTCGTCGTCGTCGTCCCACCTGCCACCAGCACCGTCGCGACAACGTCCTCATCGACGTCCACGTCTGGAGTGTTTGTCCCCGTGTTCTCCTCCACCACAGAGTCTTCAGGTGTGCCTCCAGCCTCGGGGATGTCCAGTCAGATGTCCAGTCAGATGTCCAGTCAGATGTCCAGTCAGATGTCCAGCATGTCCAGCATGTCCGACTCGTTGGCCCAGCCACCTATGGAAGCATCGTCTGCAATGGACTCTCTGAGTGTGACAACGTATATTGCAACGCATGTAATCGATTCGAGCAGTGCCATGATGGAGTCAAGCGGTGTACCAGTTGTCGTAACAAGTTCAGTGGTTGAATCCAGCGGTGTACCAGTTATGTTAACAAGTTCGATGGTTGAATCAAGCAGTGCACCACCTATGTTTACAAGTTCGATGGTTGAATCAAGCAGTGGCCTGGCCATGTTTACAAGTTCGATGGTTGAATCAAGCAGTGCGGCACCTATGTTTACAAGTTCGATGGTTGAATCAAGCAGTGGCCTGGCCATGTATACAAGTTCGATGGTTGAATCAAGCAGTGCGGCACCTATGTTTACAAGTTCGATGGTTGAATCAAGCAGTGCACCAACTATGTTTACAAGTTCAATGGTTGGATCAAGCAGTGCGCCAGTTGTCTTCACAAGCTCGATGGTTGAATCAAGCAGTGCGCCACCCATGTTTACAAGTTCGATGGTTGAATCGATGCCCTCCGCCTCGCCATCTTCCTCGGCGCTGTTACCCCTGCCCTCCACACAACCCATCTCTTCCTCCATGGAGAGTTCAAGCATGCCTGTTGCTATGACAACAACCGCCGTATTGACATCATCAGTCGCACCGCTCCCATCATCAACGTCCTCCTCATCAATGTCCTCCTCGTCATCAATGCCATCTTCAAGTTCTGTGATGGCACCAACCAGCAGCGTATATTCCTCCTCCTCCATTTCCCCATCAACAACAGAGGTGATGACTTCTTCAACAGTTGTGACACCCACAACAACGAGTGCTCCAACAACAACAACAGCAGCCGCGGTGGTGGATGTGAACGGCAAGTTTTCCATCGTTGAGGGTCGCAACTTCACCGAGGAGTTACTGAATACGTCCTCCCCTCAGTACATCGAGCTGAAACAGGATCTCAAACTAAAAGTAAGTCAGTCAGCACTGTAGAAAATATATTTAAAGCCACTCAGAGATAAGCGGAAATGTACTCCTCCTTCTAACGTTTAATCTGTTACCCTCCTCACACTAGGCTGTCGGCTGATCAATGTGGCATTGGGAACTGGCTATGTGATGTCCTGGGGAGCCTAGGAATCTTTAACAAAACTTGAAATAGTTTGTTCCAGAAAAGCATTTGAAAATAATTGTTTTCCTCGAGTTTAACCCACTCAATTGTATGTTCGATGTACTGGTAGTCCTGAGAAATTGTTGAGAAAGAAGCGGAATTGATCGGCTCCTATCTTCATAGAAAAACGTTATTTATATGTATATTGTAAAAACGGTTACTCCAGCACCAACTGATTCCTCTATTATCTGTGTTGACATGCTCCCCGTTTGTTCTAGCTGGAGGGCCTGTACAAGATCAGCGCTCTGAAGGACCTGTTCCAGGGAATCAGTGTCATGACGTTCAGGTGAGTACCAAGCAGACAAGTACTGCTGTCATTCAGCACCAGTTTAGGGTGGTCCTGTCGACTTAAGCCGCAGAAATTCGCCATGCAAAGCTGCGTCTATTGGGCGTACAAGAAACCTACATGTATGATCTTAGGTCGTTCGGGGCGTTCGCTCGTCAATTGTTCGGGGCGTTCGTTCGTCAATTGTCCGGGGCGTTCGCTTTTCAATTGTTCGGGGCGTTTGCTTGTCAATTGTTCGGGGCGTTCGCTCGTCAATTGTTCGGGGCGTTCCCTCGTCAATTGTTCGGGGCGTTCGCTTGTCAATTGTTCGGGGCGTTCGCTTGTCAATTGTTCGGGGCGTCCGCTCTTCAATTGTTCGGGGCGTCCGCTCTTTAATTGTTCGGGGCGTTCGTTCGTCAAGCCCGGACTCTATTGCCCAGATGGGTAATGTGTCAAGACTATATCCTGTGTATCCTCCATGACATTGCTGGAATTGTGCTAAATGCCGGGTATTTACTCACTCGAATATCGTTCAGTGTGAGATATATTTTTCTTGGTTTGTCCATGCTCTTCGATGTCACTTTAGTGTTTGTTTTGTTTGTTGTTTAACGCCACACTCAGCAATATTCCAGCTATATGACGGCGGTCGGTAAATAACCGAGTCTGGACCAGACAATCCAGTAATTATTATCATGAACACCGATCCACGCAATTGGAATACGATGACATGCATCACTGAATCTTCTTCACTCTCTCACCAATTGGTAAAAATCTCTCACTGGCATGGTACCCGTGAGATCCGGGGTAGAATAGGTCTTCAGCAGCCAGTTCTTGCCGTACAAGGCGACTTTGCTTGTCGTAAGAGGGTACTTACGTGATCGGGTGGTCAGGCTCGCTGATTTCGTTGATGCATGTCATCGTATTCCAATTGCGTGGATCGTTGCTCATGATGTCAATCACTGGATTGACTGGTCCAGACGCGGTTATTTAGAGACCGCCGTCATATAACTGGAATATTGCGGGATTCGGCGATAAAAAACAAACAAGTAAACAAACAAACCAAACAAAACAAAAATCTCACTGGCATAGTAACCTTGTATTGTTCTAGCCAGGGCAGCATCGTCGTGAGCTACACGGCTGAGTTCACGAGCAGCAGCAACGTGACGGGCGAGAGCGTAACATCAGCGTTCATGAACGGCCTCAGCGACGGTGACAAACTGGGCAACTACACCATCAACAACGACACCGTGAGCCATGAAGGTGAGGGAATAGACTGCTGTATCAATCTCATACACAGATCCGATTAAACGTCCCAATATGTTTAAATCCTGGAATCCCCACCCTCGATTATCCAGCGTCTTGTACTGTATCGCCTGTAACATTAGACTCTCTTACGTCAACCCTTGCGTCGCCACTGTTTTCTCTGACCTCTCTAATGTCAATGATTGTATGGTCTGTCTTGCCTTTAAACATTCTCTAACGTCAATCCTTGCAGTCGTACCGGGGACAATGGCGCCAACAGCAGCAACGACGCCGGCGCCAACACCAGTGCCCAAAGACGAATTCCCCAACTGGGCTATCGCCGTCATCGTGTGTGGCTCCATCCTCCTCATCTTCTTGTTCTTCATGATCTGCGTCCTGGTCAGTATTGGGGCACCTGCCAGCTCCATCTCTCACATTACGGAAACTGTAATCGCTAAAAAACGTTGTACCTCATCCTTAATACTAAATAAATTCACCAAGCTACCTATTTTTAACAATAGCCGATATGTTGCCGACTCGCTCGATGAACGATATTGCAAAACGTTCACAAAAGATGCAGGTAGAGGCTTGGATGAGGCAGGGTGTATGTAAATAACCACTGTGTCCCGGACAGACTGTTATGTCGCACAAAGATCCCCCTCCCCCCTCACACTCAACACCTCCCCTCTCACACTCAACACCTCCCTTCTCACACACAACACCTCCCCTCTCACACACAACACCTCCCCCCTCACACACAACACCTCCCCCCTCACACACAACACCTCCCCCCTCACACTCAACACCTCCCCTCTCACACACACCTCCCCTCCTCTCACACAACACCTCCCCTCTCACACACAACACCTCCCCCCTCACACACAACACCTCCCCCCTCACACACAACACCTCCCCTCTCACACACAACACCTCCCCCCTCACACTCAACACCTCCCCTCTCACACACAACACCTCCCCTCTCACACACAACATCTCCCCCCTCACACACAACACCTCCCCCCTCACACACAACACCTCCCCCCTCACACACAACACCTCCCCTCACACACTCAACACCTCCCCTCTCACACTCAACACCTCCCCCCTCACACACAACACCTCCCCTCCTCACACACAACACCTCCCCTCTCACACAACACCTCCCCTCTCACACACAACACCTCCCCTCTCACACACAACACCTCCCCCCTCACACACAACACCTCCCCTCTCACATACAACACCTCCCCCCTCACACTCAACACCTCCCCTCTCACACACAACACCTCCCCCCTCACATACAACACCTCCCCCCTCACACACAACACCTCCCCCCTCACACACAACACCTCCCCCCTCACACACAACACCTCCCCTCTCACACACAACACCTCCCCCCTCACACTCAACACCTCCCCTCTCACACACAACACCTCCCCCCTCACACACAACACCTCCCCTCTCACACACAACACCTCCCCTCTCACACAACACCTCCCCTCTCACATACAACACCTCCCCCCTCACACACAACACCTCCCCTCTCACACACAACATCTCCCCTCTCACACTCAACACCTCCCCTCTCACATACAACACCTCCCCTCTCACACACAACACCTCCCCTGCTTTGGCCAGTACTCCACTATGGGTGTCTAGAGCTTGATTTATCACAAATCGTCTCCTTCAGTGTTCCCGTCGTCATACACGACAGAAGTACCGGATGGAAGAAGATCCCGACGACATCGGCTACAGGCGGACCTGGGCCGACTCCCCCCACGAATACGCCTACGACAATAAAATGGCAGTTTCCGAGAGCAACGAAAACGGAAAAGAGGTGCCCGTTAGATACGACATGGCGGACACACTACCCAGAGATCAGGTGAGCTTTTTACCCTGAATGCGTGGTGAATGAGAGGTTGGGG
This sequence comes from Haliotis cracherodii, assembly GCF_022045235.1. NCBI lineage: Eukaryota > Metazoa > Mollusca > Gastropoda > Lepetellida > Haliotidae > Haliotis > Haliotis cracherodii. The sequence goes on from NW_027266269.1 coordinate 37,972,874, forward strand.
TGGGAGGCATGTGATTAAGTAGGTAACGATGTGTGTGTGAGGGGGAAGGGGGGGTGGGAGTGGGGTGTTTAGGATGAGTGTTGATGTGAAGGTACCGAGTCGAGATATGTGACGCAGTCAGAAGGGATCAGAGCGTGTTGGTCGGCGATGTCGTACAAGAACGGATGGTGTTAGGAACGTGGATGGGGTTGTGTGTCGTCTTCGGGTGTGGTTTTGTTTATGAAGTTTGATGGATTCTCTTTCAGTAGTGACGAAGATGTAATATAGTTTGGACATGGGATGTGTGTGTAGATTGTGTCGACATGTTCTGTCAATAGCACACGTTCTGTTCAATGGGAACAAAGGTGAAGCACTATTGTAACGCGCCGAATTCGTCCTCAATTGCACGTCTTTGGGATGCCTGGATCTGATGATTATGTGTGTAGATGACTTGGAACTTGTCTTGTAGTATTGTAGATTCTGTGTGTGTCTGGAGTTATGTCTTGGTCGCCAACTTGTAGAATTTGTGTCATAGAGAATGTAGACATAACATTGTTGATGCTCTCGTGCGTGCGTGCGTGTGTGTGTATCAGTCTGTGTGTGTGCCTGTGTGTATCGACATAGCTAACGTGCTTAATTCTTGTTCCAATGTTATCTTCCAATCGTAGTGTCTAGTGTCGTATTGGGGATTTCCGTGGTTTACTTCGGATTTCCGGAAGGGTTTCTGATACAAAAGCGGCCCCAGCACCACAGACTGGCGTGAGGCTAAAATGAGGATCGGATGGTTACAATGTGTGACGTGAATGTCACTGTGTGCCTACCACATGACCGTTGCTTGTGATGTCAACAACTGGTTTGCCGAGCCGGACTCGATTATGTACAAGCCACCGTCATACAGCTGAAATACTGTTGATTGCGGTGTCAAACAAAACTCACTCTCCAGGTCGGTGCTCACACTATCACCCCCGGGTTTACCGCCCAAGGTGATAGCCGGAATCATGATCCTCACGCTGTCCGCCATCTGTGTTCCCCATGCTCCTCACTCACTCATTCCCGCGCACATATGCTTGTAGTTCAGGGCTAGATGCATGGCGAGAACAAGACTGATTTTGTTATGGTTGCTGTGTTTGCTGTCTTGAAGGACACTTCATGCTTTGCCATTTCGTGGATGAAGATGGTTGGAACCGTGAACCTCAAAGAGAGGAACGGTAGCTCATTGGTTGAAGCGTTCGCTCACCACATAGAGGACCCGGGTTCGTTTCCAAACAAGTGCGAAGCGTATGCTTGGTTTGTCCACCGTGATATGGCTGGAATAATGTCTGACACGACCTAAAACAACACTCACTCGGAACGTTCCAACCATCTTTCATGGTGTAAACGCTTGACTTCAAGTTTGAGAAATTATGGTATGAATACATATGAACAGACTAGGCTGTGGCAGGAAGAAAATAATATAATAAGTACCCTTTGTAAAATAATTTAAACGTATTCTGAATATATTAGAGTCCACGCCATGTGAGAGACCTACCCGCTATGACCACGTGTTACCTCAACGTCCAAATGTACCGGGGCACGGGTGGCACAGTCGTCTAAGGCGCCGCGATTCGCTGTGCAGAGTTGCGTCCCCTGGATACGCCAGAAACCTATGATTGTGGGTTCGAATCCCGGTTCGCCCCGATTATGTTTCTAGGTTTGTCAGCACCATACACGTGCTCGTAGGTTTCACCGAAGTGGTAAACGTCTGAGACCTGCATCACTTCGGGCTTTCCTCCCACATTAAGCTGACACGCCGCGATATAACTGGAATACTGTTAAAAGCGGCGTTAAGCCCAACTCACTCACTCACTCCAAATGTACCACGACTGAGTTTAACATGAGAAATATAGGGCAAAAGAGAGTATACACTTAAAAATTGGATTTGACCAATACATTACAAACGTTGTCAAAACGTTACAACGCTGAAACCAGTCGCTGGAACACTGCAAACCATCAACGCGTATTGATACATCACATCACATACAACTATTTCTAGTTTATTTCATTTTTAGCCACCATCAAACATGGGTGTATACTTTCTTATGCCCGGCAGTTAGAATCTCAATATTCATAACATATTCTGAGAATTAAAGAAACTAAATTGAACAACATCTTTAGATGTATCAAACCATTGATTTGAGCCTTTTAATGTATGCTTACGTCCCAAAGCAACCTTGTCTGTTCTGTTGGGGTTACCTCCCTTCCATTGTATACGATGCATGACGTCACCTTCCTTATTTGTTTAGCAACGAACCACATCACTATGAGTAAGTGATGTGCAAGTCTTGACGGTGTAAGTATCGTAGTGGAACCTGGTGTATGTCGTAGCACTAACTCCCCTTCGCAGATTCACGCAGTACGTCACCATGGAATACGTCACCAAGCAGTACGTCACCACGCTCAAAAGGGGCGTGGCTACGTACATCAGACGTAATGGCCACAAGATGAACTATTGCAAATTAATACTTGACCATATTTTGGCATTTCTGGAAACCTGACATATAAAACAATGAGTACCCTGAGTTGTGTGTCAAATATCGCCATGGCTGCCTGAATCAGATGAATGACCCCCTACCCTTCACTAACCCTTCGTTGTATTCACGTGACTTTACTGGTAGATGCACACGTTATACGTTTTGCGTTAAACCGGTTCCTGATGTCTGTTCCGCGAAGCAATATGCACTGACTGTGATGGCCGCCGCAATTTTTAATGTATCGAATATCAGGCAACACAAATGCTGTACTTGTGTCTTCCACTCGAGGAAAACTTGTATTGTGTCAGACCCACAAGGGGTCAGTCATAAGCCTAGTGGTTAAAGCGATGTATCGCCAACCTGAAAACCCTGGTTCGAAACCCACTTCGATAAGATATTTCAAACAACTCTTTGCTTCGCGTGCCGTGGTAAGCAGGATGTTTGCACTAGGCAGCATAAAAAAATCCTCTTACTTATGGGACGACCAATCACAATCTTGCAGTGCAATACCCACAGTCGGTGCAGACAACGGAAACGACAGACGGAAGCCGGGTCAGTTGTTGTTGACGTAATCTGTTTTTTTCCAGGTGTTATCTAACGCTGACATCTAACCCGCCTTACTAGACTCTAAAATGGTTTCTGAATAATCGAAGTATTGACATTTTGAAACTACCAGCGACCGTGTTCTCTAATGAGTTCAATACTAGCTGTACCTAACCTATTGCTTAACCCACCATAACCTGTCACATCAACCTGCAACCTGAAATGTGATCAATAAAATAAACGAAACATAGTCATTAAATGGTAATAAGCCTTTTCTAATTTACGTCAATTCTCAATGCCTTGTCCATTAGTAAACGTGAAGGGATTGTAGACGTCCATGTTTCCTTTCACAGTAGACCCGTGAAAATCCGTGTTAGAATAGGTCTTCAGAAACCCATGCTTGCCGTAAAAGGTGACTGCTTGTCGTAAAAGGCGACTAACGGGATCGGGTGGTCAGGCTCGCTGACTTGATTGATGTATGTCATCGATCCCAATTGCGTGGATCGATGCTCATGATATCAATCACTGGATTGCCTGGTCCAGACTCGATAATTTACAGACCGCCGTCATATAGCTGGAATATTGCTGAATGCGGCGTTAAACAATAAACCAACCAACCAACCTTTCACATTAATCAGATCCTGGACTACAAATCGTCAGTGTAACTCTCAACTGTTATATAATGTCTGTACACTGTATATTTTCTATGCTAGTCAGATTATCCCACCTCGTCCTTACTTTCTGCAGTGGATAAGTGTTGTTATCTTATATCTGGCTTCCCTTTCCGTCACACCAACGGCTTATTGCACAGAGCAGCAGGCTCCATTGACGCCTAGAGAACAGTATGTTAACATAAAGACACCAACACGGGGAACACTGAACGAAAATGTTATACATCAAAACATAGCTATACCTGTAGTGTGGTGGACTTGCTACAATACACAGCTATACCTGTAGTGTTGGTGGACTTGCCACAATACACAGCTTTACATGTAGTGTTGGTGGACTTGCCACAATACACAGCTATACATGTAGTGTTGGTGGACTTGCCACAATACACAGCTATACATGTAGTGTTGGTGGACTTGCCACAATACACAGCTATACATGTAGTGTGGTGGACTTGCCACAATACACAGCTATACATGTAGTGTTGGTGGACTTGCCACAATACACAGCTATACATGTAGTGTTGGTGGACTTGCCACAATACACAGCTTTACATGTAGTGTTGGTGGACTTGCCACAATACACAGCTATACATGTAGTGTTGGTGGACTTGCCACAATACACAGCTATACATGTAGTGTTGGTGGACTTGCCACAATACACAGCTATACATGCAGTGTTGGTGGACTTGCCACAATACACAGCTATACATGTAGTGTGGTGGACTTGCCACAATACATAGCTATACCTGTAGTGTTGGTGGACTTGCCACAATACACAGCTATACATGTAGTGTTGGTGGACTTGCCACAATACAATGCTATACCTGTAGTGTTGGTGGACTTGCCACAATACACAGCTATACATGTAGTGTGGTGGACTTGCCACAATACATAGCTATACCTGTAGTGTTGGTGGACTTGCCACAATACACAGCTATACCTGTAGTGTGGTGGACTTGCCACAATACACAGCTATACTTGTAGTGTGGTGGACTTGCCTCAATACACAGCTATACCTGTAGTGTGATGGACTTGCTACCTGTAGTGTTGGTGGACTTGCTACAATACATAGTTATACCTGTAGTATAATGGACTTGCTACAATACACAGCTATACCTCTAGTATGATGGACTTGCTACAATACATAGCTATACCTGTAGTGTTGGTGGACTTGCTACAATACATAGCTATACCTGTAGTATGATGGACTTGCTACAATACACAATACACAGCTATACCTGTAGTATGATGGACTTGCTACAATACATAGCTATACCTGTAGAGTGATGGACTTGCTACAATACATAGCTATACCTGTAGTATGATGGACTTGCTACAATACACAATACACAGCTATACCTGTAGTATGATGGACTTGCTAGAATACATAGCTATACCTGTAGTATGATGGACTTGCTACAATACATAGCTATACCTGTAGTGTGGTGGACTTGCCACAATACATAGCTATACCTGTAGTGTGATGGACTTGCTACAATACATAGCTATACCTGTAGTATGATGGACTTGCTACAATACGTAGCTTTACCTGTAGTGTTGGTGGACGTGCACCAATACGTAGCTATACCTGTAGTGTGATGGACTTGCTACAATACATAGCTATACCTGTAGTGTGATGGACTTGCTACAATGCATAGCTATACCTGTAGTATGATGGACTTGCTACAATACATAGCTATACCTGTAGTTTGGTGGACTTGCCACAATACATAGCTATACCTGTAGTGTGGTGGACTTGCCACAATACATAGCTATACCTGTAGTGTTGGTGGACTTGCCACAATACGTAGCTATACATGTAGTGTGGTGGACTTGCCACAATACACCGCTATACCTGTAGTGTGGTGGACTTGCCACAATACGTAGCTATACCTGTAGTGTAGACGAATTTGCCACAATACATAGCTATACCTGTAGTGTTGGTGGACTTGCCACAATACGTAGCTATACCTGTAGTGTTGGTGGACTTGCTACAATACGTAGCTATACCTGTAGTGTGGTGGACTTGCCACAATACGTAGCCATACCTGTAGTGTGGTGGACTTGCCACAATACGTAGCTATACCTGTGTGTGGTGGACTTGCTACTGTACATAGCTATACCTGTAGTGTGGACGGATTTGCCACAATACACAGCTATACTTGTAGTATAATGGACTTGCTACTATACATAGCTATACCTGTAGTGTTGGTGGATAACTCCCCGTTTCTCCAGTTTGAGGTAGACGTGTTACACAAGCATACAATTAATATAAATAAGTATTGGCAGACTTTTGTGCCTAATGAAATCGGGGCACGGTGGCCCAGTCGTCTAAGGCCCCGCGATTCGCTGTGCAGAGTTGCGTCCCTTGGGCACGCCAGAAACCTATGAGTGTGGGTTCGAATCCCGGTTCGCCCCGATTATGTTTCTAGGTTTATCAGCACCATACCCGTGGTCGTGGGTTTCACCGAAGTGGTAAACGTCTGAGACCTGCATCACTTCGGGCTTTCCCCCAACATTAAGCTGACACGCCGCGATATAACTGGAATACTGTTACAAGCGGCGTTTAACCCAACTCACTCACTTTTATATTTAAAAAACAAAAACATTATTGATTTTTCCTGTTTATTTGTTGATATTTGAACTAAAGTACAACTGTCGGAATATCCTGCAGTGTGTAAATTTCTCACGTAACTGATATATGGCAAAACGTAAAGTGACCTTAAGCATAAATCATACCTCGGTTATCCATTCGTTGTTATCTCCATAGGTTTAATGAGTAGAAATGCGTCCCGATGAACGAGGCAACACTGGTGGCCATGGCCATGTATAGAAGCGGCATGCAAAACACAGGCAAGTTATTGCTGTAGGATAAATAATTGATGTAAACATGTATAGAGTCTGGTTTTGTTTTACAGTTGCGAAATGGACGCCCCGGAAGTGAACGTGCTGGATTTACCAACAATGCTGTCGTGTTCTTCCATGACAACATCATGACCCTATACAACGAGGACCAGGAAGCGTGGGAGACGAGGCTTTGATGACGTCATACTGGATATATGAATGAACAATTAGGTGACGTCATAATGAAGTTATGAACAAAATGTGGTGACGTCGAACACCTATACTGCCATTCTATGACAACGTTAGTCGTATTCAGAACCTGACGTCACTAGATACTTTGATGCAGATAAAGAAATGACGTCACTGAATGCTGACGTAAAATATGTACCAAAGGAACTCCGCGATTGTCTGGGATAAGACGGCTGTGTGGTTGTGTGGTCGTGAGCGGCTACAACATTAACAATAGTTACGATGAGAGTACACACTTGTTACTTCACGAAACAATTTTGATGCGTCCATTTAAGAAGGATTGAACCGTCATACAGGTGGTAAAAAAGTCAAGGTCACAAAACCGTTAAGGTCATGAATTTTCCTCGCACTAAGGGAAGATAACTCTATAGGAAGATCTCGAGTGATGTCGCTATGCAATATGTGTGTGGGTGAGTTGTAGGTGACTGTTTTGTAAATTGTACATGATGTAGAGACATTGATTAGAAAAATGTAATCAGACAAGGCGAGATAGAGTAGATAGGACAAAGAGATCTGATGTATGGCTCGGATACGCCACTGATATACAGACTCAGGCCTAGTTAGGTCAGGGGTTATTCGTTCCCCTCTTCGAATCATCCGTTAGTTGGGGCCGGTGTCATTCCATAAGGCTTATAGTATCATTAGGGAAGTGTCACCTCACTCTACTAGACACAGAAGACTCCATCATGGAATTATTTAGGTAATCTGGCACCATGATCATCACAATTAGCCCCACCCACACTCCATCCCCACCCCACCCCACCCCACCCCCAACCTCACCCTCACCCCACCTCACCTCACCCCTCTTGTACCCTCCCCCCTCCCCCCCTCCACTATCCCCACCGATCCTCAAACCCCTTCCTGATTCCGAATTTGGTTCTGGTATTATTCAATCCTGTGATATAAGCTCAAATACATGACCTTTGTCAACAACGTCAATGTCCGTAAATGTTTAATTGTGCATTGAACTGTATTCCGAAATCTATATATACGCTACGTGTCTCATTAAAGGAGTATTAAAGCCTTGCTATGTAAAGGGAGATAGTTTGGTATTACATAAATGTCTCACATGAGCAGTATCGGTATAACAAATGTCTCGAAAGTACATAGATGTAGTTCGTATTATTATCAACCGCAAACATACATATTAACAGACTACACTACCTCTTCGAAATTAGAACTTCTGCTAGAGAAAAAAGTCAATGTTAGACTCTGGCAGAAGGAATGGCACCTTATTAGATCAGTGTTAAACTACATGTATCGGGAAATTTCCTTACGTCGTCACGATGTGATGACGCTCTGTAGCTTCCTGTCTACTCTGCGCATGCTCCTTATACCAGCACGTGACGCCGATGTTGTGTGTGGGGTTCCAGTTTGATCACAATGAGACTATGCAATGATAGGACCTCTCTACCGAAATCAACCCTCCCCCAAGCTACTAATACTCATTAATCTGTTTGATGCATGTAGTGTGTAAATTGAACTGATTTGATATTAAGTTATGGTATTTATTTATACTAATTATCATTTACGATGCTCTTAAATATATTTATATATTTGTGTTGTTCTGACGTGTGCTAACACCTCGGGTCAATATGACATGGGCCAATATTCCCGCAGTCAATGCATCTGCAGTCAATGTACCCACGGTCAATGTAATCTCAGTCAATGTACCCGCGGTCAATGTAATCTCAGTCAATGCATCTGCGGTCAATGTACCCACGGTCAATGTAATCTCAGTCAAAGTACCCGCGGTCCATGTTATCTCAGTCAATGCATCTGCGGTCAATGTACCCGCGGTCTTGGAAGCGGGGCAAATGTACCCGCAGTCAGTGCACCAGAGGTCAACGCTCTGGTGGACCGTGTACCTTCGGTTTATGCAAACAGGGTCAATTCAACCCCGGTCAAGGCAGAGGGGTACATCCAGCAGAGGTACATGTACCGGGATCAATGCATTCGTCACTCAATGCAACTGTGGCCAATCTACCGGGATCAATGCATTCGTCACCCAATGCAATTGTGGTCAATGTACCGGGATCAATGCATTCGTCACTCAATGCAACTGTGGCCAATGTACCGGGATCAATGCATTCGTCACTCAATGCAACTGTGGCCAATGTACCGGGATCAATGCATTCGTCACTCAATGCGACTGTGGCCAATGTACCGGGATCAATGCATTCGTCACTCATTGCGACTGTGGCCAATGTACCGGGATCAATGCATTCGTCACTCAATGCAACTGGGGCCAATGTACCGGGATCAATGCATTCGTCACTCAATGCAACTGGGGCCAATGTACCGGGATCAATGCATTCGTCACTCAATGCAACTGGGGCCAATGTACCGGGATCAATGCATTCGTCACTCATTGCGACTGTGGCCAATGTACCGGAATCAATGCATTCGTCACTCAATGCAACTTGGGCCAATGTACCGGGATCAATGCATTCGTCACTCAATGCAACTGGGGCCAATGTACCCGAGGTCATTTTACACGCGGTATAACATGTACATTATAACATTAATCACGTGACGCCTTAACTTAACAAGTTCCCAAAGATGAAGACTTTTTTAGCATTTTCATTGACAGTACGTGAGTTTATATACGTGTATAATTTTCGGTTGATGTTTATTTTAAATTGAATATTGGTGTATTACATATCGTCCATTGATAGACATTACCCTATGCTAGATGAACCAAGGTCCAGACGTGCCTACTTCCGGAAGGGAGATAACCCATTAGCATTGTTGCCTGTCACGCCGACGCCTTCAGAGTGTACATATACATATACAATAGTTGAATTAAATGTAAATAGCCATGTACATATACAAATGAATTTTTAAAACAGTATTTTTGCTCATATTTTCATTTTCATATTTGCATATACATATATATAAATAATGTACAAATACAATAAATGAGAATACAAATGAAGTTATTCTGTTATTGATGATTAATTATGATAATACCTTAAAATTGAGAATTATATGTATAAGGCGAAGAATGGATTATTACTGCAGTTGATGTGAAAGTTACAGCACCAGGATCTCTTTGTCAACGCGTAACTAGCAAGGATACAACTTTGACGGACATTCAGGCGAGTATATAACAAGACGAGTGGAATGTCTGTTGTTTTACGCCGCACTCGGCAATATTCCAGGTATATGACGGTCAGTAAGGTCGGTAAGTAGAGTCTGGACCAGACAAACCAGTGTTGCCGTCAGGGTACGAAGTCACCTTGTCAGATCACCTGACCCAGTTATTTCCACAACCATAGATTGCTTGGGGACAAATTCCACACGGGAATGGCTTTAGTGGAATGAAGGATGAAGGATGATGTCAAGGTATCTAAATAGTTCAATCTCTTGCCATCAAATGCCAGTTCAGTGGTATATTGGAATCTAAGTGACAAGATCCCTATTGCCAGCTAAATTCAAATCAGCATACGCATCAAAACCATGTTTCCATGTGGGCATTTTTAACATGATCCAATACACTTTGTGTTTGTGTGTTGAAACTAACTCATCAAGTGATTGTTCTTTTACAAACATAACACGACGTACAAATGAATTTTTTTCGGGAATTAGTTGCATTAACATTTAGGTCCAAAACGCACCCCTCCTTATAATAAAAAAAAGGTTATGCCGGCTTGTAAAAGTCGGATAACAAGGCAGCGCCAACGGGTTTTAATTCAAGGTTTAATTCAAGTACATGGAGTTGTTTGTCTGCTTATGAAATCCTCATGTGATATTTGTTTTTTTGTTTACGAGGCACTCAGCAATATTCCAGCTATTTGACTGCGTTTTTTGTGTGTGTAAATAATTGAGTCTGGACCAGACAACCCTTTGATTAACATCATGAGTATCAACCTACACTGAACAAAAAAAATGAATATATTTATTAAATTGTATGCTCTGTCATCACCAGCAAAAGATATCCCCAAACATGTTCATGATCCGTAACTTTTCTTGTTCAGTATACATAATTTGGATACGATGACATGCATGCATCAACCAAGTAAGAGTTCCCAGATGTTCGCGGGGAATAAATCATCTATCTGACTTGTTAATGATAAGCCTATTTTTCAATTTCAAACAAGGTACGTCAATGATGTACACACGTCTAGACCTGTATTGTGTGAGAGTAAAACTTAACGTCTCATGGTCACTTATCTCAGCTGTTGTGTACAATCCTTCTTCGACCTTGACAGAGTAAACACATAGCACAGCTCTGTACATGACGTCAGTGCAAAACCACGTGTTGTTACCAGGAATCGCATACATTGCATAAGACATCATAGATAATATTTTGACAAAAAAGCATGTACAGTAAATAGTACGTCGACATCAGAGACTGAATACTAGCAGAAAACAAACACTACTGATGAAAGTAAAACTTGTCCAGACAACTGTTAGACCTACAACATATCATCATCCCAAGCTGGCTCCCACGGGAGATATCACTCGGGTGAGATATTGAGAATACTACACTCATTCTCGTTAGATACCATTTTCAGGAAACGAGTGTACTTTCTATGGTATCTGACCAAGCGAAAGCGAGGTCAAATACCATAGAAGGTCACGAGTTTCGTAAAAATGGTATCTAACGAGAATGAGTGTGGAATTTTATTTATTACCCACGGTAATATATATTTAATTGTAAATACATAACATCTTCAAACAGACGAAACTGAAACCGGTTGCAAAATCTGGTTGCGCATGAATATTGATACATGCCCAAATATGGGCATTGGTGATATTTCTATGCATACGCATTACGAACAACATGCGCCTGCAGTTGTGTTTGCAAACAAAACAGCACCGACGCTCGAGATCCTTTTTGAAAAATTTCTTCAACTTATGGTAATTCAAGCGCCATGTTGTTAGTACGCAAGACACCTAAAGAAAATTTGAAAGTCATATTAGCGCCGGGCTTTGAATATCGGACCAACAGTCGGTCACTCGCACTGCCGGGGTCCCTTCTGTGAAATCAAAATAGTTCGGTTTCCTTGATCTATCAGCTGAATTTATATCACGTCGGTACCATTTTGGAAGAGGAAAATCAGAGTGTTCGCCAAAGACATTGGTCTTAACTGTACAACAACTGAAGACATGACAGCTTCGAACGAAGGGCAAGGTCATCACCGAAATAAGAAAAGACAACCGTGATGTACTCGCAGTGTTTTACGCTAGAGTTAGGGAATGTTATTGTTCACATTTGGGATGTTTTTGGCCACATGATCAGATATCAGGCACATTTCTACGAAGTTTTCGAATGATTTGTATCGGGGGTGATGCTAGTTGGGCATGACAAAAAGGACAGTTCTAAAAATAAAAAGTAATAAAAAGGTTATTTAGGGACTGGTCATGTTTTATAGAGACGGCGAACAGAAGAATGGGGGGTTCATAATAAATAAGATACTCTGAAGACCAATCTTGTCCAATTAATTGATGATCCGTCCCTTAGTCAATGGTTTGTCTGGTCCAGACTCGATTATCTAGGTATAATGCAAATTGTGGCGTTAAACGACGTTCTCTCATCAACTCCCTCCAAGAGATTATGACCAGTGCACGGGACCACTTGCAATCAGTATGTACGGAGTTACTCCCCTTTAAATACATTTCATAAATCATGAGATTTTACACGCGCTTTCGACACTAATGGCTAAGACTCTCAGGTCGACTGACAATCCTGTTATATTAAATGTGTAGCTAATTTTGTTGATTTAATTATGGATGCTTAAGTGTCTATGAAAATCAAACAGAGTGGGTGGGTTTACTCTTCATTAAACAGACAAGACACTATATCATTGGCAGTGAGTTTTTAGTTATTAGTGTTACTTGTGATAAGGAAATAATCAGGACAAAGTGGGATCTAAACCCACGCCAATCATTTACTCCAATGGTTGTAATACAACAAAATCCAGGGGACCAGACGTATGGAACCTCCAATGAGGAGATGCAAAGTCATCTAGTGTGTATAATAATAAGCCAGACTATGTAAGGTATCCCACACCTGATAAAGGAGATATCACAGACTGGCCAGACTGATCAGTGAATCTACTACGGGTCTGAGTGGACTGGTGGTCATAGGTGATGCAGCTTTCAATTCGGAGTTGCTTCCCTTAGGCCGGCCAGGTCCTGCTAAGCATGGTTTCAAATCTGTAGTTTCGGAGCACCTTGATTGGTGTTTGTTTTCATTTGAACGCCGCATTCAGCAATATTCCAGCTATATGACGGCGATCTGTAAATAAAAGAGTCTGGACCAGGCAATCCAGTCACTGACATTAGGAGCATCGATCCACACAATTGGGATCGATGACATACATCAAACACGTCAGCGAGCCTGACCACCCGATCCCGGTAGTCGCCTTTTACGGCAAGCATGGGTTGCTGAAGACCTATTCTACCCCGGAATCTTCACGGGTCCGACTATTGGGGAGTACCTCTATATAACGCGTGTCCACCCAATCTAATATATAGACGATAGACGAAGGTGGTCATGAGGCGGTGTGGGTTTGCTATGCTTGGCTGGCATCACAGAAGTGGTGCATCGATCTAGGCTATTGGGAGACGATGACATGCATCAACTAAGTCAGCGAGACTGACCACCCGATCCCGTTAGTCGCCTCTTACGACAAGTAAAGTCGCCTCCTCTTACAAGTAAAGTCGCCTCTTACGACAAGTAAAGTCGCCTCTTACGACAAGTAAAGTCGCCTCCTCTTACGACAAGTAAAGTCGCCTCTTACGACAAGTAAAGTCGCCTCTTACGACAAGTAAAGTCGCCTCCTCTTACGACAAGTAAAGTCGCCTCTTACGACAAGTAAAGTCGCCTCTTACGACAAGTAAAGTCGCCTCTTATAGTCATATAGCTGCGGCGTTAAACAAAAAACAAACAAAACATCAAAGTTATCTACTTTAAAAAAAGATTTACCAAACCACTTTTAGGTGTGTGTAAATGTGTGAGTTGGGTTTATTGCCGCTTTGAACAGTATTCCAGTTGTGTCACATGTCAGCTAATATAAGTGGAAAGCCCGAAGTGAAGCAGGTCTCAGACGTTTACCACTTTGGTGAAACCCACACATGAGTATGGTGCTGACAAACCTAGAAACATAATCGTGGCGAACAGGGATTCGAACCCACAATCATAGGTTTGTGGCAGGCCAAAAGCGAACTATGGCACCTCAGGCGACTGGGCCGTCAGTGCCCCCACAATTTAAGCAATTGACCCTCAAAAGGCTTATTCGTGCCAAGCTGGCTGCTGGAACATCCATAAGAGTTACTTCCCTTCCTTTTAAGGTTTAGTTGTAACCACAGAAATCAGTTGACAAATTTGGTGCGGGACTCTTATTCAAATTTGAATTTTATTCACATGTACGCGAAATGTGTTTTGATCCATGTTCGTAATAATCCAGTTTGTTACAGACAATATAAGGACAGGTGTCTTCTTCACAATCTTTATTCCTGTATTCTCACACCTTTCATACACCAGACTTGAGTCAGTTTATACACCACACGTGCAACAACAGTTAAAAATTGCGTATCATAATGTTAAGGATATGACGGGGTTGTCTTCCCTTATATAAATATGACGAAATATTGAGCCAGTATGTTTTTAGCAATATTACAGCAACATCACAACTGGGGAAACCAGAAAATGGGCTTCACACATTGTACGCATGTGGGGAATCGAACCCGGGTTTTCAGCGTGACGAGCGAACACTTGAACCACTAGGCTACCCTATCACCCTTGAGAAAATAACAGTGCAGAAAGTAAAGGAGGTACGAGGATATCATCTGCAGTAATGCTGATTGCAGGACATGAAAGCTTATAAAAACAACACTGGATAAGTTACCTGGCAGCTGAGAAGTCTAATGGGAACTGTGTTCAAGAATTTGATTCCACTTTTGGGTCAATGTTTGTTTTTTAGGAATATCTACTGGAACATCATCTAACCCCATAAGAAACGGAAATCTAATTTTATCCAGCTTTGGATAAAATTAATAAATGAATTGCCAGACAAAGGATTGAATTCATAATGTATAGCAGGGGCACTGAAAATGCCACATCTAGTCATCATAAAACTTGATAGAAATCCAACATCTGAAGAAGACTTAATAAATATACATCTGCAAATCTTTAATAACTAGGTGTAATATTTCTAAGCTGTATAAATGTGCTGAATAAAAGATCCCATGGCCATATAGGATTGTGTCACACTAATAATGTACCAAATAAAAGAGCATTGATACAGTAACATGGGTCCATACAGGGATATGATGAGGAGGATGGTGACTGAGTGAGTGAGTGAGTGAGTGGGTGAGTGAGTGAGGGAGTGAGGGAGTGAGTGTCAGCTTAAGTGGGTCGGAAAGCCCAAAGTGATGCGGGTCTCAGATATTTAATTACAACTTTGTGAAACCAACAAGCACAGTGGTGCTGACAAAACTGGAAACATAATCAAGGCGAACCAGGATTTGAACCCAAGATCATAAGTTTCCAGCAAGGCCAAGGGACACAACTCTGCACAGAGGAGGAGGGCAATGATGATGATGATGATGATGATGATGATACATGCATACACAACTTCTTAATCAAATACTGCTTATTTTCGACATTGTTTCCTTCTCTGTCACTTTCAATTCCTCCGAGTCTTTGTGGAAGTCTTTCATGAACAATCTGCTTAAATAAATAATGGAGCATTGACAGAGTACAGAGTTTTACCCACAATCATTATTTTTTTCCAAACTGTGATAAAACTGCCATGTGTAATGACGGTAACTGTAAGACTGCTGTATAGTGATACCTCTGTAATCTGGAAACTCACCTTTCAGGACATTTACTGGTTATATACATACAAAGTGGCATAACTCTATCCGAAAGAATTCATTAATCCAGACATCTGTTTATCAGTGTCTGGATTAACAGGGTTTCAATTCACATAATAAACTTTAAGCAAACACAAAAAAATACCCAATATAAATGACTTGGATCTAGAACTGCAGTTGGTATGAACATTGTTCTCCCTTAACCTTGTTCTCCCTTAACATTATTCTACCTTAACATTATTCTCCCTTAACATTATTCTCCCTTTACTTTGTTCTCCCTTTACATTATTCTCCCTTAACATTATACTCCCTTTACATTATTCTCCCTTTACATTATTCTCCCTTAACATTGTTCTCCCTTAACATTGTTCTCCCTTAACATTGTTCTCCCTTAACATTATACTCCCTTAACATTATTCTCCCTTAACATTATTCTCCCTTAACATTGTTCTCCCTTAACATTGTTCTCCCTTAACATTGTTCTCCCTTAACATTATACTCCCTTAACATTATTCTCCCTTAACATTATTCTCCCTTAACATTGTTCTCCCTTAACATTATTCTCCCTTAACATTGTTCTCCCTTTACATTATTCTCCCTTAACATTGTTCTCCCTTTACATTATTCTCCCTTAACATTGTTCTCCCTTTACATTATTCTCCCTTAACATTGTTCTCCCTTAACATTGTTCTCCCTTAACATTATTCTCCCTTTACATTGTTCTCCCTTAACATTGTTCTCCCTTAACATTATTCTCCCTTAACATTGTTCTCCCTTTACATTATTCTCCCTTAACATTATTCTCCCTTAACATTGTTCTCCCTTAACATTGTTCTCCCTTTACATTATTCTCCCTTAACATTATTCTCCCTTAACATTATTCTCCCTTAACATTATTCTCCCTTTACATTATTCTCCCTTAACATTGTTCTCCTTTTACATTATTCTCCCTTAACATTGTTCTCCCTTTACATTATTCTCCCTTAACATTGTTCTCCCTTAACATTGTTCTCCCTTAACATTGTTCTCCCTTAACATTGTTCTCCCTTTACATTGTTCTCCCTTTACATTATTCTCCCTTAACATTATTCTCCCTTAACATTATTCAAAACAAAGCTAAATGAATTCATAAAGAATGAAAAGAGTAGCTTGAATTAAATGTAGGAGACAGGCAACTGATTCTGAGTAGTCTCCCTTTACAGCACCCTTCATGTACTTCAACAACCACTTGGCAATCTAAAGTCCTCATGAAATGACAGTTTGGGGACACCTGTTCCTACAACTTTCCCAATCCCTAGTTACTATGGTTCCCATTTTGTCTCATTTACACTACTGTTGGCACTGTGTCATGCCCATAAATAAAACAGTGACCATGATTGTCATCATTCTCTGTGTTTTCGCTAGTAAGGAGTCTCATCTTCAACATGGCGTTTATTTTTCCATCATATTTCAGACTTGGTGTGAGTGATACCATGTTGTTAGACACACATGGCCGAAAAAAACAGGGGATGCTTAATCAATTTCCAGGTGTATATAATCATGATAGCATGCAAATGAAGGTGGAAACCTTCCCACATGTTTTAATGGAAGACATGCGGTGTGAGTAACAAAGTCTGAATATCAGGATCTTTCATGAAGGCCCAGAGTTACCTGCCCCTGATTCTGTACAGAGTGACTGATCACTCCAAGCAGGGCTGTTCTCACCAGAGACCATATACATGTAACACCCCATCTGTCATATGGTCTCTGTTCTCACCAGAGACCCTATACATGTAACACCCCATCTGTCATATGGTCTCTGTTCTCACCAGAGACCCTATACATGTAACACACCATCTGTCATATGGTCTCTGTTCTCACCAGACCATATACATGTAACACACCATCTGTCATATGGTCTCTGTTCTCACCAGACCATATACATGTAACACACCATCTGTCATATGGTCTCTGTTCTCACCAGAGACCATATACTTGTAACACACCATCAGTCATATGGTCTCTGTTCTCACCAGAGACCATATACATGTAACACACCATCTGTCATATGGTCTCTGTTCTCACCAGAGACCATATACTTGTAACACACCATCTGTCATATGGTCTCTGTTCTCACCAGAGACCATATACATGTAACACCCCATCTGTCATATGGTCTCTGTTCTCACCAGAGACCATATACATGTAACACCCCATCTGTCATATGGTCTCTGTTCTCACCAGACCATATACATGTAACACCCCATCTGTCATATGGTCTCTGTTCTCACCAGACCATATACATGTAACACCCCATCTGTCATATGGTCTCTGTTCTCACCAGACCATATACATGTAACACACCATCTGTCATATGGTCTCTGTTCTCACCAGACCATATACATGTAACACACCATCTGTCATATGGTCTCTGTTCTCACCAGACCATATACATGTAACACCCCATCTGTCATATGGTCTCTGTTCTCACCAGAGACCATATACATGTAACACACCATCTGTCATATGGTCTCTGTTCTCACCAGAGACCATATACATGTAACACCCCATCTGTCATATGGTCTCTGTTCTCACCAGACCATATACATGTAACACCCCATCTGTCATATGGTCTCTGTTCTCACCAGACCATATACATGTAACACCCCATCTGTCATATGGTCTCTGTTCTCACCAGACCATATACATGTAACACACCATCTGTCATATGGTCTCTGTTCTCACCAGACCATATACATGTAACACACCATCTGTCATATGGTCTCTGTTCTCACCAGACCATATACATGTAACACCCCATCTGTCATATGGTCTCTGTTCTCACCAGAGACCATATACATGTAACACACCATCTGTCATATGGTCTCTGTTCTCACCAGAGACCATATACATGTAACACCCCATCTGTCATATGGTCTCTGTTCTCACGACCTGGCATAGTAGTGTTGGAACATAATGCAGAGATGTCAACACCAATATAAAGCAATAAGTAATATCTTGAATTATCAATTGGTATCTAGAATCAGTTATAGGTTATCATTAGTAGCATTTCTGACTAAATTACTTATGAGAAAAAAATAATATTTTGCATCAAATATTATAACTCCTTGAGATATGTAAACCGTCCTATGCTAAAACAGAAAAATATACTATTAATTGGTTAATAACATTAGTAATATTTATTATTAAAACGACTGTCGGTTTTAATTACAGAAAAAAAAAATTCACATAATTCGTAATATATTTCACAAAATCGTATTCGTGGAATGTGCTTCAATATTGTAATGGTAGCATCTCTGCAGGATGAGGACGAGCAGTGATCAGGACCGGGAATACCAGTGTCTGAACAGCATGATGAGAGAGGAGGCGAGGCCGAACAGCCCCGACTTGGCAGCACCAAAGCGCCCCGCCCACAGCCATCCCTTGGGCAGCCAGTTGACGGCGTTGAGGAGGTCGGCCATCGACTGAAGCAGGAGCAGGTACTGGCTGAAGATGTCGGCCTGCACACTGTGTAGCTGCAACCGCAACTCTTCCCGCTGTTCGGAGTTCTCATAACTGGAAGAAAACAAAACCATTGTCAACCCCTACTGTTTGTTTCTTTGTTTGTTGTTTAACGCAACACTTAGCAACATTCCAGCTATATGACGGTGGTAGGTAAATAATCGAGTCTGTACCAGACAATCCAGTGACTGACATCATGAGTATTGATCTACCCAATTGTGATCGATGACATGCATTAACCAAGTCAGCGAGCCTGATCACCCGATAATGTTAGTCGCCTTTTATGACAAGCAGAGTCGCCTTTTAGGGCAAGCTTGGTTTCTAACCCGGATCTACACGAACTCCTACTGCCAAGAGAACAAAGGTTCATTGTTGTGTATAGAAATATTTTGGTCAGTTTAAATCTCTCAGGGATTTATTGAGGCCTCTTTGAGACCGATATTCAATATTCTGCAGCAAATGTAAGTAAACATTTTGGAATATTATATATTCATATCATTTAAGTTAACACTAATGGTGTGCCTTTTGGGGACTTGTCACTAATAACTACACCAACAAGCATGAAATACTCATATCCCTGGCCAATATGACGTGTCCGGTTGTGTGCAAGGCAAGAAATATTGTACGGTATTCAAGATCCGCCCCTGAAATGAGCACTACCGCCATTTTCTGTCTAAGTCAAAGTCATTGCAATGGAAACTCCAAAAATATTTTTTTCAAAAATCCCAAACTATCAAAAGGCACCAGTTTACCACTAGTTCTATCTATGTGCCAAGTTTGGATAAGATATCTCTCATGTTTTTTTGTTCTGCTCCGGAAACAAAATGTGATGGACAGACAGCACACATTCCTGTATATCCACCTTCCACCTTGTGGCACAGGATAGTGAAAAATGAAGGGGCTTTCAAACTTAGTTTCATATTACTGTATTGAATGATTTACACAAACTAGGAGATAAACCTAGCTGGCTCCTCATATCAATGAAAATATTAAACAAACACTGAACAAATTGGCCATATTCCAACCCAAACGCTGAAGTTCTTGAAGGGAGGTAACTCTTACAACATTATCTCCCCTTACTTCTATCAACGCTTGTCTGATCACACCTCCATCTTTTCTGGTTCACAATATTGACATGGAGTATAAGTGGCAGAACTTTTAACAACCAAATGCATAAAAATTGCAACAGACCTGACACTTGTCACATTTCAAAACATGGATGTGTTTCGAATTAATATTCTAAAATAACAGTCTACATACTATTGGTCTTGCCCATCAAGATACCTCTGTTTCTTCAGTCTGTTGGCTGAACGCTTTAACTTGGCAATAGTCAGCAAGCACCTGTAAACAAAGAACAGCTCTAGTTACTTGGCAATGATCAGCAAGCACCTGTAAACAAAGAACAGCTCTAGTTACTTGGCAATGATCAGCAAGCACCTGTAAACACAGAACAGCTCTAGTTACTTGGCAATGATCAGCAAGCACCTGTAAACACAGAACAGCTCTAGTTACTTGGCAATGATCAGCAAGCACCTGTAAACACAGAACAGCTCTAGTTACTTGGCAATGATCAGCAAGCACCTGTAAACACAGAACAGCTCTAGTTACTTGGCAATGATCAGCAAGCACCTGTAAACACAGAACAGCTCTAGTTACTTGGCAATGATCAGCAAGCACCTGTAAACACAGAACAGCTCTAGTTACTTGGCAATGATCAGCAAGCACCTGTAAACACAGAACAGCTCTAGTTACTTGGCAATGATCAGCAAGCACCTGTTAACACAGAACATCTCTAGTTACTTGGCAATGATCAGCAAGCACATGTCAAGGACATGATAGTCTTTTCAACTTTAAATCACTTATCACTTCTGTTATCATAAAGAGTTTGCATTTCTGTCTTGGTGTCGTGTGTGCATGCTGATGGCTTTATGCTGATTTCACCAATGTTCCAGATATGGTCTTCTAGTTCTACCCACAAAAGTATTGAACCTGGGTGACACTTGTCAACTGCTGGACTTTCCTATCAGAGCAGTAAAGGTTAATGCAGAACATCTTCCTCAGACAAGGGACTTAACTGAATACAGAAGTCCAGTTTCCACCCCTGCCGAACTAAGCTGGAATTTCTGGGCTCAATCGAAGCACCACCTGTGACTATTACGAGAGATGTCCCTTCTATGTCCTTCCTATTGACTAATCAGATTCCACATCTCATATCACTTGCATTTGCTTCAAACAAAAAGGCAACAACCAGTCAAGCGATCTGATTCATAATCAAAATCTATATTGTGATAAAGAGGGTCTCACTTCGTTAAGTGTATCAATTAAGGTTTGTTTGTTTGTTGTTTAACGCTGCACTCAGCAATATTCCAGCTACATGACGGCGGTCTGTAAATAATCGAGTCTGGACCAGACAATCCAGTGATTGACATCATAAGCATTGATCCAATCAATTGGGATCGATGACATGCATCAACCATGCGAGCCTGACCACCCGATTTCGTTAGTTGCCTCTTATTAAGGTGAGCACCTTGATTAAAAACATGAAAAGATTTGGGAAATATCTGTTGGCGCCAATTTGGTGGTACACATGCTTTGAAAATCCTGCAATCGAACTAAATCTGCACTGAAGTTAATGAACTGGATGTCAAATTGGTTAGGCGATTTTGAGTGGACTATGCATAGACTCCTAAGTCCACTTGGGGGCGGTCGGGTAGCCTGGTGGTTAAAGCGTTCGCTCATCACGCCAAAGACCCGGGGTTCGATTCCCGACATGGGTACAATGTGTGAAGCCCATTTCTGGTGTCCCCCGCCGTGATATTGCTGGAATATTGCAAAAAGCGGCGTAAAACCATACTCACTCACTCACCTAAGTCCAGTTAAAGCATAACTCCATAACTACAGCATAGTTCGGCAAGGGTGGAAACTGAACTTTTACAGTCAGTTACCTCCCTTGCCGTGGGAAGATGAAAACAGAATGGAGATAACTGATTTCAGTTTTTAACATGTTTAAAGGTGTCTTTTCTTAAAACTGCTACCAGCTGACCTGTGCTGGAAGACCTACTTGACGGCTTGCAGCGCGAGGGAGATGGCCCACAGGATGAGTCCCGCCAGCCAGAAGCTGCCCGACTTGATGTTGAGGAGCTGCTTGTCTGCACACCAGGCAATGTGCTCTATGGGGTAGTACAGCTGGTTGACCAGGTTCGAGCCTAGTTCACACACACGTAGGCACGTGTTCTTCTCCTGGAAAGAAACAATCCGCTATAGATGTGCATGAAGTGATGCTTTTTTTCTTCAACGTTCGTAGCAACCCAGGCAATCAACTGATGCTGTGAGCTGTTATGTTAACACAATGGGGTGCTGCATCTTGTGACACTATGGCCAGACAGTGTCCCAAATAACTGCCTGCGTGATATCCCATTGGTTGTAACATTTCTGATAAAATTTATTCCTTCCCACCGTACCGTTTAATAGAAAATTTCAGCACTTAATTGTTAATATTGTATGTATATATAGACAGTGTTGCCAACAAACTTTTGTTCCAAAATTGACTGAGAGAGGATTATGACATTTTGGACCCCTCCCTTTTAAAAATACTGGATCCGCCCTTGGTGTAGGTCATTACAAATTGACTTAAGGAAAAGGCTGTATATTTGTATATTTTGTTGCAGCATATTAATTACTAACAGATGTCAGATAGTAATTTTAATCAGATGAGTACATAATGTTGCATCTTGTAGTATTTCATACCATGCACGGCCACTGAGAATAACTTCTGCTACCCTACTTGTGACATGCTTTCATTTGTGTACTATATCTGAATCAGATCTAGCGGGTCTCCCAACCTGTTAGTGTTACTACTATCACGGTTAACATTTATACCAAGTTATCTATAATAATAAGATCCACATCAAGTGCTTTTATGAGTTACCATGGTGTTATATTTATACATCATTTCATATAATAGTTTAGCAAGTAATACTTATCATCATGTAAAATGCATATATAAAATATCAGTAGTTTCAGTCTATAGCTTTTTAGACCTGTCTTTTCCCTGATGCTTCTTCAATGTCTGATGTTTACAGTGACATGCAACAAGAAACAATATTAAAGAGACATTATGTCTTTTGTTTACCTTGCTGCCAAGTCCGTACCGAAGGTTATACGCTAGCATTGGCAGGTCATCGAAAAGGCGAACAATCACCCTGCATGCGCTCAACTCGCGACCGATCACACGTGCCTTCTCGGAGATGGGAGACGTGTTGTCCCCACCGACCAACATTGCTGCGTAAGAACATAGCCGGATGATCTTGTCGCGGCCTCGGTACGTTTCGATGAATTTCACACAGTCCACAAGCAGTGACATTTTGTTCGGTTAGCAGGAAACTGTTCTCGAATAGTGTCACTAAATCACATCGCTCAGAAAATGCTGACACATGGATAAATCGCTGCTCGCTTTGAAAACTTTCCAGCAAAAGTCTAAAGTTCAGTTCGCGAGCGCAAGGCCGCCTGTTTACAATGTCGATTATCCAGCTACTGCACATGTTTTGTCTGGATAAACGACGCGCCGTAAAAGCGTTCGATGTCGTGCTGATAACTGCATTCTTATATTAAATAGCGATATATCCTAAAAACCTTCCCTAGATATGTAACGTATGTGTGCCTTTTAAAGAACTGAGGCTCATTCTTTCAAAACGTATGATCATTACTAAACTGCATTGTTTACGACATCATTGTGTTGATAAATAAAGATTTAACTTTCAGGTGACGAGGTTGATCAAGTGACTTCAGTTGTTTCGAACTCAGTATCCTATTCGGTTTGAAATTCATGTCAGAAAAAGGTATACCTTATTCAAATAATTTACTGACAATTAATAGGATATGAAAAAAAAACATCCATGCAGGGGCGAACTGTATAATAAAAAATCAGGAGAGAAAACCATGACTTTGTTAAATCTTTCAGTCGACAGTCTATCTTCAGATAGATTTCGTAACAGGCGACTTACGAGATCGGGTGGTCAGGCACTCTGACTTGGTTGATGCATGTCATCGATTCCAGTTGCGTGTCCCAGATCGGTGCTCATGATATCAGTCACTGGATTGTCTGGCCTGACTCGATTATTTACAGACCACCATATTATAGCTGGAATATTGCTGAGTGCGGCGTTTAACAAAAAACAAACAAAACAACTGAAGCCGTGCCTCCGATGATTAAGTGTGTGCAGTACGTAGTCCCCGTGAAGATCCGACATTAAAGACGTCTTCAGCAACCCATGTACATATTCAGGTCGTAAGAGAAGACTTGATGGATCCAGTTGTCAGGCTCAGTGACTTGGTAGATTGTATCATGGTATCTTGATGGCGTTAATCGCTGCTCATGCTATCATCCTCTGGTTTGTATGGTCCAGATTCGAATACTTAATGGCCACCATGATATGGTTTGAATTGGCGAGTTTGGCTGCAGCTGCCTGTGTCATACAGCGCTCACCTGTTGAATGTTATGTCATTCCCAGATAATGATGTGAATGAGTATTTGTATATTGTTGTCCTCATTTCGAATCCAAGACATTTCTGGAATTTATACAAAAGTCATCATATTGTGCAGTTCATCATATTGTGTGTTTTTTTAAAATTTCAATTCAATGTCATGTATTGTTTCTGTACTTTAAAGTCACATAAACTCCACATGCTCTCTGTTACTCAAATGGGGTTGTTTGTAAACGGGGACGGTGGGGTAGCCTAGTGGTTTAAGCGTTCGCTCGTCACGCCGAAAACCGTTCGATTCCCGACATGGGTACAATGTGTGAAGCCCATTTCAGGTGTCCGCTGTCGTGATATTGCTGGAATATTGCTCAAAGCGGCATAAAACCATACTCACTCACTCACTCACTCACTGTTTGTAAACGTGTGTCACCTCTGATGTTGTTTCAGCTGTATATTGATGTGATTTCCAGTTCTGAGTTTGCTGCTTATCTTCGGGACCCTGCTGGGGATCCAGTTCCTGGCGATGCTGGTCCACCGTCTCTCAACCCTCGTCCACTTCATGGCCAGAGCCCCCTTCAAGTGTGGCGCACCGATGAACAT
The DNA here is from genome assembly GCF_022045235.1 of Haliotis cracherodii. Lineage (NCBI taxonomy): Eukaryota > Metazoa > Mollusca > Gastropoda > Lepetellida > Haliotidae > Haliotis > Haliotis cracherodii. Next base: position 37,998,081 of record NW_027266269.1, read on the forward strand.
CTCCTGGTCCTTCGAGGGCCGGCGATGCTGTCATTATCATGAGACCCAAGATGATGTGGAGGCCATCAGAACAATAAGGAATGACGAGGCAAACGTTCACGAGTCACGGAGAAGACAGCTGATAAGAAACAGTTCTTCTTCTGGAAGTATTTCTGAGACAGCTCCCTTGATAAGTCATTCACAAGAGAGGGAGCTCAAAACACCACCATTCTTGTAGCCAAGCTTCGATGATTTACTGTTTTCTCTGCCCCGAGTAAACTAGCATGTGGTGTGTTTCAGTTTGATTGTGTTTACATTTCAGTTACATGGTGTCTCTGTGTAGATACATACAGAATATTCCTGCATCTTTCACTACATCAAGCGTATTACACACAAGCGTTATTCAGTCAGCAACAAAACCATTGTGGCAGGTGGACCAAAATTCGACAAAATATTGTATTGGCATTCGGTACAGATATGACTTTCATTCTGTAATATTGTTGGATAATTACAACTTCAAAACGTCGAGAAGTGGTTTGCCATACATATGACTTGAAGACATGTATATTGCTATTATATATTTAGAAAGCTAACAAATTTGAAAGGACATCTGCGAAGTTTTTTTTAAGCACTTTTAATGTAAAGCTAACTTTTCTGAATATGCATCCTTGTTCCACTCTGTTATGGCTTTTCATAGACGCCTTCATGACCCTTTGGGGGGCACGGGTGTCCCAGTCGTCTAAGGCGCCGCGATTCGCTGTTCAGAGTTGCGTCCCTTGGGCCCGCCAGAAACCTATGATTGTGGGTTCGAATCCCGGTTCGCCCCGATTATGTTTCTAGGTTTGTCAGCACCATTCCCGTGCTCGTGGGTTTCACCAAAGTGGTAAACGTCTGAGACCTGCATCACTTGGGGCTTTCCCCCCACATTAAGCTGACACGCCGTGATATACCTGGAATACTGTTAAAAGCGGCGTTAAGCCCAACTCACTCACGACCCTTTGTGGCAAAATGCACCTCATTATAGTCAATAAAACACTTACTAATACCTACAATTGAATAGGAATGCACCATACTAATACTACACCCATAGAACAAACCAGGTGACACTTTTAGGTCCGATTAAACACTAAACACTCGATTTAAAAAAAAAGGGACAAAAATATACCATTTCCTACTATCTATACCAACTCCACACAGCTTGGGTGGCTTCAATGCACAGATATCTATGGAATCCTTTTCACAAAAAACGGCCTTTCAAAATACGGAAATAAGGTCTCCCCACTGTGAACATATTTAACCTACAGATATCAGTTCACAGATGATGCAGATGGGTCAGGCTACGCTGGCCTCGCCGGGAACACGTGTATCCGCACTATATGATTGTTATTCATGACCTCGAGCTCATGATATACATATTTCTACCGCAACCCAAACGGTAACAAATTTTGTAAATTAATGACTTGTGATTGTACAGAAACTATTAGAAATTTATCAATGTTCATTTATCATGCCATGAAACTTAGAAAATGTATGAATTTGTAACACGCCCCAGACCATGTACTATAGGCCTTTGGCCTCATAAGTACCATGCATAAAGATTGATTGATTGATTGATATAATCGCAGTCTGCAATGGACTTTGTTTTTTAACATTATATTCATGATGTTTGTTGCTTTTATTGTGGTGATGGAAAGATATTTGTGGCTTATATCAACACAGCTGCGTTTCTACAAAAAAAATATTCATTCACAGAATAAAACTTTGCTTTATTTGGGGATCGATTAGTTTCAGCATGTCGCATTTTATCTCCAAAAGCGTGTTGGCTTAAAATATTTCCTTCAACACAGTTGAGTTTCTACCAAAAAATATTCATTCATAGAATAAAGCTTGATTATATTTTGGTTGCGTTTGTTTTGGGGCACAATTAGCTTCAGCCAGGCACATATTATCTCCAAAAGCTACAATATTTCCTTCAACCCTGTTGGGATTCCGCGTTATAACATTCCTAAACACATTGTGCTGGTTGTGCGATGTGACTAAATGGACAAATTGAACTGGAGTGTCTGGCCCAGACTCAATTATTAAAAGGTCACCCGGCATTTCGCTGGAATATTGCTGAATGTGGCGTTAAACAACACAACGCACACACAGACATGCACGCATGCACACACAGCCTTTAACTCTGCTTGTACCATACTTGTACTTGGGTCACACTTTGTTCCACCCAACTTGGTTATTTGAACGTGTAATCTGTCAAGAGGTGATATGACAGAAACTATGACACTACACCCAAGAGCAGTTAGAACTACAGTAGAACACGGATATAACAAACACGGATAGAGCGAACAAACGGATACAACGAACTGTTACATAATCCCCGATATATCTCCTGTATATGGGCTTTCTATCTGAGTTCACATATACTTATATAATGACCTGGCTCATCCCACTCAGGCTTTTTATCTGAATTGTCAAAAGACGAAAACATTCAGGTACGACGTCGTCTGTTAGCCAAACAGGCTCAGGCTGGTTTGAGTGTTGTGTTAACCTATGATCTCATAAGAGGGATATTAGTGGAGGGTTGATCGATCTTTATATAAGTTTGGTATGTTTAGTTTCTGACAGCAATTGTCGAATTTTACCTCGTTCAGTCTTTTTGTAGTCGAAAGTATATCTTGTTTTTCGTAAGTGCTTTATGTGCACTGCAGTAATCTACAATGAAAATGTTTGGGTCCCATTTGAATATGTCACGAAGTAGCAGTAACCCTGTCATGTCAGCGCTCACCTGGGTCAACTTTGTATAGTTTAGGAACCTTCGCCACACAACCGTTAGATATGTATGTTTGATTATCCGGTATAGTTGGATATAAACTCACGATCTGCTCGAAACAATTTACAATAATGACCTTGTAAAATGTCGAGTGTAAACGTTGTTTTACCTCAACCGAATTGTCGTCAGGGTATTACGGTACAATGTAAATAGGTCGTCACAATGCTTTCGTTATCTATGTTGCGTTCATACTCACAGAAAATATAAATAATTATTAGATTACTCCTCTGCATTCTTAGCAGGCAAACTAACTGGTTGGTTTGTTGTTTAACGCCGCACTCAGCAATATTACAGCTATATGACGGCGGTCTGTAAATAATCGAGTCTGGACCAGACAATCCAGTGATTGACATTATGAGCATCGATCCACGCAATTGGGATCGGTGACATACATCAGCCACGTCAGCGAGCCTGACCACCCGATCCCGGTAGTCGCCTTTTACGCCAAGCATAGTCACCTTTTACGGCAAGCATGGGTTGCTGAAGACCTATTTTACCCCGGAATCTTAACGGGTCCGACTATTGGGGAATACCTCTATATAACGTGTGTCCACCCAATCTAATATATAGACGATAGAGGAAAGTGGTCATGAGGCGGTGTGGGTTTGCTATGCTTGGCTGGCATCACAGAAGTGGGCAGTCTGGGTGTGAAAGAGTCCAGTGTCGTGGGGAGTTTGGAATAATACAGGATGTGGGTATAATCCAGAATTCTCAACAATTAACAACAAACGCATGATGGGATTGTGATAAATGCGGGTAATGACTTTACTAATAAACTTTTCATTATCAGTGATTGATATTCTGAGCAATGATAATGTCGTCATGACAAAGCGCTATCAACGAATTCACCGAGCCTGTCCTTACGATCCATGACACTTAGTACCCCTGTGTAGAGCCAGTCACTCCCATCATGGCTATTTCCCAGTTTGACTATTGATATGTACCCGCGGAGATCCCGGGTAAGAATATCTACCCACCTATGCTGGTCGTAATTTTTAGGGTCGGGTGACTAAATGGATCGGGTGACCAGGCTCGCTGACTTGGTTGATGCATGCCATCGTACCCAAATTACGCTGATCGTGTGTCATAAAGGTAATCACTGGCTTGTCTGGTCCAGACTAGATTATTTACAGACCGCCGTCATTTACCTTGGATATTGCAGCATTTAACATCGAACACACACACACACACACACACACACACACACACACACACACACACACACACACACACACACACACACACACACACACACACACACACACACTAATACACTTCACAGTTTTTATTACTCGAATTTCAAAATTAGCATATTATTGAGTATTGCGGGTATCTTTCATTAAATCACCAATGACAATTCTGAAACGTTGCCGATAAGCCTAGAATCGTTTAAAATGTTTTAGAAAATACCCAAACACAAACGCCGAAGTGTACTGTCCCACATATTAGATAGTGTTAACAAAATCACGTTTTACGTATGAGACGACTATTAGATCACGTATATGTCAAACTGAACTGCAATACATGCATCCATCATATATCTTAGAATCAAATGACAAATTGTGTTTGTCACCAATAAAAATTATCTAGATGAAATCAAGCAAAAATAAAAGGTGTGGAAACGAACACTGTGCTCGGAAAACTATTTGTTGAAATGTAAACAAAGAAAAGTTCAGATTTCCTCTGTGTAGCATTTTCTCCTGTGTCGAGATATCCATTCGTCTAATTGTTGCATACACTGGCTCACGTGTTTGAGAATATTCATGGGAAGAATACCGTAGCACGAATTATGGAATAATAATGATCAATGATCAGGTATACGGTAATTTCAACAGGAATCGTAAAAGTTTCCATCCTGTGTGACGCCATGCCTAACGCAAAATCACGCACAACGACGACGGTTGTTGATAATCCATCTACACATATGGCGGAAACCTTTTCGTGTATGGTCACAGGCCAACACATTGGAACTGGTGTCTGTATTTACTTCACATCCTTTAAACAGGGAGTCCCGGGTTTACTGGACCTGGAAATAAACCAAACAAACTCAAGAAACAAATGAAAATTCTTTTCACCAATAAACAATATTCCGGGGTGGTATATGCTTTCTCGTTAGCTACACAATTCATACATTACTCATTACGTGGAAGTGCAGGTCGTGGACTTGAATACCGGAGTCACCCTGATAATGGTCCATGGTCTAACATCACCATTACTTGATTATACGTTGTAGCAGTGATACATTGGTAAACAAACTGCGAGCATTTCAATCTTTTCGTCCACGTCATCTGACACATGCTTAAATCAATGCGGGTCTAAACCAGCCTCCCACTGTATCGGTACATCCAAACCGTTACAAACGCAATATATCTCACCTTCCATCTGCAGTAAGTGCAGTTCCTACCGGTACAGACAACAGAGAACACATGACGTCTCTGAAGGATATCTGGACCCATTTGCCTGCTAAAGAAAGATTAAACAGACTAATCCTCGCGATGGATATAAACGTATTAATACTCAGTGAGTTTGTATTTTTCCGCTTTTAGCAATATTCCAGCAATATAACGGCGGGGACTCCTGAAATGGGCTTCACACATTGTACCCATGTCGGGAATCGATCCCGGGTCTTCGGCGAGACGAGCGACCGCTTTAACCACTAGGCTACCCCACCGCCATTTAGAGTTTACGAGGGTTGATAGGTAAGTTCTTAGTTTTACATAAAAAGACTTGACATAAAGACATTGGAATGATCTATTTTTCAAAACAAACCCCCCAGATTGAAGTCATTTGGTTAAATGTGTTGGTGGGATTATATCCCAGTTTCGTAGAAGTCATTCCCTTGGCTGTCCCAAAACTCCTCCACAGCTGCTCTGACGTCATCGCTCGAGTTGAAATTGGCTTCTGCTGGAGCTTTCTTCATGTTTGGGAAAGGTTGGAAGAATGACAGAGCCAGATCAGGAGAATAAGGAAGGTGCTGAAGGAGTTCAAAGCCAAGCTTGTGGGTTGTAGCTATGACTGAATTGAGCGGATTGTACTTGTGGAAGAGCACACCTGTTTTCAACTTCACACGTCTCGTGGTCTTAAGCTCATTCCATAATTGCCTCAGAAGTGCAACAAAATATGCGCCGTTTATTGTTTGACCTTTTCGAAGATAGTCTACTTTGAGGACACCCTCGGCCTCACAAAACACGGAGGCCACAACCTTTCCTTCTGATGTGACAGTCTTTGCTGAATTTGCTGGTGGCGATATACGTCAACTGCTTCCACTGGTTGTGTTTTGGACCCACGTTTTATTCATGATCACAAATCGCTGCAATAACCATTCTGGTTAGCTTCAAACAGAGCTAGATTATCACGAGTCAGGTTGTGCATGCTGCGTTTTTGATTAGATGTCAGAAGCTTTGTAATCCAACGAGTTGATACCTTCTTCATTGCCAAAGTTTCTGTGATGATGGAATATGCCCTCTCCTGGGAAATGCATTCTTAAGCAGCAACGTGCCGCTCAGTCGGACGCCGCTCAGTCGTCGTGGAGTCTCTGGACCATGGCTGCTGTTGCTGACGTCACAGTACCTCAAGGATGGGGGTCATCTTCAAGGCTCACCCTGCCACGCTTACAACAATTACATTTGACTACTTCTAACCTATTTAGCTTCAGGCATTTACACTTGTCAGAGGTTTTCCATTTTGTGTAAGTCGTGTGAGCGTGTGGCACGATGAGCCTTGAAGATGACCCCCATTCCGGAAGTACTGTGACGTCACAGAGGTGTACAGAAAGTAGTGATTTAGACTACCAGTTGTCGGATTCCATTTTGTGGAGGCCTCGGTGTCAGAGTGGGGTATGTCGCTGGTTTTGTGTGCTGGCCATTAGTGTCCCGATTCGGTCCCCACCCAAACAGTACTAGATATTGTACAACTATCACTATGTTATATATTTAACTAGCATGTAACACATCACCCATTTACATTTCGAATAATAGATTTGTCTCTTAATCTGCTACGACTCACCCCTCGTCTGGTGCTGTATCCTACTGCGCTTAGGCAGAACATAAAACCGTTCAGATCGCTCACACCCTGAAAACAAGCACAACCATAGGTCACGCATGACCTCCTCCTGCTGTCACGTACACTGGATATCATGGATCGTTGTTCTCAGAATGATGTCAGTCAATTTGCACATGCAGTTATACTCCGTTTTCAAATGAACCAATACAGGAAATCTGGACACAAATGTATTTTGATACATATATACGTCCGACAAAACAATGATATTGACCTGAATGTAGCTGTCGTTGTTGTGTACATTTTCAATACCGTTGCAAGTTAATCAACAGTATGCCACCACGATGCCAGGCATGTAACGCCCAACAGGGTGGACGCATCTTCATGCATGGGGGAGGGCGTGCCATGTTGTAGACGTGTAACATTTATTGACCATTGGTATTGAACCTAGAGTAATAACCAGGGCGAATATGGGATTCGAACATAGGACTATCACATTTCAGACATAATATATACACATCAGCTTGTTTTGCCCTTTTAAGTCATTGAGATACCGCTGAATGTCAGTGATAGAAATCATTCAGCCATCCCGGGACCCATCTTGCACACCTGGATCCCTGTGTCACATCGCCCAGATTCCCCTAGATCATTCTTACACAGATTACTGAGACACCCCTCTAACACCCCTCTTACACAGACCCCTGCATCCCTCTACCAGACCACCGAGACACCCCTCTAACACCCCTCTAACACAGACCCCTGCATCCCTCTACCAGACAACTGAGACACCCCTCTAACACCCCTCTAACACAGACCCCTGCATCCCTCTACCAGACCACCGAGACACCCCTCTAACACCCCTCTAACACAGACCCCTGCATCCCTCTACCAGACAACTGAGACACCCCTCTAACACCCCTCTAACACAGACCCCTGCATCCCTCTACCAGACCACCGAGACACCCCTGGATCTCTCTCACACAGACCACTGAGACAACCCTGGATCCCTCTGACACACTTTGAGACAACCCTGGATCCACAGACCACAGACACGCCTCTAACATAACTCTAACACAGACCCCTGTATCACTCTACCAGACCACTGAGACACCCCTGAATCCATGCACCAGACCATTAAGAAAACCAGAATCCCTGTACCAGACCGCTGAGACACCCCTGGATCCCTCTCACACAGACCACTGAGACACCCTGAATCCATCGCACTCAGACCACTGTGACACCCCTGAATCCCTCTGTCACACAGACCACTGAGACACCCCTGAATCCCTCACACACAGACCACTGAGACACCCCTGAATCCCTCTGTCACACAGACCACTGAGACACCCCTGAATCCCTCTCACACAGACCACTGAGACACCCCTGGATCCCTCTGACACCACTGAGACACCCCTGAATCCCTCACACACAGACCACTGAGACACCCTGAATCCATCTCACACAGACCACTGAGACACCCCTGAATCCCTCTCACACAGACCACTGAGACACCCTGAATCCATCTCACACAGACCACTGAGACACCCCTGAATCCCTCTCACACAGACCACTGAGACACCCTGAATCCCTCTCACACAGACCACTGAGACACCCCTGAATCCCTCTGTCACACAGACCACTGAGACACCCCTGAATCCCTCTCACACAGACCACTGAGACACCCCTGGATCCCTCTGACACCACTGAGACACCCCTGAATCCCTCACACACAGACCACTGAGACACCCTGAATCCATCTCACACAGACCACTGAGACACCCCTGAATCCCTCACACACAGACCACTGAGACACCCCTGAATCCCTCACACACAGACCACTGAGACACCCCTGAATCCCTCACACACAGACCACTGAGACACCCCTGAATCCCTCTCACACAGACCACTGAGACACCCCTGGATCCCTCTGACACCACTGAGACACCCCTGAATCCCTCACACACAGACCACTGAGACACCCCTGAATCCCTCTCACACAGACCACTGTGACACCCCTGAATCCCTCTCACACAGACCACTGAGACACACTGAATCCCTCTCACACACACCACTGAGACACCCCCTGAATCCCTCTCACACAGACCACTGAGATACCCTGAATCCATCTCACACAGACCACTGAGACACCCTGAATCCCTCTCACACAGACCACTGAGACACCCCTGAATCCCTCTCACACAGACCACTGAGACACACTGAATCCCTCTCACACAGACCACTGAGACACCCTGAATCCCTCTCAGACAGACCACTGAGACACCCTGAATCTATCAATGAATGAGTTTTATGGTTTTACGCCGTTTTTAGCAATATTCCAGCAATATCACGGCGGGGAACACCAGAAATGGGCTTTACACATTGAATCGAACCTGGGTCATCGGCGTGACGAGCCAACGCTTTAACCACTGGGCTACCCGATCGCCTCCTGGTCAATGAAGTCATGTTCTACCATATGATCAGTTACAGAGTATGTGCAGCAGTGTGTAATATAGGTGTCAGTTACAGTTCACGTATTACACGTGTCCCTTTATCTACGAAGTCTCACTTGTATTTCGATGATATATCGCGCCATGCTCAGGTTGAACTTCAAACCGTTCAAATCGTTCACAAACTGAAAATAGAGACCCACAGTAGTTCAGGTATTGCTGACTTCTGCTGGAGCTGATGGATCATTCTAATATGACATTGAAGAATGCATGATTCTGATTGGTTAAAAAGAGGTATCCTTTTCCGACTGATACCTTCTTTAAATTAACATCGATCTGTTGACAGCCTAGCGATCTATGCATATAGAAGTGACTGTCGATAGCCCGATAGAATTGTATGCCTTCAATATCGGAACAAAAGCTCTTCAAAGATGATGAAATCTATTTCAGAACGCACACAAATTAGTGAAACACAGGCTAAGTCTCTGTGTCTGGGTCACAAATTCATCGTCACACAAAAGAGCAATCTCTCCGGTGTCGTCGAAACAGCGGCATTCAGGGTTCAGAGTGGACATAGTTACAGTAAAGTACGGTTATAACGAACTCAAAGGGACTACTAATTTTAGTTCGTTATAACCGTAGTTCGTTATAAGCATATATACAGCATAACTACAGCAAATAGTCGGGACCAAAAAGTAAGTTCGTTATATCCGTCAGTTCGTTATAAGCGTGTTCGTTATAACCGTAGTTTACTGTATTGTAATTTCAGTTACTGTTGTTGAGACATTTTCAAACCAACTGCAACATAAATGCAACTTCAAAAATATGTGCTAGTCAAATTTGTGGAAATCGAACATCCTGAAACCGGGATGATTCTCCCTCCTGTGGGGCAAAATAACACAAATATCTATTTTATATTCCTGTAGGGAGGGGGGAGGGGCGCTGGGATTTTAATAAAAATAAACTCCGAGATTTTGAAAGAAAATAATTTTGCTTCATATTGTTTGACAAAGAGAAACTATCTGTCACAAAAACTGCATTGTTGCAATGTGTTTTTTTGTTGTTGTTTTAAAAAAAGAGAAGATTTTGGCTCATTGTTTTAATAAATGAAATAGCTGGTTTGGCAGTTGTAGCCGAAAAAGATATCTTGGTGCCGTTGTACAAAGCGATCTTAGCGCTGAGGTGATCGTAACTCCATTACCTATTAACAGACTTAGGACAGTCGTAGCGCTAAGGTTGTTTTGTACAACGGCACCTGGTCTCCATACAAAATCCCAGGAACTTCACCTGTCCACGCGTGTCCACTGCCACCATCAGCAACCACCATCCCGGGGGGCGCCCTGTCTGACCACGCCTTGCGGGGAGCACCTGTCCCTCGTCCTGACGATAGAGTTAGTGAGTTAGGATCTTTTATCATGGTGTGTCAGCGTGGTATGAAGGATAACTTGAATTGACGTCAGACGTTTACAACCCACGTGAAACCCACAAACCTAGAATCATAATCAGGGTGAACCGGGATTTGAACCCAGGTTCCTGCACAATGAATTACGGTGGCCACCCGTGACCCTGTTGATAGAGGACTAATAGGGGTTGTGATATACTGATTTACCAACGTGGTTTATTTACAACCATAACTGTTTCATCACCATGTCCATGGCGAAAGAATAGGTTCTCGTGCTCCCTCCAAGTTTGCAGAGAACGTTCCTGAATTGTTACAAGTTGTTAAATCGTCATTCGTCACCCTTGTTAACCTGAATATACACTGGTATTTAAGTAATAATGATTTCAAAAGGTAATAGTAATGATCTTCATTTCAAATATTTTGTATTTCTTCATCGTGTATTTGTATACTATAAAGTGTCCGCATACTTTTACTTTCGAATACACAATTCTACACTCTTCCTGAATTATCACGGTACCAGTATTCACGACACAGAATTATCCGGACATATTCATCAGCACATATTGGAATATCAGTATTATACAAGTAGTTAATGACATAACGATATTGTATTGCTAATAATTACTTACCTGTCTGAAGGTATAGACGTATGGTGTGGACTGGCGGTCCAGTGTCGAACCGCTCAGATCGTTCGCATCCTTTGAACAGAATATTGAGTTAACACGTGCATGAAGTGGCTAAACCCCACGTAGCCCTCACCTCCCTCGTGGAGGTTCCGGGTAAGACCAGGTCCCGGAAACAGTGCTTGTCCTTAGAGTCGAGGGGGCACATTGTTCAGCGATTCGCTGTGCAGAGTTGCGTCCCTTGGGCACGCCAGAAACCTATGATTGTGGGTTCGAATCCCGGTTCGCCCCGATTATGTTTCTAGGTTTGTCAGCACCATAGCCGTGCTCGTGGGTTTCACCGAAGTGGTAAACTTCCGAGACCTGCATCACTTCTGTCTTTCCTCCCACATTAAGCTGACACGCCGCGATATAAATGGAATACTGTTACAAGCGGCGTTAAACCAAACTCACTCAATCACTCCTTAGAGCCGACTAAAATAGATCGGGTGGTCAGACTGGGTCATTTTGTTGGTAGCGCAGCACCTCACCTTGATGGCGTGGAGCGTTGCTCTTAATATCAACCACACGTCTGTCTTGTCCAAAAGCGTGTATTTACTGGCTGTCGTCATATTAATAGAGTGCTGCGTTATGAAAACAAACGAATTTCCTTTTGAACCTAAATATTATTCCTCTGACTGATGTCAAACATACATGTAGATCATTCAACACGTACATATACGTAAAGTTCCTTTGCGTTACAACATTTAAATTATGTAAATGTGAAACATGTGACGATTCCAATTCTCAGTGTAAACTGCGTAATGCCTTCTAATATAAAGGGATTTGAAATTATAATGTGTGTTCATAGATTGTGCATTGACTGTGCATTGATTGATACATTGATACATACAAGTGCTCTTTGGTAATCCATTGATAAATAATTGATAGTTCGTGGACTCACCTAACGTCTGTAGACTCATTGTTTCCGTGCAAGATCCTGGAGATATTTAAGCATAGATTAAACATTTGAAGAATAAAACACAGACTTTGAAATGAATATATTAATGAATGTATAGGCATGGTGAGGGTATGTGTGCATGTGTGCGTGTGTCTGCATGCGTGCTTGTGTATGTGTGTGCAAGTGTGTGCGCTTCTGTTCGTTCGAGAGTGCGTGCGCGTGCGCGTGTTCTTTGCCTTGAGTAGAGAGTGCGTTGTCGCTTCCATCCTTGTCTTCTTATTTTGTTTTGTTGGAACTGACTTTAGGTTGACTGAGTAGCCTATAATCAGGTGGCCGGCCACGTGGCACCTGGTTGTAGAAGGACCAGGAAGTGAACAAGCCAGCCGCCTGGCCACGCCACTACGTAGGGGTACTCTACAACACTGACCTTAACCTTGGCATAACAACGTAACGACCCGTCACAACATACCTGAGCGATTGCCAACAACGCCTTCACATCCATTCACTCGTGACTCCAAACAGGCGTTTTATTAAGCAGTCAACAAATGAGTTGTCACCGAATTTTCAATGGCTGAACAATATTGTTGTGTGCGAATAATCTGTCAACAAGTAGCCATGAGCTTGAAATTTCAAAAGAGTAATAATTCCTTTCATAGCTTTATGTCAGCGTTTTGAAGAGTATGCTCTCACAGTATATTGGTATTATGATTTTTGCGCTTAAATATGTCGTCAAAACAGCGTTAGGTTGGTGTGACTTCAACATGAACAAGTGACATAGTAATTAATTTGTTTAGATTTCGGAGCTACAAGTGGATCTTACTTTAATGACATACAAAATAACCTTCTGACACAGTTAGGCAGTGATTTCTAAGTGTATGGTGGGATATTGAAAGTAAATAGGTACCATTTGCGCGTAAACAAAATTCTGTTAAAACTGCATGAGTCATAATCTATAAGCTTGGTGTTACGTCAGTAATAACCTCATGTATCTCTGGTTCACAAGTAAGGCTTACGACAATGAACTTCATCTTACCCCAGAGAACTGTCTTCGTGCAACAACTGATCCTGTCTGATCCCGCACAACCAGCGTATTGTTCGTGTTGTTACTTACACAGCGGGAAATACAAGTCTATACTCAACAAGTGCTGGGTAATACAAGTCTATACTCAACCAGTGCTGGATAATACAAGTCTATACTCAACAAGTGCTGGGTAATACAAGTCTATACTCAACAAGTGCTGGGTAATACAAGTCTATACTCAACCAGTGCTGGATAATACAAGTCTATACTCAACAAGTGCTGGGTAATACAAGTCTATACTCAACAAGTGCTGGGTAATACAAGTCTATACTCAACAAGTGCTGGATAATACAAGTCTATACTCAACAAGTGCTGGGTAATACAAGTCTATACTCAACAAGTGCTGGGTAATACAAGTCTATACTCAACAAGTGCTGGGTAATACAAGTCTATACTCAACAAGTGCTGGGTAATACAAGTCTATACTCAACCAGTGCTGGATAATACAAGTCTATACTCAACAAGTGCTGGGTAATACAAGTCTATACTCAACAAGTGCTGGGTAATACAAGTCTATACTCAACAAGTGCTGGGTAATACAAGTCTATACTCAACAAGTGCTGGGTAATACAAGTCTATACTCAACAAGTGCTGGGTAATACAAGTCTATACTCAACAAGTGCTGGGTAATACAAGTCTATACTCAACAAGTGCTGGGTAATACAAGTCTATACTCAACAAGTGCTGGGTAATACAAGTCTATACTCAACAAGTGCTGGGTAATACAAGTCTATACTCAACAAGTGCTGGGTAATACAAGTCTATACTCAACAAGTGCTGGGTAATACAAGTCTATACTCAACAAGTGCTTGGTAATACAAGTCTATACTCAACAAGTGCTGGGTAATACAAGTCTATACTCAACAAGTGCTGGGTAATACAAGTCTATACTCAACAAGTGCTGGGTAATACAAGTCTATACTCAACAAGTGCTGGGTAATACAAGTCTATACTCAACAAGTGCTGGGTAATACAAGTCTATACTCAACAAGTGCTGGGTAATACAAGTCTATACTCAACAAGTGCTTGGTAATACAAGTCTATACTCAACAAGTGCTGGGTAATACAAGTCTATACTCAACAAGTGCTTGGTAATACAAGTCTATACTCAACAAGTGCTGGGTAATACAAGTCTATACTCAACAAGTGCTGGGTAATACAAGTCTATACTCAACAAGTGCTGGGTAATACAAGTCTATACTCAACAAGTGCTGGGTAATACAAGTCTATACTCAACAAGTGCTGGGTAATACAAGTCTATACTCAACAAGTGCTGGGTAATACAAGTCTATACTCAACAAGTGCTGGGTAATACAAGTCTATACTCAACAAGTGCTGGGTAATACAAGTCTATACTCAACAAGGCTGAGTAATACAAGTCTATACTCAACAAGTGCTGGGTAATACAAGTCTATACAGACTTGATTATTTACACACCGCCGTCATAAAGCTAGAATATTCCTGAGTGTGGCGTTAAACAACAACCAAACCAAGTAAGGAGGATACGTGGGGGAATGTGCCCCAGCTCTTGTCCAAGTCACACAGCTACCTACCTCACCATAACACCTCAAATGTGAAGAAAACTCTACAATGCAAGTACCTCTATTTCCTTCACACGATATCGACAGAGTACTTAGGAGGAATGTATGTAAAAGCAGGAATTAATTCCTTGTCAAATTATCAATGAAATGTTTAGCGAGTTGACCCATTTAATGAAAGCTCATATAGATCGAGCAACTTACAATTTGACCGACCTATTTGTATATATTCGTTCTAATGTTCGTCTCATTAGGAACAGGGCACATGTGGCCCAGTCGTCTAAGGCGCAGCGATTCGCTGTGCAGATTTGCGTCCCTTGGGCACGCCAGACACCTATGATTATGGGTTCGAATCCCGGTTCACCCCGATTATGTTTCTAGGTTTGTCAGCAACATACCCGTGTTCGTGGGTTTCACCGAAGAGGTAAACGTCTGAGACCTGCATCACTTCGGGCTTTCCTCCCACATTAAGCTGACACGCTGTGATATAACTGGAATACTGTTAAAAGCGGCGTTAAACCCAACTCACTCACCCACTCATCAGGGACTGTAGGGTAGCCTAGTTACTAACGTAAGCTAAACCCAGGTTCGATTCGCCACATGAGTACACAGCGTGCAGCCCATTTCTCGTATCCCCCGCCGTGATATTGCTGACATATTCCTAAATGCAGCATAAAACCATACTCACTCACTAATTGCATCCAGGTATTAGAGAATTGCAAATCTCAGCCAGCATGGATTGATAGTGAATGATTGAGTGAGTGAGTGAGTATTCCAGTTATATGGATTGATAGTGTGTGAGCAGACTCAAAAGGTAATCATGTATAAACCCTTTCAAACATTTTAAATGGGTGGAAAATTTCAAGAAGTGTATTAATGATAAATCTGAGTTCTAGTGATGCTGTACTGAAATGAAAGAAATCTGCGAAAGACAGGCTACTGAAGAAATAACAATGATCGTATGACAGTGCAAATAGTCCTCAGTTAAACAATGTCTAGAAATATCATTTCTGCTGATGTTTGGCTCAATTATTGTAGCGATTTGTTATATACCTCAGTGAGAAAGACTGAGTTTTCTGAAGTTGAGAAAAGTGATATTGCCATTGCAGTGAACATAACACTTGATATTTCACTGCAGTGAACATAAAACTAGATATTTCACTGCAGTGAACATAACACTTTGACTTTTACTGTTGTGAGGATAAACTGAAGTGATTTTTTAGCTTGTCTAAATTTACGTTTTACCGAAGATCTTCTATCTGGTGTAATACCCGAATATGTAATTATCAAAGCTATTGAGCCATTGGAAGCTTGGAAGGCAGTATAGGAAGATGGCATCCCTACTGAACTTTTGATACATTTACACTTAATATACTGTTCATTAAAATACTTGACAAAGGTAAATTCCCTGATGCCTGGAATATTGGCATGCTTATCCCTCTCTACAAATCTGGAAGATTAGATTGTTCCTTTTATTGACATGAGCAAAGCTTTTGATTGTGTGCACATAAAAAAAACTATTGCAATTGCTACATGCTAAGGGTAACAAAGACAAAAAGTTTAATGGTTTAAGAAATATATATTTTGCTTTAAAGTCGTGTGTAAAAAACTGTAACTTGTTCGTTTCATCATTTGGTGTACGCCAAGGATGTATTCCGAGCCTGTACTGTTTACTTTCTTTATAAATGAATGAGCAGGTGTCATGTGTGAAAATTGTGATCATGGAATATATTTATTACAGATTATATAAAAGATATAACGTCACTGTTATTTGCTGTGATGTAATACTTTTCTCATACACGATATCCTTCTTACAAAAAGAAATAAATATTTTAGAGGCATTCTGTAATAAATTGGGTCTAGAGGTAAATATGGATAAAAGAAAGATAGTGGTGTGCAGAAATGGTGGTATCGTTAAGAGGTGTGAAAAGTGGACTTATATGAATAAGGTTATTGAAAAACAGTACTTGTAATATAAATATCTTGTGATAATGTTTTCAGTCAAGGTTAAATTGGTCAACAGCATGTACAACACTTCCCAGTCCAGCTTTAAAAGCCATCATATCTATTTTGATGCGAAACAAAAAGCTAAGATTTAAAACCAATCTAGCTTTGTTTGATGGAAATGTTGTTCCTACCGGATCAGATCAGACATTTCGCGTACCAAGAATTGTAATGCCATAGACAAGATGCATGAATGTTTCCCCATGTTAAAAGACGTGCCCTCACTGGATGCATTTGGTAACCGTCTCTAAATTCCAATCGGCTTTGAGATACTAGAGACTCACGTGTCACACCACCAGGCAGCCATTGGTGATATACTAGAATATGAACTCACGTTCACTGACTACAACAGGTAGAGCTAGAATGGTGACAAACAAGTCAGTAAACTGGATAACGGTGACACACAGTGAAACATTAATCTAAATGTGGCCTCCAGATCGATGGAGGGTATCTTAGTGCGTTTCAAAGATTGCTTCTCATTCTTCGCATGCTGGTCCAACATATTCTAGAGACTTTCCGGTACTAGTATTCTACATCCATATTACCAGGGGGCAGTGACAATTTAGGGTGTGCCCAACCAGTGTTACAGTAAAGACATGAAGGCATAGCAACAGATGGATACCGCTCCATGCCATAAAACGTCATTCCAACATATGATGATCAAATACATGCTAGTGGATGAAGACCACCGAGTGCGAGCCAGGGAGTAACCACGCAGATAGATTAAGAAGGCAGAGGAATAATCTAAATATAACTCATATATGTCTGTGATTATGAACTCAACATAGTTAACGGAAGTCTTTTGAAGGGCCATTTAGATTTTACTGAAATACTCTCATTGCACTCTCATCTGTCGACAAATTGGTTGAGGTAAAACAACCTTTACACTCGACATTTTACAAGGTCATTATTGTAAATTGTTTCGAGCAGATCGTGAGTTTATATCCAACTATACCGGATAATCAAACATACATATCTAACGGTTGTGTGGCGAAGGTTCCTAAACTATACAAAGTTGACCCAGGTGAGCGCTGACATGACAGGGTTACTGCTACTTCGTGACATATTCAAATGAGACCCAAACCCTTTCATCGTAGATTACTGCAGTGCACATAAAACACTTACGAAAAGGAAATATATACTTTCGACTACAAAAAGACTGAACGAGGTAAAATTCGACAATTGCTGTCAGGAACTCAACATACCAAACTTATATTAAGATCGATCAATCCTCCACTAATATCAACCTATGAGAGCATAGGTTAACACAACACTGAAACCAGTCTGAACCTGTTTGGCTAACAGACGACGTCGTACCTGAATGTTTTCGTCTTTTGACAATGAAGATAAAATACATGAGTGGAGACATTTTCGGGCTTGCAAAAAACCCAAGAAGTCATATATAGGAGATACATCGGTGATTATGTAACAGTTCGTTGTATCCGTTTGTTCGCTCTATCCGTGTTTGTTATATCCATGTTCTACTGTAGTTCTAACTGCTCTTGGCTGTGGTGTAATAGTTTCTGTCATATCTCCCCTTGACAGATTACATGTTCAAATAACCAAGTTGGGTGGGACAAAGTGTGACTGAAGTACAAGTATGGTACAAGCAGAGTTAAAGGGTGTGTGTGCATAGGTGCGTGTCTGTGTGTGCGTTGTGTTGTTTAACGCCACAGTCAGCAATATTCCAGCGAAATGCCTGGTGACCTTTTCATAATTGAGTCTGGGCCAGACACTCCAGTTCAATTTGTCCATTTAGTCACATCGCACGACCAGCACAATGTGTTTGAGGAATGTTATAACGCGGAATCCCAACAGGGTTGAAGGAAATATTGTAGCTTTTGGAGATAATATGTGCCCTGCTAAAGCTAATTGTGCCCCAAAACAAACGCAATCAAAATATAATCAAGCTTTATTCTGTAAATGAATTTTTTTGGTAGAAACTCAACTGTGTTGAAGGAAATATTTTAAGCAAACACACTTTTGGAGATAAAATATGCCTTGCTAAAACTAATCGATAGAAGCTGTATTCTATGAATGAATATTATATTTAGAAACTCTATGTTGATAAAAGCCACAAATCCATTTCCATCTTCACAATAAAAGCAACAAAAGTCATGAATATAATGTTAAAAAACAAAGTCCATTGTAGATTGCAATTATATCATAATATTACATAACTGAGTTGAACAAGGATGTATTTTCAACAAAGAGAGCGTTACACTGAAAGTGCTTAAAAAAACGTCATATATATTCTTTGCAAAGCTTTCGAAATAGATTAAAGCATTAAACATGACTTCAAGTCATATGTATGGCAAACCACTTCTCCACGTTTTGAAGTTGTGAAAGTTGTACTTACCCAACAATTTTACAGAATGAAAGTCATATCTGTACGGAATGCAAATACAATATTTTGTCGAAGTTTGGTCCACCTGCTTCAATGATTTTGTCCTTACTAAATAACGCTTTTATGTAATACGTTTGATAAGGTAAATGATGCATGGATATTCAATATGTGTCTACACAGAGACGTTTAACTACTGTGACACTATGTAACGGAAATGTAAACATAAACAAAGTACAGCACGCCATATGCTAATTAACTGGGGACAGAAAAGCAGTAAATCATCGAAGCTTAGCTACAAGAATGGTGGTGTTTTGAGCTCCCTCTCTTGTGAATGACTTATCAAGGGAGCTGTCTCAGAAATACTTCCAGAAGAAGAACTGTTTCTGATCAGCTGTCTTCTCCGTGACTCGTGAATGTTTGCCTCATCATTCCTTATTGTTCTGATGGCCTCCACATCATCTTGGGTCTCATGATCATGACAGCATCGCTGGCCCTCGAAGGACCAGGAGATGTTCATCGGTGCGCCACACTTGAAGGGGGCCCTGGCCATGAAGTGGACGAGGGTTGAGAGACGGTGGACCAGCATCGCCAGGAACTGGATCCCCAGCAGGGTGCCGAAGATAAGCAGCAAACTCAGAACTGGAAATCACATCAATATACAGCTTAAACAACATCAGAGGTGACACACGTTTACAAACAGTGAGTGAGTGATTGAGTATGGTGTTATGCCGCTTTTAGCAATATTCCAGCAATATCACAGCAGGGGACGCCTGAAATGGGCTTCACAT
Organism: Haliotis cracherodii; assembly: GCF_022045235.1. NCBI lineage: Eukaryota > Metazoa > Mollusca > Gastropoda > Lepetellida > Haliotidae > Haliotis > Haliotis cracherodii. Next base: position 38,018,059 of record NW_027266269.1, read on the forward strand.
ATTGTACCCACGTGGGGAATCGAACGGTTTTCGGCGTAACGAGCGAACGCTTAAACCACTAGGCTACCCCACCGTCCCCGTTTACAAACAACCCCATTTGAGTAACAGAGAGCATGTGGAGTTTATGTGACTTTAAAGTACAGAAACAATAAATGACATTGGATTGAAATTTTAAAAAACACATAATATGATGAATTGCACAATATGATGACTTTTGTATAAATTCCAGAAATGTCTTGGATTCGAAATGAGGACAACAATATACAAATACTCATTCAAATCATAATCTAGGCATGACATAACATTCAACAGGTGAGTGCTGTTTGACACAAGCAGCTGCAGCCAAACTCGCCAATTCAAGCCATATCATGGTGGCCATTAAGCATTCGAATCTGGACCATACAAAACCAGAGGATGATAGCATGAGCAGCGATTAACGCCATCAAAGTACCATGCTACAATGTACCAAGTCCCTGAGCCTGACAACTGGATCGATCAAATCTTCTCTTACGACCTGAATATGTTGCAGTGGACCATTCATCAGACATTACGGGGTACACACCTAATGGGCTTGTTCCCAGGACGGTGAGCTGGGGTTTAGTGGCCAAAGTAATGATGAGAATGAGCCACAGTAAGTTGCTGACAACCAGAATCATGAGCCACGTATTCCTCAGCTCGCCTAGTCTAGCTGTGGGGAGTACAAAAGGCAATAAATGAAAATAAAATATTTGACCTGATAGGAGGACTGGAACATGGCAGACGGAATGTTTACGTCATTGAACAATTGATCATTTAAATATTAGACCTTTTAGATTACAGACTTTGGACAAAGGACCCTTGAGCTATTTAAACAGTGAACTACATGGTGAATTATCCCTGTTGATCCTGACTGTTTCAATTAGTTGCCAGTTCCCAGACTAATTGTGGAGGAAAGTCTAAATGGAGAATTACTACACGTCTACAACTTTGGCAAAAAAATCCAGGATTCCGCTAAACTATGATTTATAATCGGGGGATCTTCTGTCGATAATGTCACTCGGCAATACACCAGCCAAAGTCTAGACACACCAGTGACGCATCGTGTCAGTGTGTGTAGTATTAATACTGTACCTTTCAGCTCTGCCTCAATGCCGAAGGCCTTGCTATCAGGTTCCAGGCACTCGTCAATCAGCCGTTGCCAGAAATCATACTCGGCAATGTTTGAATTTCTGAGGAGACATGTTGGTGACCTGTCCACGAGAGCTTTCATCTCGGCCGCCTTCTTCTCAGCTGGCAGTATGAAGACGTACATCAATACTTCATCGACTGGTTAGTTGTTTTACGCCGCACTCAGCAATATTCAAGCTGTATGACGGCGGTCTGTAAATAATCGAGTCTGGACAAGACAATCCACTGATTAATATCATGAGCATCGATCCATGCAATTCGGATCGATGACATGCATCAACCAAGTCAGCGAGCCTGACCACCCGATCCCGTTAGTCGCCATTTACGACAAGCATAGTCGCCTTTTACGGCAAGCATGGCTTACTAAAGACCTATTCTACCCCTGAATCTTCACGGGTCGAACCCTTTTGGAGAACACCTGGTGTCATCAGTGATTTAAACTGATCTATCGATATAATTTTAGTCACAACCTTTGGGGCAGATAATCCAGGATGATTATGCTCTGGAATTCACATTTTGAATATACCCTATACCTGACAAACACATGTCACTGCACCTGACATACCTATGTACACTTCCACTGCACAGCGAACGCTTTAACCACTAGGCTACCCGACTGCCCTTTATATGGGAGGAAACCCGAAGTGATGCATCTATTCGACATTTACCTGACCAACCCGCATGAATATAGCCACAGGAACGTTGTTCTTCACGCAACCTAGAACTCTCTAAAAGTTCCAATCTTTATCAAGCAAGTGAGTGAGTGAGCGTAGGGAGGGTCTGAGGAAGATGTGTTACCTTTAGTTGGTTGCCGCAGCTTCTGTATAGCGTAAATCAGCCGTTTGATGTGACCTGCAATAAAATACTGCCATGGGATTATTAACATCGGCAGCATCCTGTGGCTAATATGGGTTAGGTTTTGTCCCTAGTAATCTATGTCGTGAGAAGAGAAGTGGTGGCTTGGCTGCTGAGACTCGGTGGCTTGGGGGATAACGTATCAGATGTGCCTACAGTCATAGTCCCTGTCTCACTCACACAGCATAGGAGGAATCGTTTGGACTTTCGGAGTTTACTGATTATTTCCAGTGTAAGGACAGTAACTGATAAATGCCATTTAAGGTAACTGGAGAAAGCGTAAGCTCCACGTGCGAGCCTATGACATAAAAAAAGCCAAGCCATCATTCAATCGTGACCAAGGTGTTTTCCTCCGCAATGCATGGGAATATAATGTAATCCTTTCATCCACTTTACAATCAAGCTAGCGACTCTCTTAGTCTATTGTAAAAGCATAGTTTTGATCCCTTGTTTATTACATGACATTTTACCCAGCCTTCTATAACAGCTGTTCTGTCTATCAGCTTCCCCTTGATTGTATACCAGCTTCAATCTTGTCTTCACTTGGTATGTACCCATTCATAACTGACTTCATTTATAAATCTTTTACATGATGGTAGAAAGAACACAAAGTTTTGCCATCCAATAATTAGTATAAAGCGGTCCGACCCTCACCGGTCATTGTGATCTTGAGTTCCTTCTCTATCTCCTTCCTCCTGAATGACTTCAGTAGACTGAGATCCTTGGTCTTCTTGATGTTGTTCCTCTTGAAGTTCTGCTCATACTCAGACAGGCCGATAGTCTCCAGCCATTCTATAACACTGCTCTGAAAGAAACATGTCGTCATCGTCACTCGGAAAACCAAGATGTCGATTTTCTCAAATGATCAATGTTCGGGTTAGAATAGGTCTCGAACAATCTACATCATTTGGTAATAGAAGTTTAGTGATTTTGCTTATTGCGGGTCTTCAATCTGGACGGTTATGTTTCTAGGATTGTCAGCACCATACCCGTGCTCGCGGGTTTCACCGAAGTGGTAAACGTCTGAGACCTGCATCACTTCGGGCTTTCCTCCCACATTAAGCTGCGATATAACTGGAATACTGTTAAAATCGGCGTTAAACCCAACTCACTCACTCACTCTGGACGGCTTTGATCGTTGCTCACCGACTTCCTGAAGCAAACGTTACACTTCTTGACCAAATTCTCTTGTTTTGATTTGATAGTTGCTCACAATTATATCCATCGCTGGTTTGTCTGAAGATATTTCACAAACTCAGCGAATTACCTCTTTGTAGGTTTCTCGGAGGAAACGTTCCTTCGAACGTTGATTCGAATCCCGGTGCGCCATGGTTACATGTATGTTTCTACTGTTGTAATCACCATACTCATGTTTGTGGGCTTCACCTAAGTGGTAAGCTTCTAAGTCTTCATGTGGGGCTTTCCTCCCACATCACGCTTACACCCTGTGATATAACTGAAAAACTGCTCAAAGCAGCGTTAAACCCTACTCACTCACTCATCTTACCGGTACTTTGTAGTCTATCTCAAAGGCAGGCAGTGACTCAATCATCTGCAGCAGGTTCTGGCGGGGCCCTTTGCCCTTGATGCCGATGTCGTCCAGCTCACTCTCGGTCATGCCAGATATGAAGAGAGTCGTGTGAAACCCATGCTGTCTGAATAGTGAGCCGTGTTCCTTATGAAGAACATAGAGACTACACTCAGATATTGTTTGTTGTTTGTGAAGCTTCCTCGGGAATCTCTCTCTTGACATTATGACAGAATTAACTTTGAAAACAAAGACACTGCTATTTCAAAGTCATGGTCAAATTATGTCCACCTAAAAGGTACCCAAACCAAAGATGTATTACGGGCGTCCTCATTCATGGATGCGGGATATGATGGGTAAAATGAAACCCGTAATCTTACAATGATGACTCTAAGTCACACTGTTCACATTTATACAGATCTCCGTTTCTTCCCTTCAACACCCAAAAGAGATACGTGCTCAAGTTTCTCTTCTTACCACGTCAACACTCAATAGAGATACATGTTAAAGTTTCTCTTTTTACCCCGTCAACACCCAATAAAGATACATGTTGAAGTTTCTCTTTTTACCCCGTCAACACCCAATGGAGATACATGTTAAAGTTTCTCTTTTTACCCCGTCAACACCCAATGGAGATACATGTTAAAGTTTCTCTTTTTACCCCGTCAACACCCAATAGAGATACATGTTAAAGTTTCCCTTGTTACCCCGTCAACACCCAATAGAGATACATGTTAAAGATTCTCCTCTTACACGGTCAACACTCAATAGAGATACATGTTAAAGATTCTCCTCTTACACGGTCAACACCCAATAGAGATACATGTTAAAGATTCTCCTCTTACCCCGTCAACACCCAATAGAGATACATGTTGAAGTTTCTCTTTTTACCCCGTCAACACCCAATAAAGATACATGTTGAAGTTTCTCTTTTTACCCCGTCAACACCCAATAGAGATACATGTTAAAGATTCTCCTCTTACCCCGTCAACACCCAATGGAGATACATGTTAAAGTTTGTCTTTTTACCCTGTCAACACTCAATAGAGATACATGTTAAAGTTTGTCTTCTTACCCCGTCAACACCCAATAGAGATACATGTTAAATTTTCTCTTTTTACCCTGCCAACACTCAATAGAGATACATGTTAAAGTTTCTCTTTTTACCCAGTCAACACCCAATAGAGATACATGTTAAAGTTTCTCTTTTTACCCGGTCAACACCCAATAGAGATACATGTTAAAGTTTCTCTTCTTACCCCGTCAACACCCAATAGAGATACATGTTACAGTTTCTCTTTTACCCCGCCAACACCCAATGGAGATACATGTTAAAGTTTGTCTTCTTACCCCGTCAACACCCAATGGAGATACATGTTACAGTTTGTCTTTTTACCCCGTCAACACTCAATAGAGATACATGTTAAAGTTTGTCTTCTTACCCCGTCAACACCCAATAGAGATACATGTTAAATTTTCTCTTTTTACCCCGTCAACACTCAATAGAGATACATGTTAAAGTTTCTCTTTTTACCCGGTCAACACCCAAAGGAGATACATGTTAAAGTTTCTCTTGTTACCCCGTCAACACCCAATAGAGATACATGTTAAAGTTTCTCTTTTTACCCTTTCAACACCCAATAGAGATACATGTCAAAGTTTCTCTTTTACCCCGCCAACACCCAATGGAGATACATGTTAAAGTTTCTCTTTTTACCCTGTCAACACCCAATAGAGATACATGTTAAAGTTTGTCTTCTTACCCCGTCAACACCCAATGGAGATACATGTTAAAGTTTCCCTTTTTACCCTGTCAACACCCAATAGAGATACATGTTAAAGTTTCTCTTTTTACCCAGTCAACACCCAATAGAGATACATTTTAAAGTTTCTCTTCTAACTCCGTCAACACCAAATAGAGATACATATTAAAGTTTCTCTTTTTACCCTGCCAACACCCAATGGAGATACATGTTAAAGTTTCTCTTTTTACCCCGTCAACACCAAATAGAGATACATGTTAAAGTTTCTCTTTTTACCACGTCAACACCCAATAGAGATACATGTTAAAATTTCTCTTTTTACCCTGCCAACACCAAATAAAGATACATGTTAAAGTTTGTCTTTTTACCCTGCCAACACCCAATGGAGATACACGTTGAACTTTGTCTTTTTACCCCGTCAACACCCAATAGAGATATATGTTAAAGTTTCTCTTTTTACCCCGTCAACACCCAATAGAGATACATGTTAAAGTCTCTCTTTTACCCCGTCAACACCCAATGGAGATACATGTTAAAGTTTGTCTTCTTACCCCGTCAACACCCAATGGAGATACATGTTAAAGTTTGTCTTTTTACCCTGTCAACACTCAATAGAGATACATGTTAAAGTTTGTCTTCTTACCCCGTCAACACCCAATGGAGATACATGTTAAAGTTTCTCTTTTTACCCTGTCAACACCCAATGGAGATACATGTTAAAGTTTCTCTTTTACCCCGTCAACACCCAATAGAGATACATGTTAAAGTTTCTCTTTTTACCCTGTCAACACCCAATACAGATACATGTTAAAGTTTGTCTTTTTACCCTGCCAACACCAAATAGAGATACATGTTAAAGTTTGTCTTTTTACCCTGCCAACACCCAATGGAGATACATGTTGAAGTTTGTCTTTTTACCCCGTCAACACCCAATGGAGATACATGTTAAAGTTTGTCTTTTTACCCTGTCAACATCCAATAGAGATACATGTTAAAGTTTCTCTTTTTATCCCATCAAAATCCCAATAGAGATATATGTTAAAGTTTCTTTTTTATCCCATCAAAATCCAAATAGAGATACATGTTAAAGTATCTGATCTGATTCTGTTCGCCTTCTATGAAGATACGTGTGTATCTGTGGAGACACATATTAAAGTATCTGATCTGACTCTGTTCGCCTTCTATGAAGATACGTGTTTATCTGTGGAGACACATGTTAAAGCATCTGATCTGACTCTGTTCGCCTTCTATGAAGATACGTGTGTATCTGTGGAGACACATGTTAAAGTATCTGATCTGACTCTGTTCGCCTTCTATGAAGATACGTGTGTATCTGTGGAGACACATTTTAAAGTATCTGATCTGACTCTGTTCGCCTCCTAATAGAGATACATGTTAAAGTTTCTCTTTTTACCCCGTCAACACCCAATAGAGATACATGTTAAAGTTTCTCTTCTACCCCGTCAACACCCAATAGAGATACATGTTAAAGTTTCTCTTTTTACCCCGTCAACACCCAATGGAGATACATGTTAAAGTTTCTCTGTTTACCCCGTCAACACCCAAAAGAGATACATGTTAAAGTTTCTCTTTTACCCCGTCAACACCCAATAGAGATATATGTTAAAGTTTGTCTTTTTACCCTGCCAACACCCAATAGAGATACATGTTGAAGTTTGTCTTTTTACCCCGTCAACACCCAATAGAGATACATGTTAAAGTTTCTCTTTTTACCCCGTCAACACCCAATGGAGATACATGTTAAAGTTTCTCTGTTTACCCCGTCAACACCCAATGGAGATACATGTTAAAGTTTCTCTGTTTACCCCGTCAACACCCAAAAGAGATACATGTTAAAGTTTCTCTTTTACCCCGTCAACATCCAATAGAGATATATGTTATAGTTTCTCTTTTTACCCCGTCAACACCCAATGGAGATACATGTTAAAGATTCTCTTTTTACCCCGTCAACACCCAATAGAGATACATGTTAAAGTTTCTCTGTTTACCCCGTCAACACCCAATGGAGATACATGTTAAAGTTTCTCTGTTTACCCCGTCAACACCCAATAGAGATACATGTTAAAGTTTCTCTTTTACCCCGTCAACACCCAATAGAGATATATGTTAAAGTTTCTCTTTTTACCCCGTCAACACTCAATAGAGATACATGTTAAAGTTTCTCTTATACCCCGTCAACACCCAAAAGAGATACATGTTAAAGTTTCTCTTTTTACCCCGTCAACACCCAATAGAGATACATGTTAAAGTTTCTCTGTTTACCCCGTCAACACCCAAAAGAGATACATGTTAAAGTTTCTCTTTTACCCCGTCAACACCCAATGGAGATACATGTTAAAGATTCTCCTCTTACCCCGTCAACACCCAATAGAGATACATGTTAAAGTTTTTCTTTTATCCTGTCAACACTCAATAGAGATACATGTTAAAGATTCTCCTCTTACCCCGTCAACACCCAATAGAGATACATGTTAAAGATTCTCCTCTTACCCCGTCAACACCCAATAGAGATACATGTTAAAGATTCTCCTCTTACCCCGTCAACACCCAATAGAGATACATGTTAAAGTTTCTCTTTTTACCCCGTCAACACCCAATAGAGATACATGTTAAAGTTTCTCTGTTTACCCCGTCAACACCCAAAAGAGATACATGTTAAAGTTTCTCTTTTACCCCGTCAACACCCAATAGAGATACATGTTAAAGATTCTCCTCTTACCCCGTCAACACCCAATAGAGATACATGTTAAAGATTCTCCTCTTACCCCGTCAACACCCAATGGAGATACATGTTAAAGTTTCTCTTTTATCCTGTCAACACTCAATAGAGATACATGTTAAAGATTCTCCTCTTACCCCGTCAACACCCAATAGAGATACATGTTAAAGATTCTCCTCTTACCCCGTCAACACCCAATAGAGATACATGTTAAAGATTCTCCTCTTACCCCGTCAACACCCAATAGAGATACATGTTATAGAAACTGATCTTTTCATGTCCACAGTCGATGAATGAGACAGACATGTTATAGTCTCCGTCCTTACCCTGTCCACACTCTATGGAGACACATGTTTAAGTATCTGATCTGTTTCTGTTCGCCTCCTATGAAGATACGTGTGTATCTGTGGAGAGACACTTGTGTGTGTTTGTTCTTACTCTGAGTTCCGGGGGAAGCCACTCCTCCACGGGGATAGGTATGTACACATCACCATCGTCATCATCATCATCATCATCCACCGAACGCCGTTCACTGCTAGAGCCAGGCTCTAAATGAAATATCAGGTTGAAGTTGAAAGATGATGAACGAACAATGTTTGACATTCTGAGGTTGAAAAATTTGTTTGTTTGTTCTTTAACGCTGCACTCAACATTATTCCAGCTAGATGACGGCGGTCTGTAAGTGATTTGTTCTGGACCAGACAATACAGTGATTGATGTCATGAGCATCGATCCGCGCCATTGGGATACATCAAACAAGTTAGCGAGCCTGACCACTTGATCCCGTTAGTCGCCTTTTACGACAAGCATAGTCGCCTTTGACGGCAAGCATAGGTTGCTGAAGACCTATTCTACCCCGGATCTTCACGGGCTTACCTTCAATGTTTGTTAAAACTGGGAGCAAAAACTGTCAGGGATAACTCCCCAACAACCAAAATATGCCTGCCCCAGCAAATTACTAAATCGTTCAACTGAAAATGACACCGGGAAATATGATACAAGTCAATGTAGGCATATTGCACACTTGTTGTCACCGATGCGTCAAAGTTGGAAATGTTCACCACGTGTCCAAGGTAACAGGTCGTAAAATCTTCAGTGATTTAAGGCACTGGATGGCGTAACCCAATCAAACAACCTCTGAGCAAGAGTTGAATGACGCTGTTTGAAATCTGAAAGAGCAAGATCGCTTGCACCTCAGAAGTGAAATGCTGCAGTATTGCTCGATATAAAGAGGAAGTCTGCTATTTGAAAGTCCCCCCTTTTGTCATACAGTGTGTGTCACTCTAAAGCTTTATTGCATGCATCGTTATTTGAAACAAAGGTGCTGTTTCACTGGGCTCTGGTTGTTATAGTTGAGGTGTGCCGATCAGTGGAAGGTTATTGTCTACTTGACAATTCTTGAAAAATTTTCTACGATTTACCTGAAACTAAAGTTTAACTTCTTGGACAAATTCCGTTGTTTTGATTTTGTCAATCTGAACATATAAACTGTTTTATATAAAAGGAAACACATCAGCAGGAAGCAGAGGATATATCCAAACATTTCATATTGATATGATCTATGAGGAAGTCCAGCATTCCACATATTGTTTTCTGGGGAAACTTCTGATGCTATATTATCATTTTTGACAAATTGTCCTGAAACGTTACAGATGGAGATAAAAATAGACATCTGCGATAAATACCCCATGGATCACGGAATAACACGGTCAGTGAGGTGGGCTAAAATACATTGTTTTGAGGCTGCATATTGCACATGCTGAAATACGTGGTAAAGTTAGAAGTTGAAGTACGTTGCTAGGTGACTTACTTAGATCCTCGCTTGACGCCCATTTATCAAAAGGGGGCACTTCAATTACGAGGGACTTGTCAGCGGGAGTTGGCCGTTTCACACAGCAACTGCAGTAAAGAAACAGATGATTGAATTGGTATGAATACTTATTTGAGTTGATGCACTTCGGGGTGCCAGGGGGCGGTCGGGTAGCCTAGTGGTTCAAGCGTTCGCTCGTCACGCCGAAGACCCGGGTTCGAATCCCGACCTACCCATTTCTGTTGCCCCCGCCGTGATATTGCTGGAATATAACTAAAAGCGGCGTAAAACCATACTCAGTCACTCACCCGGCGTAACAGAAATCAACCGATCGTGGCATTTGTACGAATAAGACCCCAAATTTCAATGCAGGCTGTATGAAGGTTCCGTGGAATGGATCTTTGGCGTGACTGATTAGTCTTGTTTGTTTAATCCCGACTCGGGTATTTGCAGGACGCCGTGAAACAGTTTGACTCTTGCTGACTGTCGTGCAAGACATCATGCATTGCGGTTCAGTCATTAGGTTTCACATTTCAATAAATTAACATGAAGTATGAATTTCTAGATTTGTATGAAGGATATTGAAAAGATATTTCCGAAAACACAATATGATAGTCAAAGCCATTCTAGGAGAAATATAAATGGTACAAATTAAATGTCTCACAAACATATGATCTCCATTATCTTCTGTAGTCGTTTGTATCCTGGTTTCCCCTGGTCTTCTCCATACGTTTTCTTCTCTCGAGTACCTGGAAACACCAAGTGTCAGTGAACAGCCTCGTCTACCTGTTGTTGTGTTTGTATAGGACATCAGCATTCTGTGTCTGCAATGTTTTGTTTGTTTGTTTGTTGTTTGTTTAACGCCGCACTCAGTAATATTCCAGCTATACGGTGGTCAGTAAATAATCGAGTCTGGACAAGACAATCCAGTGATTGACATTATGAGCAATTCGGATCGATGACATGCATCAACCAAGTCAGCGAGCCTGACCACCCGAACTCGTCAGTCGCCTCTTACGACAAGCATAGTCGCCTTTTACGGCAAGGATGGGTTGCTGAAGACCTATTTTACCCCGGATCTTCACGGGTAAACTACATGGTTAAATAGTATGGAATTGGTGAAGTATGTCTTTCAAGTCTACGTCATCTGAATATGTAGACATTCTCAAAGTAAACAAAAAGCGAGGGAGGGGCGTATTTTCACATTTACAAGTTAATCATGTTTCTGTTTCCGTTGGTCTCTAAAGACCTATTCTACCCCGGACCTTCACGGATACCACTTGGTTGTCTGTTAATGTTTATGTGCTTGATTGAATGTGCAAACGAACGCGCAGCCTTGACCATCTTCAACGTAGACTTTCTGGTGTTAGCGAGAATAATAAGCAGGGCTGCTTGTGTTTTTAATGTATACTTTGAATTGTAGATCGAAACTAAGGACATCACGAAAGGAGCCTACAAACAATGTGTAGCGCTATATATTCTCACAGATATTTTTTCCCACGAATATACTTAACTCACTATATTTAAGGCATCGAAAGTGTGCGCCCCGAAGTGGACGCCCCGAATTTAACCTCTCTGTTGTCCTCAGGGCTTGGAATACATAGTCCGCCTTATATATGTTGTCACCCATTCTTTGACAAGTGTAGTAACCCTGTACATGTACATGGTTTGAAAGTATACCGACAGTCATTGATAAGACGTATTGTTTGCGGTAACGCGGCTGCCAATTCTGCTGTTTAAGTCGTGATTTGATTGACCAAACGAAATCATTTTCTGAATTTAAGGTATAACTGTTGTTTAGCTCAACATTCTTGCTATATTACACGTCATCGAGCGATATGATACACATTCAGTGAGGTCGCCGAGTATAACCTCCCGGTCCCCATGGTAGTCCATTCTTAAGGCAATCTCCCCTCGACGCTGACACACAAAGAATCATGTGACTCTACTCTACTCATATCAACATTTGGGTCAGGGGCTATAAGGCTATAAGGCGCCGCGTACCTTAAGTGTGAGAGAATCGTTGGTCGGCATCATATGTTCGTGTTTCTATGTTTAGATCCTTGTTCTGGTTCATTTCACCAACGTGGTTAATATGTTCTCTAACACCCAGGGGATGGTCGGGTAGCCTAGTGGTTAACGCGTTCGCTAGCTACGCCGAAGACCCGGGTTCGATTTCCGACATGCGTACAATGTGTGAAGCCCATTTGTGGTGTCCCCCGCCGTGATATTGCTGGAATATTGTTAAAAGCGGCGTAAAATCAAACTCATTTACTCACCCTAACACCAAGCTTACACGCCGTGATGTAACCCAATTAACGCTCAAAGCGGCGTAAAATCGACCTCACTCACTGCTAACATGTACAATGTATACCCCAGCTTCTGTCTGTGATGTTGCACATGCTGTAGATCATCAGTAACAGGTAGCTGGAGGGAAGACACAGAAGATAGCATATGCCGTATAAGAGACATAAAAACTCCCTCGGGTGAAGCAGAGCAGCGATGATGAACACAGACGCGATTGACGACAGGTAGATTGTCGTTGGTGACACGGACGGACTGCTTCCAAGAAAGGATTTCACTGAATGTGGGATACCCGATCCATTATCCGAAGCAAAAAGGTTCTCCGTTGATACTTGAAATCCAGTTCCATCATCTGAAGAATAAAGTTTACAATACTTGACAGTATCGCCAGCGGAGCTGTGGATTAATAATGTTGGTCATAATGTGTATACATTTTCTTTTATATTTTTTTTAGAGTAATTTAGTAATGTATCGCCAGATTTTACAAACAAAACAGGACCGCCTCCGTGATCAAGTGGTAGAGCGTCCGCCCGGAGAGCGGAAGGCCTGGGGTTCGATCCCCGGCCGCGTCAAACCAAAATACGTTAAAAGATGGTACTTGTTGTTACACTGTCTGGCGCTCGGCATTAAGGGGCTAAAACAAGGACTGATCGGCTCGGAGTCAGTATACTGTGGCTGAGTGGGGTATTCATGTTAAACAGTGTGCTAGCACTATAAATCGGCATCAGTCCGGACATGTACAATCAGCCACACACACATGCACGTCGCTATATATAAGTGCAATAATCTTGGACGCGACGTTAAACGCCACCTCTTGAAGCACTGACGCTAGAAAACAAACATATATTCCAACCTCCAGGATATTAAATGGTTGGTGCCCTATGAAGATGGTGTGCTAGTTTATAGAGGTACATATCCAACGACCATCTGCCAACCAAACTATTCTGATGATATTGTCTGTGAGTAATTTAAGAAGTAGTTATGACTAATTAACCAAGGACGTAGTCGCCTCTTACGAGAAGCATAGTCGCTTTTTAGGGCAAACAAAGGTTGCTGAAGACCTACTCTTCCCCGGATCTTCACGTGAACTGAAGATGATGATATGCAACCGTGAGCACGACTGTGATTCTCTAAGAGTGGCAGTAAAGAGGAATTGCAGGAATATAATATCCTTACAACACATTCTGGCATCTTAAAATTTGAATCTCTGAATAACCATTATTCAGTTGAATGATTCACACAAGTTCTACAAATGATTTCTTAATTCTGATACATTCTACTGTGACGAGTGACTAAACGCTAAAACTTTCACCAGCCCGAAATCCCCTTAGTGAAACTAGGAAACCTACCCAACTTTAGTTGGTTAAAGTTGTCCGCTATCTGAATGGTCGCGCCCACGACAAGTGCCGTCATCACCATGGCATACATGACTGTCAGCAGCTTCGCAGTCTGCAAAACAACAATAACACATTTCGGTGAGATGAGGTGAGGTGAGTTGAGGTGAGGTGAGGTGAGATGAGGTGAAATGGGGTTTAACGTCGCGTCCAAGATTATTGCAATTATATAGCGACGTACATGCGTGTGTGTGTGTGTGTGGCTGCTTGTACTAGTCCGGACTGATGCCGATTTATAGTGCTAGCCAACTGAGATATGATGCCGAAGTTTAACATGAATACTCCACTCAGACAAAGTATACTGACTCCGAGCCGACCAGTCCTTGTTTTACCCCCTTAATGCCGAGCTCAATGGCAGGTTAACAACAAGTACCATCTTTTAACGTCTTTTGGCATAACGCGGCCGGGGATCGAACTCCGGACATTTCGCTCTCCAGGTAGAAGCTCTACCACTAGACTACAGAGGCAGTCGACACATTTTGGGAATTGTATCGCCCAATGTTGTTTTCTTTATCTTCCCTTTGACGTATCGTGTCTATGACATTACGCTATTAGTGTTCTAGTTATCATTAATGTACCGACGACCTCCGTGGTCATGCTCATGCTCATGTAAATCACTGGATTGTCTGGTCCAGACTCCATTATTAAGTCTTGACAAAGTTAAATCATATCCCATTCGACCTCACCTCATTAATGTACAGTCACACCCGTGACTTGTACATGCCGACACAGTGTAGTGATTGGTTAGTCAATAAACAATGGGCTGACGTGAGATAGGCTGTTATTTCCCTATGACGCATTTGCTCATGAGAATGTGGAAATTATGACTAGGTACCAGAATCTGCGTCTTGTCTGATGTGTAAAGACAGATGAAGATGAAGCTGGCACAGAGACTGAGCTGCAGGAACCCCGACACCCAAGTGCCAACGCCCCAGGCGAACCACAAACCACCTTTATAATAAAATAAGATAATCATCTTTAAAATAGAACACGATAATCACCTTTTTAATGAAACAAGATAATCACCTTTAAAATAGAACACGATAATCACCTTTATAATGAAACAAGATAATCACCTTTAAAATAGAACACGATAATCACCTTTATAATAAAACCAGATAACCATATTTATAATAAAACAGGATAATTATCTTTATAACTCAACAGGAAAATCACATTTATAATAAAACAAGATCACCACCTTTGTAAACAAGATAGTCACGTCAATAATACAACAAGATACACACCTTGTAATAAAAACAAGATAACTACCTTATAATCAAACACGATTATCGCCTTTATAATAAAACATGATAATAACCTTTAAAATAAAAAAAGTTTAATCACCACAAGTGAACAAGACAATCTACGTCATAATAAAGCAGAACAATCATCTTTAGAATAAAACACGATAATCATCTCTATAACAAAACAGGTAATTACCTATAAAAGAACACGGGATGTTTCCTTTTGAGTGATTTGGTTTTTTTTGCAATATGTATACTGTGTATTTAAACCCAAACGCAAGTGAAATTAGCAATAGTTTTTTGTGGTAAAAATCTGTTTAAATCTCTCTAACTTTAAGGATTATTTCTAATATACTTCTCACCTGCAATTCACGTTAAACAGTCTTGTCATTAAAACCACATTATTGTGACAATAATTTCATATTTATGTGAATCGGAGAGAAAGATAAAGGTCTAATTCCATAAATTATTATGTGTTCCAGTCTGCACCATGTGCACACACGTGTATGAATGCCTCAGAAAGGAGGCATTGATAAACATGTGTTACCTGAAACAATCAAGATGACCGTGCTGGGACCAATCAGAGTGGAGAAGAGCAGCACAATCTGGTAGGCAATGTACAGCAGTGACACTCGGTAGTTAAACAGTCGGATGATCCGACACTGTTTGATCAGCAGCATGAGGTTGCCAATAGTTGAGGCGATCCAACGTCGCCTCTGTTTGTAGAACTCCTCAAACTCACTGGGGCAGTGTGTGGAGTTCTCAGCGGCTGCGCAGTACTCAATTCTCCATCCGCTCTGAACCTGAAAGATTATGTTTGGGAATATGCACAATTAGATAACTTTTACATGAAGTAAATAAATCTGTGGAGGTTCCAGTGGTTGTTTTGGGTGTGGGCCAGGGTGTTGAATGACTCACGTTTCTGCGCCAAAGACACAACTTTTCAAATAAATCAAAAATAAATATGACACTGAAAAATTGATTCTCTCATTTATTGTCAATTGCCCCACTCCCAACCTCGACAACCCACACTCCCATGAAACAGCCACGACATCATGTATCATTCCATATTAAAGTAGCCAATAGAAACACGTGAACGCCTATGTGTCAATGGTCACCACACAAATCACTGTACAGGGTTGTGTCCCTTAGATTTCAGAAACCCAGATGTTAATTGAAGTTATTGATAATTGCCTCTACAAAACCCATGTTCATTGAATTTACAAAAATACAGAAATATCCCATGACTTGCTTGATATCCCCAAAGAAGTGTATTGTGATTGCACCTAAAATCTTTTGCTTCCTTCATTCAGAAAAAAACGTCCCTTACTGCATATCCTGCACTTGGTCCTACATTCAACACAACGCACTGCTAACCATGAGTGTACACAGACAGCGATCCTCTCCCATGTCATGCACTTGGTCCTTCATTCAACACAACGCACTGCTCACCATAAGTGTGCACAACCAGCGATCCTCTCCCATGTCATGCACTTGGTCCTACATTCAACACAACGCACTGCTCACCATGAGTGTACACAGACAGCGATCCTCTCCCATGTCATGCACTTGGTCCTACATTCAACACAACGCACTGCTCACCATGAGTGTACACAGCCAGCGATCCTCTCCCATGTCATGCACTTGGTCCTACATTCAACACAACGCACTGCTAACCATGAGTGTACACAGCCAGCGATCCTCTCCCATGTCATGCACTTGTCCTACATTCAACACAACGCACTGCTCACCATGAGTGTACACAGCCAGCGATTCTCTCCCATGTCATGCACTTGTCCTACATTCAACACAACGCACTGCTAACCATGAGTGTACACAGCCAGCGATCCTCTCCCATGTCCTGCACTTGGTCCTACATTCAACACAACGCACTGCTCACCATGAGTGTACACAGCCAACGATCCTCTCCCATGTCATGCACTTGTCCTACATTCAACACAACGCACTGCTCACCATGAGTGTACACAGCCAGCGGTCCTCTCCCATGTCATGCACTTGTCCTACATTCAACACAACGCACTGCTCACCATGAGTGTACACAGCCAGCGATCCTCTCCCATGTCATGCACTTGTCCTACATTCAACACAACGCACTGCTCACCATGAGTGTACACAGCCAACGATCCTCTCCCATGTCATGCACTTGGTCCTACATTCAACACAACGCACTGCTCACCATGAGTGTACACAGCCAGCGATCCTCTCCCATGTCATGCACTTGTCCTACATTCAACACAACGCACTGCTCACCATAAGTGTACACAGCCAGCGATCCTCTCCCATATCCTGCACTTGTCCTACATTCAACACAACGCACTGCTCACCATGAGTGTACACAGCCAACGATCCTCTCCCATGTCATGCACTTGTCCTACATTCAACACAACGCACTGCTCACCATGAGTGTACACAGCCAGCGATCCTCTCCCATGTCATGCACTTGTCCTACATTCAACACAACGCACTGCTCACCATGAGTGTACACAGCCAGCGATCCTCTCCCATGTCCTGCACTTGTCCTACATTCAACACAACGCACTGCTCACCATGAGTGTACACAGCCAGCGGTCCTCTCCCATGTCATGCACTTGTCCTACATTCAACACAACACACTGCTCACCATGAGTGTACACAGCCAGCGATCCTCTCCCATGTCATGCACTTGTCCTACATTCAACACAACACACTGCTCACCATGAGTGTACACAGCCAGCGATCCTCTCCCATGTCATGCACTTGTCCTACATTCAACACAACGCACAGCTCACCATGAGTGTACACAGCCAGCGATCCTCTCCCATGTCATGCACTTGGTCCTACATTCAACACAACGCACTGCTCACCATAAGTGTACACAGCCAGCGATCCTCTCCCATGTCATGCACTTGTCCTACATTCAACACAACGCACTGCTCACCATGAGTGTACACAGCCAGCGGTCCTCTCCCATGTCCTGCACTTGTCCTACATTCAACACAACGCACTGCTCACCATGAGTGTACACAGCCAGCGGTCCTCTCCCATGTCCTGCACTTGTCCTACATTCAACACAACGCACTGCTCACCATGAGTGTACACAGCCAGCGATCCTCTCCCATGTCCTGCACTTGTCCTACATTCAACACAACGCACTGCTCACCATGAGTGTACACAGCCAGCGGTCCTCTCCCATGTCCTGCACTTGTCCTACATTCAACACAACGCACTGCTCACCATGAGTGTACACAGCCAGCGATCCTCTCCCATGTCCTGCACTTGTCCTACATTCAACACAACGCACTGCTCACCATGAGTGTACACAGCCAGCGGTCCTCTCCCATGTCCTGCACTTGTCCTACATTCAACACAACGCACAGCTCACCATGAGTGTACACAGCCAGCGATCCTCTCCCATGTCATGCACTTGGTCCTACATTCAACACAACGCACTGCTCACCATGAGTGTACACAGCCAGCGATCCTCTCCCATGTCATGCACTTGTCCTACATTCAACACAACGCACTGCTCACCATGAGTGTACACAGCCAGCGGTCCTCTCCCATGTCATGCACTTGTCCTACATTCAACACAACGCACTGCTCACCATGAGTGTACACAGCCAGCGGTCCTCTCCCATGTCCTTTGTCAGAAAGTCAAACGCATGTTCCACATTGGTGGAGTATACTGTGAGGATCTCCTTGAGGGCGACACAGCGGTACACACTGAAACACCCTGGAGCACAGAGCACCGACCCCAGAACATGTTCTGCTGCCTGGAAATACACGGAGATCAATGAATGCAGTTTATGGGTTGTCCTCCCGTCTACTGTATAACAATAACAATTCATTGATGAGATTCTTGAAATGAAAATTATCTGTTCTTGAAAATGCTGGAAAATACATAAATTCTTCAACTATTACCAACACAAATTTTAATAAAATATTATTTTTTGGGCAGGATCAAAAATATTTTGCCTCACTTTCAAAGAAAGTATTTTTATAAATAATAATTCACCGTGCTAATATTGAATTTCGATACTTTTCAATTCACAATACATATGAACTAAACTTAAATGAATCCACTTCAATAATGTTATCATTAGTTTGAGCAAGCCTAAAAAATCCAAATTCTCATCACCAAAACAGTTTCAGAGAAACGTTTTTTTGTGATGACAGGCTAGATAAAATAACATAAAAAATGAACTAGGGGCACTGGTGATCCAGTAGTCTAAGACGCTAGATCTGTATGATCTGCTTTCTGATTCAGGTTTAGGGTTTGTCAGCACCAAGAAAAAGTTAAAGGTCTGCATAGTTTTCGGGAATTCACCCCGCATCAAGCAAACACGCCCTGGTGTGAATGAAATACTCATCATAGCGGTGTTAAAACGAACTCGCATACCAACAATCCAACCTTCACAATTAATGAGCCACCCAAAACTTACTGAAATTAAACAGGCCTTCTTCAGGTTGAAAACAGGATCAGTTCGTCACAAGGAATTGCTTCCAAATAAGCCATATATTATGCATGGATATCAATCTTAATTATAGCGGCTGTGCTATTTGTGTTTTACAGAAATGTAGGAAAAAGCAATTATTTTCACAAACAGAAAGAATATGAACATTTGTTTTCAATCATCATCTGCATATGTTCCACTCTGGAACAGACAAGTCAGCGTCTGATATGCGAACAAAGACTCATGCATGACTATTCGATGACGCACAAGTCATGATTGATGCATGTCATCGTATCCCAATTGCGTTGATCGGTGATCATGATGTCAGTCACTGGATTGGCTGGAATATTGCGGCGTTAAACAACAAACAAACAAACATGCGGATACGATAAATGTCGGGTTGGATTGTATTGCAATGAGATCTGGAAAACACAAACCTTTTGGAACCAGTGTCCTATAGCGTACTCGAACACTTGATACCATACAAGTGGGCCACTTCCGATAGGGTGGGTGCGTGCGCATACTGCGCCAACTGAGCGGTCACGTGTCATGAGGTCAAGGAGAGCTTCAACCGAGTCTGGAGTAAATTTGACGTCGGCATCGGTGGTCAGGATGTAGCAGTCTTCATCATTCGCTGATGATATAACGGGGATGAGAGCGTACTTATATTCTTTGGAACATGAACTAAGATTATATTTTGAAAGAGTATCAATTCATAAACTGTTAATTTCTTGTAGATAATATAGAATAGGTCTTCAGCAACCCATGCCTGCCGTAAGAGGTGACTATGCTTGTCGTAAGAGGCGAACGACGGGATCGGGTTGTCAGGCTCACTGACTTGGTTGATGCATGTCATCGTATCCCAATTGTGGGGATCCAGCTGATGATGTCTATCACCGGATTGTCTAGTCCAGACTCGATTATTTACAGACCGCCATCATATAGCTTGAATATTGCTGAGTGCGGCGTTAAACAACAAACAAACTAATGAATAATAAATTATGGGACAATACACCGCAGAGGTCATACAATAATATCTGAAGAGGCAGACCGTCTGACAGAACATGATATATCACCATCAGACCTAAGTGGCACACTAAGGAGATAAACCTACTGTGTTTTCAATGTAGAGCTAGGTCACCTACAGATTTAACCGCGCAAAATTGAATATGGAACCGAACGCGTAGTATGTTTTTAAAAATATTTATCTGGCTGCAGCCGAATAAATCTCCAGTCTCGATACAAAATCTCATCCCCCAAGAATATCCAGTGGTCGGTCCCTAAACAGTGAACTAATCCCACATAGTGATAGCTACTTACACGTCATCAGGAAGTCAACAACGTAGGACATGTACATGATCTGGCTCCATCGTTTCTTATTTCGAACCTGCAACCACACCGTAGGACATATTCACAATATGTGGATCTGAGATATTTGATTTGACAAAAGATATCAACAACACCATACAGGTTGACGCACACATTTGATATTTGCAAGTCTCTTCATATATATAAACAAAATCGTAAGTCAATCATCAAAATAAAAATTTCATCAAAGAGAAGAAAACGACAGCGATGTATCTCCCTTTGAGTATAAAGAATTCTAATTGAACTTTAAAAAAGTTATGTTGCGTAAACATGTCGAAAATATGATTGGACAAGCAATAACACTTTACATATTTTTACCACAAAACTGCTCAATGATTAATACCATCCTTTTCACTGGAGTTATCTTCATGTTATTATCTTTGATCATCCCGAGGATAAAAGTTGACAAATCACACGGTTAAATGGAATTAATAAACAACAGGAACTGTTCCCATCACTCGTGCACGTGTATTTGTAGAAACCTGCTTCACAAACTGCTCCGGAGGGAAAACCCGTAACATTTCAAAATAATATTGTTGTAAAATCTAAAGACAGTTTCCTGTCCTAAGTGATTTCGTTTGTTTACCCATAATAAATGCACTCTCCTTTTTTTCATTCAATGGCAATATATATGCGATGTAACGTGATTGATTTACTTTACGTCCATCCTTAAGATGTATGTTAAACGTCATTGGTCTGACTTTGGATGAAGGCTGCGGCAGGTTCCAGCTCAACTTCATTCCGTATGGCGTCTCCACCTTCGTGCAGTTGTCTGTCAGGATTCCTGGAGGGGAGGAGGCGTGAGGTTAGACATTCATTTGTTGTGAGTGAGTGAGTGCGTATAGTTTTACGCCGTTATTAGCAATATTCCAGTAATATCACGGAGGGGGACACCAGAAATGGGCTTCACGCATTGTACCCATGTCGGGAATCGAACCCGGGTCTTCGGCGTGACGAGCGAACGCTTTAACCACTAGGCTACCCGACCGCCCTTAATTTGTTGTGAATTGTATAACATCACTCTCTCACCAAGGGACTCCAATACGTCAGTGCTGAAAGGGCCCCTGGAGCCTTAGATTTTGTCTTCGCCGACGTGTGGGATAGTAATAGCGCTCAGACGACTACCAGGGCCCAATCGTACTCGTATGTGTTCGACAATTGCTAAGTGCAAGTTCAGTACAGTTGTACGAGTTACATGTCCTCTGAAAAGCTTTCAATCTTATCGTTCTGTGAAGATTCTGGGTTGAAAATGGTCGTCAGCAACCTATAATTGTCGTAAGTGGCGACTAACGAGATAAGGTGGTCAAAGCTTGCTAACTTGGTTGATGCACGTAATTGTATCCCAGTTGCATAGATCGATGTTCATGATGTCAATCACTGGATTGTCTGGTTCGGATGCGCCGTCATACACCTGGAATATTGCTGAGTGCAGCGTTAAACAACAAACAAACAAACTTTCAATGTTATCACGGCGTGTCAGCTTCCTGGGATACAAAGGCCCGAACAGACATAAATATACAATGAGAGCTCCGGGATTCTAACCCACAGTTATAGGATTGTTGGAAAGCCTAACGCAAGCATCTCGAATTCCGGCGCCAAAAACGACTTTGCCACTCCTGTTCCACATAGAAAGGCAGATCGTAGGTGGATCAACCCTCACATCAGAGGGAACCTCCAGCAGGTAAATACGTGCCTAAAATTTCCTCGATCAGAGTCAGGAGTTGTAGCGGAAATTCCGAGATGGTTTTCTTCTGTATTCCACTGTCAAAGAGGACGTGTGACTCAAAGAACTTGTCATTATCAGCACGTGCCAAATTGATTTGATTGATGGACTGGAGAAGTTGTCGCATCTCCACTTCATTCTGGTGATACAAAAGCGAACATTACTACAAGATAACAAAAGAGGCATTAGGTATTATCTCATACCTGCACGAACATCTCTTACAGGGGAAAATAGAATCGTTATTCACTGATATGTGTTGGTCAGCCTCAAAACGCTAGTACATGATACTTATCAGTCTCGCATTAATGCCAAAACAGATCCATAGGGAAGAAAAGATAAATCTTTACGCAACTTACATGAATAGGTCACTGAAATAATACCTAGTATCCAGACCCATGAAGATCCGGGGTAGAATAGATCTTCAGCAACCCATGCTTGCCATAAAAGTCGACTATGCTTGTCGTAAAAGGCGACTAACGGGATCGGGTGGCCAGGCTCGCTGACTTGGTTGACGTAGGTCAACGCCGTCATATAGCTGTAATATTGCTGAGTGCGGCGTAAAACAACAAACCAACCAACCTAGTATCTAGACCATATTAAAAAACGTAAACGTT
The DNA here is from genome assembly GCF_022045235.1 of Haliotis cracherodii. Lineage (NCBI taxonomy): Eukaryota > Metazoa > Mollusca > Gastropoda > Lepetellida > Haliotidae > Haliotis > Haliotis cracherodii. Next base: position 38,041,026 of record NW_027266269.1, read on the forward strand.
TTCATTTAAATCCATTAGAACTTGACATGACTAGAATTGAAGTGTGGACACACTCTTTGACTCAAAACCCACACATCTGTATATTATCTCTTCCGGGAAAAAATGTGTTGACTTGAAACTGATTTCCTTACATTAAAATGAATTCAACATATATGCACGAGGTCACCTCTCTATACATGGTGGTGCAGATATACACTTGACTCTTGGTGTGGGATCTGTGTGGTCCTGGTCTCAGCTGGTCAGGTGGTCTTGTCTGCATGTTGAGCATCAACCACTGTTCCAGCAAGACTCCATTGTAAGACGGCAGCCAGAATATCTGATGATGATAAAATTATCAAAATGGATATGATCACATTATAACATATACAATTTGAAAGTGTTCTATTGACAGTAGCGGGTGACCTCGCCTTGGCGAACACTAAAAAGTTGTCTGTCGTTCATATCCTGATGAACGTCAGTGTGTCACGTGATTACGTTGTCAATCGAGCGAAGACATACAGAACTACTTTGCGGGAATTCCTCAATGTCTAAAAATAACATAAAACATCCTTAGGGAAAACTGAGACCAACAGCGATTTAGGCTATGAATGATGCAGGCTCTGAAGTCAGACAGATCATGTATATGTCGGGTCACCGAAATGAAGCGTCCATTCGAAGCTTTATCAGAGAATGCTCGACTTACCAAAAGAAATCACTACTCAAACACACACCCAAAGTTCACAGAACGTTACGGTACACATGCATTATACCAGACACCAATCCGCCATGTTTGTTTGACTAATAAATTATTTTGTATCAACTTTGGTAATTAAACATTTCATTTACTTTCGAAAGCATTTAATTCAGGCCGTTGAGTGACCCCTGTTGTTTTAGCGAGGCGACAAACTCGTGCACATCCCTTACCCAAATGCCGGAAGGTGTCCGGTATACTGCATTCTTGCCTTAAAATATTATCAATCCATTTTTAGCATCAGCCGGGTCTGGGTTTCTTACCAACGCTAACTTTACTGGGTGCAACTTTTATTTTAAGCAAATGACGTTGTCGTAGCCGCCATTTTCTGCCGTTTGTAAAACCAAGGGATGTCACACCAAATGGAATGTTTGGGACAGATGAAGTCACGACTGTCCGCGCTGATATAGTTCGTTTTACATAATTAAAAATTGATGTTTAATGGATTGTTTTGTTATGATTTATGCATCTGTCAATATAAGGACTGACGTTGTAATTGTTGACGTTCATCAGCTGATGAACGTCAGCAAATACAACTTTAATCTTTAAGTGAATATGGCCTCGGGTTTTTGTAATAATAGCTTTTGCTTGTGTCAACCATTCATCATAAAACTGACAATATTGCTTGGTTGCCACACTATCTGGAAGTCATAAGAGGTTAACATTGAAAACATGCTTCTGGATACCATTTACAGTCATAATGAGCAGCGGACAGGTTCTCAAATGATGGTTTTATCATTTCCTATATCTTCGTTTGTTGTTTTACATTGAAGACAGCTAGATTCCTTTCTATATTTCCGCACTGTTTGAATGACATTTTAGAGGTTGGTAAGTAATTAAAAAGGTATTGAAACATACTTCACCAGCTCCACACCTCTTAAAACCCAACTGAAAGCCATTGGCAGGGAAACTTGAAAAGAACAAGAACTTAAAGGTGCCCCAATCACAATATCATGTGGGAAAATGCACACATCCGATCAAACAATCTTCATGACTTCACTGTAAATAATCGAGTACCAGACAAACCGATGATTCATATTATGAGCAAAGTCCTACAGCTGTCTGACTCACCCGTAAAGTGCAATATAGCCACAATGTCATACAACCCTTCTCATTCCCGGACATGAATATTCAAGAAATCCTGTTCGGGACCTACAGTAAGCTTACTCTGTCAAGCAAAGGGGGTCGGGTGATCGGGTGGTCAGGCTCGCTGACTTGGTTGATGTATGTCATAGTATCCCAATTGCATTGGTCGATGCTCATGATGTCAACCACTGGATTATCTGGTCAAGACTCGATTATTTACAGACCGCCGTCATATAGCTGGAACAGTGCTGAGTTCGGCAATAAACAACAAACAAACAAACAACGTAGACTTGAAAGAAATAGTGTACGTTGTATGCCACATTACATCACTTAACTTCATTGGTTATATCAGATTAAACCAGAATACTTACTGATGATTCCTTCTGGAGAATGGTGGACTTGCTTCTGAAAATCGGCAATGCTGCAGACAGAAGATGAGCCAGGAAGAAACACGCTGTGGCTGCTATCATTGCCAATACCTTACTGTAGTCGTCTACACACGCCCCCGGAGAGAATGGCATGACAAAAGTACACCAGTCTTTCACCAACATCACCACCAGGAAGAGAGGACCGGTCAAACAAATTGGGACAGCAAAGGCCCATTTCTGCAAACCAGTCTGGCAGGCAAGTACCGAAAGAAAGTATCCAACCAGTACTGTAATTATATTTGTGAGAAAGTAATTAAAATCACTGTTGACGATAAACCTCCATGCCTCAAGGAATTCTTTAGAAGTATCAGTAGTGTAGACGTTGCCATCAATATAAAACAATATATAGCTGAAAATAAGCACACTGACAACTTTAACAAAGTTGGAAATGATTGCCATCTTCCATGTAGCAATGACGACTTTGGGAGTTGGGTTGGTTGATTGTCCATCGCCTCCAGCAACGCTGGTTTCAGTGTCTTCTATACCATTTGCAGTCCCGTCAGATGTCTCGTCAGGTCTCCGTGTCGGATGTACGGTCAGTTGCTGTATGTGAGGGACCCAGGCTACAGTGAGACAGACGAGGGCAACCAACACGTGCCATATATCACCACTGTCTTGTTCTGAAACAAGGAACACAACCAGGCCAAAACCAGTCATCTGAAAGATGCCCCCAAGCACATGATCAAAGATCCATTTGCCTCTTCGATGTTGTCGTCGATTGGCTGCGTAGAAGACTGTGTTGACAAGGAATGGTACGACAAACACAGCATTCATGAGAAGTATGGCAAGGTAGCCTTTGTGTTTGACCAACACTTTCAATGCAAACAGACACAGTCCAAATGCCTCCATTACGGCAACAGCAACGCCCTGAAAAAACATAAATATAGCATTTGAGTGAGTGAGTGAGTGTATGATTGAGTGATTGAGTGAGTGAGTGAGTGAGCTTGGTTTACGGCATATCAAACAAGAATAAATGCTAGGGCGGATCTGGCATTTGAACGGAAGATAATAAGATTGGGACCCACTTCTGAAACATTTTGATGATTGAACAACCCTTTCTTCGAGAATTAATACCCACATTCAAATACTATCAGGGCAAACATGTTTCTCGATATTTACGTATTACCCCCCAAGGAATCGGCAGATGATCGAGACTGATGATCATCTTGTGTTTGACGTTGAATATTATATTTTATTATTGATAGAATTCGATATAAGTTTCATCAAATTGTGTTTACCTTCCCTGTCCCAAACTGTGTATATCAGTGGTCTCTCATAACAGAAAATGTTACAAGGTATTTTTTAACAAATGTGATTTGTAAGTGTGCCATTGAGGCACTTGTTCTTGTTTAAATCCTGCAATAGTGCATTTAGAATTGCTAGTTGAGGGTCGATAAAAACACTTTTGAATTCTGAATCGCATTTTATTGTAAACGCAGTAGAAAAGAGGCGTTGTGGAATAAAAACTCCTGAATATACTCACTATTATTAAAGACCTGCTGCTTGGCCACGGCATGTCCTTCCGGAATGACGCCAGAAACAAAGCTCTGAGAAGATTGAAACAGTACGGCACGAGTAGAATCATGGCTATCATCAGAAATACGCGAATAGCTTCTATTCTCCCGTCTCTGGTGCTCGCAGATATGGCTCCTCTTGTAGAGTTGTTTAATCTCTCTGCTAGACCCACGACAGACAACTTGCTGGCTGACAAGCATGCGAGAAGCAACAGTCCAAGAAGTAATGTCCAAATCCACTTAGCAATTGGTGCCAGTAATGAAGGTTTGCGAGAGGCAAGAATTTTCTCATTAAGCCTTTCGGTTACTTTCCATTTGCTGCAGACACTCAGGTCCCTTTTGTTTCCAGTCTCAGAATTCTCCCGCGATTCTCCGGAATGTGACACACTGAACCTGGAAGCACCAGAAGGATCTCTGTGTAAGTCCTGGGGAGTCTCCCCCGTCTCACTACCTCCAGAAGCACCCTGAACATCATCAGTACCATGATGGCTAACAGCTATCACGCTGGGAGGGCTCTCGTCCTTTGTAACATCCATTGTAGAGTCCTGATCCGAAATCACGTCATCACTTTCAATCTGGTCCACAGATTTGGTGTCTTGGAAAGCTTATCCTGTAAACATTATGACAAAAAAGGTTTATAAACAGACCATGCACATGTACGTTCCTACTAGCATGTAAAGTGAGGTGAAAGGTAAAATGGGGTTTAACGTAGCGTCCAAGATTATTGCACTTATATAGCGACGTGTATGTACGTGTGTTTGTGGCTGCTTGTACTAGTCCGAACTGATGCCGATTTATAGTGCTAGCCTACTGAGATACTATGCCGCAGATTAACATGAATACCCCTCTCAGGCACACGATACTGACTTAGATTCGACCAGTTCTTGTTTTAGCCCCTTAATGTGATACGCTTGACAGGGTAACAACAAGTACTATCTTTTAACGTCCTTTGGTGTGACGCGGCCGGGGATCGAACCCACGACTTTCCGTTCTCCGGGCGGACGCTCTACCACCAGACCCTGGTAGCATGTAAGGATTTGAAAAGAAAATCATCTATGAACTGTGTTAATTCTTCTCCTTGATATTATTTGCCGACCCTTTTCCAGATTATTCCTGATAATGGCATTTGATATTATATCTAACAAGTCATGTTTCGTTAGCAGTGAATTGAACTTAAAACTTGTACAATTGACATTCAATTGACATATGTTTGTCGCATATACCAGAGACATTGTAATGTCCAGATGTAATGTCCAGTTGTAATGTCCAGCTGTAATGTCCAATTGTAATGTCCAGTTGTAATGTCCAGTTGTAATGTCCAGTTGTAATGTCCAGTTGTAATGTCCAGTTGTAATATCCAGTTGTAATGTCCAGTTGTAATATCCATCTGTAATGTCCAGTTGTAATGTCCAGTTGTAATGTCCATCTGTAATGTCCAGTTGTAATGTCCAGTTGTAATATCCAGCTGTAATGTCCAATTGTAATGTCCAGTTGTAATGTCCAGTTGTAATGTCCAGTTGTAATGTCCAGTTGTAATATCCAGCTGTAATATCCAGTTGTAATGTCCAGTTGTAATATCCATCTGTAATGTCCAGTTGTAATGTCCAGTTGTAATGTCCAGTTGTAATATCCAGTTGTAATGTCCAGTTGTAATGTCCAGTTGTAATGTCCAGTTGTAATGTCCAGTTGTAATATCCAGTTGTAATGTCCAGTTGTAATGTCCAGTTGTAATGTCCAGTTGTAATGTCCAGTTGTAATGTCCAGTTGTAATATCCAGTTGTAATGTCCAGTTGTAATATCCAGTTGTAATATCCAGTTGTAATGTCCAGTTGTAATGTCCAGTTGTAATGTCCAGTTGTAATGTCCAGTTGTAATATCCAGTTGTAATGTCCAGTTGTAATATCCAGTTGTAATATCCAGTTGTAATGTCCAGTTGTAATGTCCAGTTGTAATATCCAGTTGTAATATCCAGTTGTAATGTCCAGTTGTAATGTCTCATGTTTCATGTGTCAGGCATAATCTACCAGCTTGACATCCAATCGTAATATGACCCGTGTAGATCCGGGGAAGAATAGGTCTTCAGCAACCCATGCTTGCCGTAAAAGGCGACAATGCTTGACGTAAAAGGCTACTAACACGATCGGGTGGTCAGGCTCGCTGACTTGCTTGATGCATGTCATCGTATCCGAATTGCGCGGATCGATGCTTATGATGTCAATCACTGGATTGTCTGATCCAGGCTCGATTATGTAAAGGCCGCCGTCATATAGCTAGAATACTGCTAAGTGCGGCGTTAAACAACAAACAAACAAACAAACCTTATGAACATGCCGTAAATCTCTGAGTGACACAGTAAAATGGCGTCGAGGCGTCGATCATAAACCCGTTCTACCAGTATGCACCAGGTACGTGCAGTGATGCATGTTGTTTAACGCTGCACGTATGACAGTGACCTGTACATAATCTGGACTAATATGTTTGCCATCATCGATCCACGCAAGAAGTTGTCTAAATGTTCGTTCTTGCACACTTCCGGTCAATGTTAATCCAGAGGGAAAATATAAGTCGCCGCTTGGGAGTTGGCCACCATAAAGAATGATGTTGTCATAGCGGGAATCCACCAGGCTCTATTAGTAGCATACTAGGTCAACAATGCATCATTTTGAATAAGTTGACTCGTATTTGTTGATATTATGTGTTTGAATGGAATAAACAATAAAAAAGAGTATACACTTAATTACTTTAATACGTGTAGCCACGGGTCGGTGACCAAGCCGATGTCTCCTTGACGATACGTTTATTTACAATGAATCGACATCAGAAGCCTTTATCTGCGTGTTCTTAGGCCAGTGTGGTCACTTGGCAAAATGACCGCCTCCGTGGTCTAATGGTAGAGCGTCCGCCCGGAGAGTGGAAGGTCTGGGGTTCGATGCCCGACCGCGTCATGCCAAAAGACGTTAAGAGATGGTACTTGTTGTTACCATGTCTGGCGCTCGGCATTACGGGGCTAAAACAAGGACTGGTCGGCTCGGTGTCAGTATACTGTGTCTGAGTGGGGTATTCATGTTAAACTGCGGTATGGTATCTCAGTGAGCTAGCATTAAAAATCGGAATCAGTCCGGACTAGTACAAGCAGCCACACACACACACACACACACGTACATGAACGTCGCTACATAAGTGCAATAATCTTGGACGTGACGTTAAACCCCATTTCACCTCACCTCACTTGACAAACTATTGTTTTTTAAGTCTGTTCATGGGAGGTAGTCCGGACAGCCAAGGTAAAATGATGTACAGCTCTGTTACGCTTGAGCCAACACCTCAAATGCCTCTGAAGCGCGTTGGCGTCTTGCGCAATGTCAAATTTCTCCTTATTTTGGACAATGTAAAAAGGGTTTAGTGGGTCCAGAAAAGGGGACTGGGTGTTTGGACAAATACCACTCCATCCATTAGTTGCCATAGTTACAGCATATCATCTCTTACTGTACATGCATGTAGTTATACCATCAGCATACTTCAAAGTCTGTTCAACAAATAATTATAAAGGAGAACCAACAGCCTGCCTTACCTCTACTCCAACTACGCGGCCTGGCTTCACATTCTGCTTATGGAAGCATAAGCCCGTGTGCAATGGACCACATGCCACCGCTTGAGGCTGTTCTATTTATAGTACGGGGTTTCTCCCAGGGTCTAAATTCATTACTTATCCTGGCAATCACAGCGTAGAGCGGCTAGTTACTTCTCATCATATTATGTATATTATATTATAAGTTAACATACATATAGTCTGTCATACAAACCCTGATACAAATATATCTAATCAGCCCATGCAAGTCCCATGTTTGGCAAGTCTAGATTACTGCAGTATTAGGAATTGAAGAGTCTCTGGGCTCCCTTTTCTTATATTTTTTATTAAGATAACTTAACAACGTTTTTTTCTGTAGAGATATGTTCGAATTCAGGCGTCTGTGTAATTGTAGATCTCGATGACTCTTTAGCTTCGTGGTATACGGTTGGTGCATCGAGACATAATTACACAACACTTGACCTCAATGACGATTTTCATTTGGCTTAGACCCTTGTAATAAATTGAGTTGAGTTGAGAGTTGAATTACCGGCGTATCCTTCCTGGCGCTCGGCATTAAGTGGCTTCAGCAACGACTGGGCCCGTGAAGATCCGGGGTAGGATAGGTCTTCATTAACACATGCTTGCTGGAAAAGGCGACAATGCTTGTCTCAAGAGGCGACTAACGGGATCGGGTGGTCAGGCTCGCTGACTTGGTTGATGCATGTCACCGTATACCAATTGCGTGGATCGATGCTCCTTATGTCAATCACTGGATTGTCTGATCCAGACTCGATTATGTGCGACCGCCGTCACATAGCTGGAATATTGCTGAGTGTGGCGTTAAACAACAAACACACAAACAAACAAACAAACAAACTTATCAACATGCCGTAAAGCTCTGAGTGCCATAGTAAAATTGTGTTAATGCGTCGATCATAAAGTGCGGTGTGAAACAGAAAGCATTCAATCAAACAAACAAGATGCTGCAAACATGCGCATAAGTGAAATAATCTCAAACGCGATATTCACTCTCATTTAACCTCATCTCACCTAAACTAATATTACACGACAGCACATCTGTCATTCAGCTGCGCTAACTCGATTTCCATGGTCACTCATATATCGTATCGTAAAACATGTCAACACATTCAGCATTTATATTACTTATTTTCATTCTTAAGTGGACCCGTTTGTAATGTACTTTTAAGACTTTCAAAAATACATACCGTGTCTCAAGGTTGTTCGCACAAGGTTGATTCGGACTGTTTTAAAAGTCTAATATAGATAGATTACTGTTGTAACCAAACCCTTGCTTGCTAAGTAAGCGTTTCTGGTTGAAATGTGAAGGTCAATATCACAAGACAGTATGTTTCCTTAAGTATCTTAATAAGGTAGGTTTATTGTTTGTAGGTTGTTTAGCGACCCAATTTGCAATATTCCAGCTATATGACTGCGGTCTGAAAAGAATAGAGTCTGGACCAGACAATCCAGTGATTCACAAGTGCATCGATGTACGCATGCATCAACCAAGTCAGCGAGCCTGACCGCCCGATCCCGTAAGTCGCCTCTTATGGGTTTCTGAAAACAAATTCTAACCGGGATCTTCACAGGTCTATTACAGTAAGGTAATTCATGAAGAACTTTCTATATAGTCATTAGGCGTGTTTTGTTCCCTGGCCATAGATGATGTCATTCAACTGGCAGAGAGTTTAATACACTAGCTGTATGACAAGGCAACTGTCAGAGCGTTTAATACACTAGCCGTATGACAAGGCAACTGTCCACACAGTCGGGTACACAATCACCTCGATGTGTGACCATTATATTGAACACCACCGTGTCTTTAACTAATATAGTTATGAACATAATCATAGCCATCCATGGGCGGATACAGAGGGGGCTGTAATCATTATTTCTGTATATATTACCACCAAAGACATGCCCATGCCATCAATATGAATTCAGACAATACTTACATCGAGGAAGGTTATACATTCACCACAAACGCAGTCACGCTGGCAACCCTCAAAATGTCGTCTGTGTGTTTAAACCACGTGACTGCCCATTACCGAAGCAAGGGCACGAAGTAAGCTCAACTCTACCCTTTGACTTTTATCCCAGGTCCTTGATCATTCCGAATGATATCATTTGTCCTTTGTTGTGATCATGTGATGGTATGACACAACTTCTAACGCCTGAGTCATATTAAGAGGGACAAGGAACCCGCGTAAATGTCAACCGCTGATCTGAGTGAGACGATTCTTTGTGTTTTGGAGTAGGAATCACCAAATCTTTAAACAGTCACTCGATGCTTTGTTTGATGCAGTGTCATGAAGCGAAAATGGGGTGTATGATACTGCAGCCGCCAGGCGTCTGTCGCCCCCATTATTCCGCCCGGCTGACGGTACGCTAAAAATGGCTTTCCTGGAAAAGCCAGTTTTCATCTTTAACTGTGCAATACAGAATTTCCTCGCGCTACAAACGAGCGCTAGTCCCCATCATAAGGCGTTCGTTAACATTTGAAAAAGAGACAATCCAATTAATGTATGGTAAAACAGGATTACGTTCGTATATCAATATGATGTGCTAATTAACGAATAGTCAACTATGGGGGACGCGACGACCCCATCAGTAGCGTTATAACGAGGATAACGAGGACGTATAATATTATGTCAGTGATGCTAGAAAGATTATGTGGTGAGGTAGTCCTGCACCATGACCGTGGAATATATTTATTTTATGAAAAAATAATAATCTAGATATGCATACAAAAGCAAGTCTAGCCAGCTCAAGCTAGCTCTATTCCACAAATCAGCATGCAGAGGGAATTTTTTTTATTTTTAGAGTCAAGAAGGGTATTGTGTAATATAAGATTTCAGAGACTAAATGTTAGTCTAGTGGTGAGGTAAAAAGGGGTTTTACGTCGCGTCTAAGATTATTACACTTATGTAGCGACGTGCACGCACTAGTCCGGACTAATGCCGATATATAGTGCTAGCTCACTGAGACACCATGCAGCAGTTAGACATGAATACCCCACTCAGACACAGTATACTGACTCCGAGCCGACCAGTCCTTGTTAAGTCCCTTATTACCCAGCGCTAGGCAGAGTAACAATGGGTACCATATTTTAACGTCTTTTTGTATGTTTGTTTGCTGTTTAGCAATATTTAAGCTATAAGATGGCGGTCTGTAAATAATCGAGTCTGGACCAGACAATCCAGTGATTGACATCATGAGCATCCATCTACGCAATTCGGATATGATGACATTCATCAAATAAGTTAGCGAGCCTGACCACACGATACCGTCATTCACCTTTTACGACAAACACAGTCGACTTGTACGGCAAGCATGGTTTGCTGAAGATCTATTCTACCCCGGATCTTCACGGATCTCAACATCTTGTAATGGTCCAGACATAAGTGGGTTTAATCATTCTAGCCGGCTGAGAAACCATGTTTAACACTGATACCCACTTCTCCAACACATTATACTGACTCTGAGCCCTAAGTCTATTCTACCTTGTATAAATGCAGTGTGATGTCATGTGATTTGTTATAAAAAGAAAGCCAAAACGTTAGTCAAAAGAAAACAACGTGTACATTAAGAAATTCCGCCACAACTGGAAACCCTATAAAAAACAAAAAAAAACAATAAAAAACCTGAAAACTATTAAATGAATTATCCCAAAAGGAATTTGTTTTTCCTGACCCTGAGGAGCTAACAAACCACTTCAGGAATATTCTCGACACTAAAACAAAGAGATTTGCATATGTGTGACAGTCCTAATAAACCAATAACAGCTCATGAAATTCTCACTTTTATAAAACAATTCAAAACAAACAGAAGTCCAGGCGAAGATAACGTAATGAATGAACTTTTAGAATCTATATATTGAACAGACCAGTTGGTTTTTCTGTTTAATGATGTCTTACATAGTGGTCACTTTCCAAAGAGCTGGGCAACCTCGGTTATCACCGCATTACATGAGAAGGATGATACGACTGACCCAAACCACTACGGGCGTAATGCACTAAGCAGCTGCTTGGGTAAACTATTTTGCAAGTTTATACGTAAAAGAATAATGGAACACGTGGTAAAAGCTCTTTTACAAGACCACTGTCAGTCTGGATTTAGAACGGCTAACGAACATCAGATGAGGTATTTGTTATTTTAACATTAATAACACTAGAACATACTATCCGCTTGCTTTGTAGACTTTCAAAAGGCCTTTGATTCAGTTGATAGATCACTACTCTCAACACAGCTGTTATCAAATAAAATCTCAGGACATGTATTAAACATAATAGGATCGCTATATGATATATCTTATTAAGGGTAAAACTGACGAGTGCATTTTACAATTCTTTAAATACAGCATCGGGGTATGACAAGGATGCATGTTGTCTCCCACATTATTTCTATTCTTCAATGATCTAACATATTAGTCAAATCTGTTCGTAATAATGTAACACTTAATGGTTTGAACATTTGTCATTTGTTGCTTGCCAATGACTATTGACCGATCCCCAAATGCTTACATGTGTTACTTGATGGCCTGAGTGTATTTTGTGCAACAAATAACTGAGAGATTAATGGTGACGAAACACATGTTTTGGTGTTTGGCAAATCAAGTAAAATTGAAGAAAAGAATATTTGGACCTTGGGTGATACAAGAGAACTAATGAGGGACAGATATTACTTCTTAGGAATTACATTTGAAGCAAATGCTAAACTTTAAAATTGTGCTAAACTTCTCCTGAAAAAAGGCTTCGAATTCAGCCTACCATTTCAACCAAGATATAAGCTGACGTCCAAAGGAAACTCTACCAGAGTTTGAAATCACTCTTGCTCAAAAACAACAAAACAATCATGCATGAAGTAAAGTTTATTGAGAAGATCAATATATCAACATAATCAAAACTGAAAATGACAATCATACCGCGACCGAGAATGACGTCAGAGCCCCCCCAAAGTTGGGTGTGGTACAAAACTCAAGCTTTCAGAATCATGGACAATAGGCAGAGTACATAAACAATCACTTACGTTCAATAACGAGTCATTAGTAGCGTGTGTGACCACCAAAGGCCTCAATACACGCAAAAACTCTTCGACGCACAGAAAAAGTCAGTCGTCTGATGAGGTCACGTGGGATCTGACGCCATTCTTCTTGGAGAGTCAAGATCAGTTCTTGCCGGTTGGCTGGAGAGTGTGGTCGTTGTCGAACACGACGATCCATCAAGTCCCAGAGGTTTTCTATGGGGCACATGTCGGGTGAGCGTGCAGGCCACAGCAGGACGTTGACGTTGTTGGCTGCGAGGAAGTTAGTGACAATTCTGGCTGTATCGGCTCTAGCGTTGTCATGCTGATAAATGACACCACGAGGCTGCTGTTGGAGAAATGGTAGGACAACTGGACGAAGAATGTTATCCATGTAACGCTGAGCTGTCAAGTTTCCGTCAACGATGACTAGCGGTGTCCTCTCCTGCCCACAGATCCATCCCCACACCATGACACTCCCTCCATCATATGGTACGACCTGCACGCAACACGCCGTCGTTCGTTCACCCCTTCGGCGGTAAACACGTTGTCTTCCATCAGCCCTAAACATACAGAATCGACTTTCGTCAGTGAAGACAACCTTCTGCCAGTCACGTCGTTGCTAAAGTCGTACAGTCTGGGCCCATCTCAATCGCAGACGACGATGTTGCGCTGTCAATAGCTGTCCTCTGTATGGTCTAAAAGCCCTGATTCCATGAGCCCTGAGTCTCCTGGCCACTGTCTGTCGACTAACCTTGTGACCTACATGTAAGGCATTTGTCGCCGATGACGTCACTGTCAGGAAGCGATTTCGGAGGTGCAAGGTACGCAAGTACCGGTCATCATGGGGCGTGGTCACCCTGGGTCTGCCTGTTCTTGGCCTGTCAGCGGTCCGCCCTGTCTGTCTGTAACGTTGCATCAAGTTGGTAACGGCAACACGGGAGCAACCGAAGGTTTGTGCAATATGGGCGTGGGTGGCTCCAATCTGTATCACACCCAAGGCTTGTTCACGTTGTTCGACTGTGAGTCGTGGCTTTTCTTTTGTGTTTATTATTCACTGTGGATATCTGACTTGCCGTTGCAATCGTTTTATACCCTTACCCGCACGTGCATTTGGTGCACGTGTTTTTCACTTTTTCGCGTGTTATCTCGCAAACATGTAACATTTTCTGCATACACTATTGTTGTATTTAGGTTATGTGTTTTAGATAGACTTCATCGAAAAAAAAAATACTTTGTCTGAAATTTATATTTTCAGTTGGTAAAGTTTCTTTTGGACGTCAGTTTACTTATAGCTCTTGCTTGTAAAATATTCAAAACATTAATCGAGCCTGTAATCCTACATGACAGTGAAATCTGGGGTATTGAATCAATCCTCCGGAGCAACTCTGACTCATAAAAGTCCAGTTTCCACCCTTGTCGAACTAGGCTGGTATTATGGAGTTACATTTTGGCTGGACTATGCATAGTCCAATCAAAATCGCGCACCGAAATCGAAATCCGGTTCGTAAACTGTCGTGCAGATTTCGGTCGATTAGTCAAATTAGAAGAGATAACAACCAAACAGAACTCTTTATATACGTTTCTTATTGTTATAGATCTGTGTCTACTGTGGGTGTTTTTCTGATAATAATGTTGCATCAATGTTGACATCCCCACGCCACGGCAGCTCAAATACTGTTACCACAGAGAAAGTGTTTGTCGAGTGAAGCTGTCATAAAATATATCTCGTCACTTTCTATATCATTGTTGGCAATAGAACAATCTAGAATTTATTTGTTTGTTGCTGCAATCAGCAATATTCCAGCTATGTGACGTCGGTCTGTAAAACATCGAGGAGTCTGGACTAATCCAGTGACTGATATCGTGAGCATCGATCCACGCAAATGGGATACGATGACATGCATCAACCAAATCTGCGAGCCTGACCACCAGATCCCGTTAGTCGCCTTTTACGACAAGCCTAGTCGCCTTTTACGTAAGCTGAAGACCTATTCTACCCGGGATCTTCACAGGTCGGAACAATCTGGATGCGTTACATGGATACATTATTTCAGACACAGAAACAATGTTGGCGGTAGAAGCCTATGGAGACTGTATCTATATAGTATGAGAGACGACGGCGTTTCGAGTCACATCACACCGGAAACCTATCGGAAAACACTGACATTTCCACCTGTTTCCATCATACTGCTTCAAGTCTGACCCCGTGCTTGATTTCTAACTGTTTAAATGTACATTCGTGAGTGCGATGACTTTATCATTAAGGCCTATGTCATCATATTGTTTACTACTGTTGTCACATAGTGTGACCATTGTAACACATATTTTCTAGTGATGACTATTAACCTAATTACCATTAAGCAAGCTAAGTTACATAGAGCATGACCCGACATTTCTTTGTGGAGGAGATATGGCGTTGCAAAATCGGGTGAATAGTCTCTGGCAACTGAATCTTGGCCACTGTCAGAGAGGGATGGTTACCAAAACCTCTGCTCTGTGCCTCAGCATGAATTACATCCACTATGAAACGTACTCGGGTATAGGAAGAACATATGAACTGGTGTTTGCTGAACACACTCATCGCAATATAAGTGTTCTAATCTGGAATGCAACGATAAACGTCATATCATTTTACCTCTACTGAACACACCCATTTTGGTAAGGCATGGTAAGGTGCATAATCAATTAATTCAGAATTGATAATCAGAAGGAAGTTTTAAATTGAGGCTCCCTTTACCGTATTGTTGACTTGTTGTATTATTGTAGCGTTATTGAAGGAGTGTATTAGTGTAGTCCTGTGTGTCTCTACCCCTGTATTTTTGTACTGGTGTATTATTGCTGTGTTGAATTATTAAAACAGAAATTGTTTTAGCAGAGTATCTTTGCGTTATTGTCTTTCAGTTTGTTGGCAGCTATTCTTGGTTTTGGAAATTCAATAAGAAGATCGATAAAACAATTTTACAACGAAATTAAATCATGTGTACTAGTTGAATGCTTTGGATCCCCATTTTTCACAATTTATAGAGGTTGCAGACAAGGTGATCCTTTGTCTCCCTATGTCTTTATAGTATGTGCTGAAATACTAGCAATAATGAATATAAACAACAATGACATAAAAGATATTAAGATTGGTAATATTATATATTTACTCTCACGATTTGCAGATGGCACAACTTGTTCTCTAGACTCTACTACAGGATCTCAGTCTCTGTGCTGGATTTCTGGCTGAAAAGTTCACATAGACAGAACAAGGATACTCTGGATAGGATCAAAAAAGCATTCTAGATTAAAACTATGTCAAGATTGACATGTCAACCTGGATTGGAGGCAAGATCCGTTCGATCTACCTGGTAATAAATTCAGTACTGATCTCGACGAAATGATCAGCTTGAATTATGGTAATGCATTTAGAATATGTGAAACACTCGTGTGCATTTGATCTTCAAGAAACCTTACTCTCTTAGGAAGGAAAACCGTGCTAAAATCACTAATTCTACCAAAATATAACCATTTATTTTCATCTCTACCAGCTCCACCAGATACTAAGCTTAAACGTTTTCATAAAAGATGTTTCTTATTGATTTGGGTAGGTAAACCCAACAAAGGAAAGAGAAGTCAAATTATATGTGAAACATCAGATTGAGGTATAAAATGTTCAACAGTACTTGAATTAATACATTGTCAAAAGATATGGTACGTACAGCATCAAATTCGAAATCAAAGTGGTGTCGATTATTCATCTTAAATACACCTCGTTCTAGACCCTTTATTGCATTCGAAATTAAGATTACAAATGATTACCAAGATAAATAATATATACTATGAGGACCTTAATAAAGCCTTTTGGAAATTCATAGATAACACCCACATTGAGCGTATAAATGATAAGGGTGTCCTAGCACAATATACATGGCATAAGGAGAACATAAAAATAGGAAATACCAGTATATTCTATAAAGAATGTTTGTAAAAGGGATACGTTTCGTTAATAATCTTCTAGATAATAACAGACAATCTATGTCATTCGGAACCTTTAAAACCGTTTTCAATTTGAAAACCATTTTTTTACCCTACACAGATGTTCTTCTCGCTGTAAAACAATACTGTCGAAGCCAATGATTATCAAAATTTGCAATTACCTGACAATCTCCCTTTTTACCTTTTCATATATATCATCTTCAAGTTCGCAGTACTTCTACAAAAACCTATGACAAATATATGTGAGAGACATGGTCATTTTGCTAAATGGGAGTACGGACTTGGACACGATGTTGAAGAGCAAGACAGGGACAGGGTCAATTCTATCACGTTTAGGTGCACGAGCGTGACTTAACTATACTGAACAACAAAAGTTCCTGTGACATTGAATACGATTTAAGGCAAAGTTCTGTTTTTTACCAAATCTGAAACAATTTTGGTTTGCACCAGATAAAAGACTCCTGTAAATGTTCAAATGGTTTAATTTGCCATACTTACTTCAGAAAATGCGTGATTTCATAAAAAGAACATGACCATGCCAAATTGTCAATTTACAATTTAAAAGTATGTGTGTCCACCTCTGGTTGCGATGCAAGCAACACATCTTCGTCTCATGGAATGGACCAGGTGTCGCACAAAGTCCTGTGGGATATCTGTCCATATCTGCTGGAGCATGTTTCGAAGTTCCTGGAGTGTCTGTGGAACACTTGGTTGACGTCGAAGGCTCCGATCCATCTCATCCAACATGTGCTCGATCGGTGAGTGATCAGGGGAGCGAGTCGGCCAGGGGATGACATTCACGTTGTTTTGTTGAACAAGTCGAGCCATATGAGGCCGGGCGTTGTCATGTTGAAAGGTAATGCCTGGGCCATGACGACGCAAAAACGGTAGAACAACAGGGCCGATGATCTTGTCGCGGTAGCTCTGTCCATTGAGATTTCCCTCTACCACTATCAAACGGGTCCTCTGTCTTGCTGTAATCCCACCACATACCATAACGCCGCCGCCCCCGAACCGATCTTCTTCCATGACACAATGATTGCCGTAACGTTCACCTCGACGTCGATACACTCGAATCCGTCCATCGCTGTGGCTGGGGTGAAAACGAGACTCGTCATTGAATAGAACTTGTCCCCACTGCATTTCCGTCCAGCGTAGACGCTGTCTGCCCCACTGTAGACATGATGGGCGGTGGTTTGCTGTCAAAATGGGACTTTTGGCGGGTCTTCTGTCGACAATCCCTGCACATCTGAGGCGACGACGTACGGTTTGTAAAGATATTCGTCGAAGGTCAGGGATGCTTCTTGCAGTCACTGTTGCTGGCTGGAATCGATTTCGTAGGTGTGTTGTTCGAATCCAGTTGTCTTGTCGATTATTGGTTACGCGTGGCCTGCCACTTCGAGGATGGTCCCTAACTGCATTCGTCTGTGGTAAACGTTGCCATAAACACCAAATGGTGTTTCTGTGGACGTTAAATTGTCTTGTAACATCACGTTGACTCGATCAAGCTTCAAGCATACCAATGGCTCGCAGACGCTCATTTTCGGACAGGCATGGCATTTCGTAATTTTGAATAGTTGCGTAATTTTCTTTTGAGTGGTTGTTGTCAGCACGATGCTAAACAATGCATATGGAACCCCGTTAACGCACATGTTTAAATACCCATTCGTTGGTAGTGAAATGCATGGGGCTTGCATAAAAGTCAATATTGGTGTCACAGAAACTTTTGTTGTTGAGTATACACTGGTTCAGGTTTCAAATTTTAAATCATATATTGCCAACAAACTGTCTTCTTAATAAAATGGAATACGTACACAGTACAAGTTACAGCTACTGTTCTAATGAAACAGAAGATGTTATACATATATTTTGGGAATGTAAGAAAGTGAGCTCCATCTGGCGAGACATGGAAATTTGGATATTACCCAAAATACGGTAACAATATCCCCCCAAAATGTTGGTTTTTGATTATTTATCGAAAAATAACAATCCTTTAAACCTTATCATTATTGTGTCAACATTAAACATAATAAATATCCACGAACAGTCCAATTTATACAGAAGGAGCTCACTGAATTTTATGAATTAACAAAGTATACTTACGTCATTAATTTTAATAGATATTACTTTAATTAGCTTTGGTCAAGCTGCCATGCTATATTTCTGTGAATTGTCCTGTAAAACCGCGTAAATGCTCTCGAACAATAAACAAATTATAAAAAAGCTCTTCTTGTCGACACATTCTTGTAGAACAAAGTAATTGGTTCAATGTCAGTCAATGATGAGTCATTCCATGGCTAGGGGGTGACTGAATTTGGGTTAAACGCTGCTATAAACTGCATTTTTAGTTATGTCAGCTTCATGTGTTAGGGGAGCGTCAAGCAACAGGTCATGCGCTTACCATTTGAGTGAAGTCTATGGGCACAGGTGTTGCGCTGATCAACAACGTGTACAAACTGGAGAAATGTCGGATTCGAACCAAAGAAAGGAAGCTGCCTGCTTGAAACATCCTCTTGATAAGAGAGCAAAATAACCAGACAGTTCACGTGTAAAGAACCCAAGTATTGCTGGGGAGAATTGCAATTCATTATTTTGGAATTTGTTTACATTTTGCTTCTGAAAATATTTCATTACAAGTCAATCGAGTCAAAACTAATTCCAAAGACAAATATATTTGTAGAGTTATTACCTTCCAGTAACTCGCATTAAAAACTTGTTATAATTTACCTTTGCCTGTGACTGCATTTTGAGTTCCTATCTGTGGGTTATTCTGTTTTATGAAGCAGTATTTATGTTCCTTTATGTTGGTTATTGTTTTTTTCGATACAATTTCTAATTTGATTTGTAGACTACATTGCGTGTTACATTGTGTTTATATGTGCCCACTTGACTTGTCTTTGCATGTGTTTGTGACGGGTGCCACCGACAGGACAAGATACGCTCACCTTTTTACCGAACACCTGGTGATAAGTGATTATTTGATAGGGTGCCATAAACGCATGCTTATCATATACACTTACATTTCAATAAATATTTCGTATGATTACGGAGAGAGTTACATCGCTTTTATATTGGAAAAGTAATTGATGGCCGGCCATTTCTGCTCAATATATGTTCCTCCCATCTATTGCATTTCTGGCTCCTTTCCTCTTACATTGGCTTTGTCGGTTTGTCGTTATAATTAGTTTAGTAAATGTCTTCTCAGAAGGTATACAAGCCTGGGAGTTTGAAACTAAATTCAGCTGCTGTTTGTTCAGGAATTCATTCTTGTAAATTTAGAAACATTGTGGAAATGATACGTTGTTTTAAATGCACTTCTTCAGATATATTTTATACTTGAAATAATAGAATAGCATTGTCAACAGCATCTTTTAACCCTTTCGTACATTTTCTACCCCCACCCACTCCCCATCAGAAATATTAAACGATCGGTTCGCACGAGTTCTCAATCTGGCATTCACCATCATAAAAGTAGAAATCAATTTCTAACAGATTATTGGAATATTGCTAAGAACCAGGGTGAAAGCAGAACATTCTTCAATGTTCAGCCCTAAACTCCACACCGCCAGAAAGAATGATACAGAGGCTCAAACTTTCATCATGATTAGAAATCCTCCTATTTAATTTGTTGTTATACGCCAGGAAATCTACAGGAAACCCGGATCAGAACGCATCCTAACTTTACTGGGTTTGTAGTAGGAGGCGACTCAGAACACATCCTAACTTTACTGGGTTTGTAGTAGGAGGCGACTCAGAACACTTCCTAACTTTACTGGGTTTGTAGTAGGAGGCGACTCAGAACACTTCCTAACATTTATTGGGTTTGTAGTAGGAGGCGACTCAGAACACTTCCTAACTTTACAGGGTTTGTAGTAGGAGGCGACTCAGAACACATCCTAACTTTACTGGGTTTGTAGTAGGAGGCGACTCAGAACACTTCCTAACTTTACTGGGTTTGTAGTAGGATGCGACTCAGACCACTTCCTAACTTTACTGGGTTTGTTGTAGGAGGCGTCTCAGAACACATCCTAACTCTACAGGGTTTGTAGTAGGAGGCGACTCAGAACACATCCTAACTTTACTGGGTTTGTAGTAGGAGGCACTCAGAACACATCCTAACTTTACTGGGTTTGTAGTAGGAGGCGACTCAGAACACTTCCTAACTTTAATGGGTTTGTAGTAGGAGGCGACTCAGAACACATCCTAACTTTACTGGGTTTGTAGTAGGAGGCGACTCAGAACACATCCTAACTTTACTGGGTTTGTAGTAGGAGGCGACTCAGAACACATCCTTACTTTACTGGGTTTGTAGTAGGAGGCGACTCAGAACACATCCTAACTTTACGGGGTTTGTTGTAGGAGGCGACTCAGAACACATCCTAACTTTACTGGGTTTGTAGTAGGAGGCGACTCAGAACACACCCTAACTTTACTGGGTTTGTAGTAGGAGGCGACTCAGAACACATCCTAACTTTACTGGGTTTGTAGTAGGAGGCGACTTAACAGATCAGGTTGTCAGGGTTGTGTCGAGGTGGAATAATTATATTTCAGAAATATGGAGTTTAGCGTTAGAAACCTCCACGCCTTTACCATCATCTTACACGTTCTATTCCAACACGTTACATGTTTCTTAACACCATATTCTGAATAAATCAATATTTCCGTTTGAATAATTATGCTGGAAGTACATTATAATTAGTTCTCAAAATCCATTTTATTCGAATCTATTTTGAACTTTAGTTCCAATCAATTTTGAATTAATGCGGTATATATAATTTAGTAATGTGGTGGAATCGAGAACGAGTACACTCTATCGATTACCTCTATACCCGCAATGAGTATCATCAATGTATTCATATGGGTGGATACTCGTAAACTGCAGACAGTATAGAGCTCTCCTCATCAACAAGTCTCATATCAGCGGCGGAAAAGTCCTTATCTACTTTCTGAACGATGTTCATGGGTAAAACCAGCCTACTCCTTTTTGTCGCAGCGCTAGGCGACCTGTGCTGCCCACAGCCCCCAGTCCACATGACAACGGAAGATGGAAGCCAGGGTTTAAAATGCAATGTGACATGCTTGTTGAGTGATACCTGTCAAGGAGAACAAGGTCGAGACAAAGTTCAATGTTTTGTGTCTGTGATAAGGAAGATGGCATGCTCAGATGGCACAACAAAGCAAGAAAGTGTGATGACTGTCCGCAAAAATGCCAAGACCATGATATTAATACACAGCATGCTCAGAGATAACTTGGCAGTACATCCTGGTCTTACAAATGGAAATCTTGATCCTATGCCCTATGTCATGTCATCAACGGCCAGAGAAGACAGTGCAGCAGCCATCAGAGAAGACAGTGCAGCAGCCATCAGGGAAGAGTATCATGTGACTATGTTAGCCTCTCATGATGTGGCAGGAGGTAGGCAGAGTGACCACACTACAGCTACTCCCGCTGTGCGGATCCCGTTCGCAGCAGATGATCGAAATTTAACATGTAGGTGTGTACTGCCGACTGGCTACATCACAAACAATAACTATGTCATTTATTTTGCAAATTCGGAAATAGAGACAATATATGGGTTTGACCTGACACGCAAGACACGTTTCGACACCGGTTTCCGCGTGGCATCCAATACTACAATAGAGTTTAGTCATTCCAGGTGTAGATTACTCAATATGACATTCACATCAGCAGTGAACAGTATCTTATCCTCCTCCTGTTTTGATGGTACAGGGGAGATAACTATTCTGCATGGCCACTTTCGCATCTTTCAACATGATGAGAAAAGACATCTTGTTTTCATTAGCATGACGATTTCACCCGAACAGAGAAGTCATATTAAGGTATTGACGACGACGGGACTTCATGTGAAAGATGTATATGCGCACAACTCTGAGACCGTGAGTTTTTCATGTTTTGGAAACAAGCTTCTGTGGTTTGTTAAACATAGTTCACTCTTCGTTCAACGGTACAAGTTGCTATCGTTCACCATAAGGATCGATAACGGTACATTTCTCTTCACCAACAGAACTGAAAAAAACCTTAATATAAACTTCAGGCAGAATGCTATAATAGACACATGCTTAATAGGTGTAAACCAAATCGAAGTGCTTAAATCCACTAAGGGTGTGGTAGACATAGTAGACGAGACAGGTGTTTTAAATTCATTTGCTCAGTGTCCTCACCAAACTGTAAGCTATTCTACATCTATTACAGTAGGTGATGATATTGTTGTTTATTGCCAGAATGGAGGGCATGCCGAGCTTTTCTTCTATTCATTGAATGGACGAAAAATAAAATCCTATCGCATAAATTACTTTCCGAATATGCTTTGGCTATACACAACTTTGACTATTTGAAGAAGCTTCTATCCTTCTGATACTGTAATGAATGACCTCGTGGGGTCCCGGGTAAGACTAGCCCTCGGCAACCCTTAACGTCGCAAGAGTGACCTTATGAATCGGTTGAACAGGCTCAGACCTTACATGTCCCAGCACCCTGACGTCGTTGTTCATAATATAATGTGTACATGTCTGTACTAACAAACAGTGTGATACTTGTTTGGAATAATTATTATCAACATGTTGTTTAAATCAATGTCAAGGTTGTCGTGCAGGTCTATGTCAAGTTTGTTTGGAGGTTAATCTCGATTGTTTGGAGGTTAATGTCGAGGTTGTTGTGCAGGTCAATGTCAAGGTTGTTGTGTAGGTCAATGTCAAGGTTGTCGTGCATGTCAGTGTCAAGGTTGTCGTGGATGTCAATGTCAAGGTTGTTGTGCAGGTCAATGTCAAGGTTGTCGTGCAGGTCAATGTCGAGGTTGTTGTGCAGGTCAATGTCAAGGTTGTTTGGAGGTCAATGTGAAGGTTGTTTTGCAGGTCAATGTCGTAAATGTCAATGTCAATGTAGTTGTGAAGGCCAAGGTCTAAGTTGATCCCCATTACCCTATGTTGGTTTTTTTGGGTAGATTGCGTGTCAGAGTCCCCGGCTTGGATCAATACGCAAACTAGTAGTCAATGCATAGTCGGATCAAGACTCGATTATCTACAGGCCGCTGGAATGTGTGGCGTTAACCAAGAAACAAATAACAATCCAGTGCTAGTTGTATGACAAAGTCGAAGCATGACAGCATGATTATGTCTGACTGCCAGAACGTATCCGTACATTTGTTTGCTATTGATGTTCATAACACCTGGAATAAATGTAGTCTGTCAACCTTGTTGAATTCGTGTCTGTTTGTTCTTCATTAAGAGGGGCAGTGGGGTAGCCTACTGGTTGAAGCGTTCGCTCGTCACGATGAAGACATGGGTTCGATTCCCCACATGCGCATTATGTGTGAAGCCCATTCTGGTGTCCCCAGCCCTGCTATTGCTGGGATATTGCTAAAAGCGGCGTAAAACCTCACTCACTCACCCACTCTTTATTCATTATTTGAATGCAGTTGTTGCCTGTCGATGGAAACGGAGTGAATAATATCAATATTAATAACATATCGAACAAGCGGGCGAATATGTTTTGTTGTTTCCATTTGATTTTTCAAGAGAGTGTTATTCCAACGCAGCAAATCTGTGCCAGGCATTTGAGTTTGAGTTACAAAAGTTACAAAGTTCAAAGTCCCTCTCCACATTAATCATCTCTGCCAAAAGCAGACATTGGTTGAACAAATCAACTATGAACTATACTATCAACTGCAGGTTTTATTTAGTGAGTGAGTGAGTATGGTTTTACGCCACTTTTAGCAATATTCCAGTAATATCACGGCGGGGGACACCAGAAATGGGCTTCACACATTGTACCCATGTCGGGAATCGAACCCGTGTCTTCGGCGTGACGAGCGAACGCTTTAACCACTAGGCTACCCGACCGCCCCGGTTTTATTTTGAACTTGTCATGAAAGATATCAGATACGTTCATATGAATAACTGCATGTTCATTACAACCCTTGCCATCCAACCGCGCCTGCCACTTGAAATTTAAAAGATAAGCGATATATGCCACATACATAATTAGATCAACAGTCAGTTATCAGTTAAAGAAGCCAGTTGTCAACCTTGTGATGATACGATGGATGACGCGACCTGTGACCAGCGACTTCAGAGCTTACATTTAACGGGACAGGCTCGGTGACATGCTTGATTGCATAGCATACGAGGTACTAATTGTGTGGATGGGCGCTGATGCGGTCAATCACTAGATTGTCTGGTCCAGAATCGATTATTTCACACCGCAGTCACATAGTTTCAATATTGCTGGGTTTGGCTATATAAAACAAACAGACAAACAAATCATACAAACATTCTCCAGATGAATCTTCAAGGAGACAGTGGTCACAGCCACACTGAAGAATGAAGGCAGGTGCGAGAGGTTGTAACCGATAAAGACAGTTAGAATTTACTACCATTGTTTTCTTATCGACCTGTATTCTATAAGCGCCGACATATAGCTGAACTAGTGCGACCTTCAATAACATACACGAACGCTCGCGCGCATTCAAAGATACAAAAAGAAACAAACACACGCAGACACACACACACACGCACGCACGCACGCACGCACGCACGCACGCACGCACGCACGCACGCACGCACGCAAACAAACACACACAGACGTACACACACACAGACGTACACACACACACATATGCACACACGCACACACGCACGCACGCACGCACGCACGCACGCACACAAACAAACACAAACAAACACAAACAAACACATACAGACGTACACTTCCTTGGGAGAAGGTACACATATTCGATTTTAATAGATATATGTAATATTTGCTGCGACAGCCCCGGGAACAATACCACACCTACGACATAAGAGCCTTCATACCTTTCCGCAGTTTTGACAAACACTCATCTATTTTTCCAACAACACTATATTACCAGCAGAAGCCACGTTTGTATATTAGGAATTCCCTGGGCAACGTGATATCACTTCAATGCTGTTAGTGTTCAACGCAGTGACCATTCCTTGAGGTTTCAGCATACTCGTCCTTTGTCAACAGATTATGTCCCTATCCAATTTTCCAAATTTAGAAAAGTTGTCAATATTCATTTAGGTTTTGTCATGAAACTACTTCTTGGGTAATGTAAAATATAAATGATTGTTGAAGCTATAACGTGTATTTAATATCGAACATACTTAATAAACTACAAGCTTATCTGTACATTTTCATTTGCAGAATCCTATTCAGCACGATATGTTCTCGCATATACCTCGCTGGTGGTACTTAACGCCCACAGTTCATTAAAGTTTAAGCACCAAACGTGAATTTTTAAATGCGAGATAAAAGCAAGCGGTAGAAAGTACGGAAGCGTCGTAGGGCTACGGGGGATGTTTTTTTGTCTCAGTATCTCCTACGTAGGACTTACTATCTCCTACGTAGGATTTACTATCTCCTACGTAGGACTTACTATCTCCTACGTAGGACTTACTATCTCCCACGTAGGACTTACTATCTCAGGTCCTACTAAGATACTTAGACAAAAAGAAATCACCGTAGCCCCACTACGCTTCCGTTAGAAAGTGTGGTTAACAGTGCTGTACAAATGATATGGAGGAGTTGGCGTATAGTCGCCTACGTCAGAAGTACGTCCTTTTCTAACAGATTCTTTCCCTATTCTATTTTACAGATAGGAAACCCATGTATATTTGATTAAAGTGTCATGATGTTTCTCTCAAAATGATCCCCTAATACCTTTACATCAACATTAATGACACTGTAGAGAGGTTCGTTCAATGTTTAACTCTGAAACACCAAGCGAGAATATTTAACTGCCAGATTATATAGGTAAACGGTAGGCAATATGATTCACTAGTGCTTTACAAATAAATATTTCACACACATTCATAACACTTTGTATGGTGATATAGAAGACTGATGGTGTAGTCGCCTCAGTTATGTGAACGTTATCTTGGATTGGTACTACTCAATACCACTTTCTGTGCTCTGTTTATAAACTCCCCTTCACAATCTCATTAAAATCAGATCTTAGTTCTTGCTACCGCTAAACAAAGATCTGAGGACATCCCATTAGGGGTCACGTCAGAACGACCTTTCATCCGACCAATCAGAGCGTCGCTTACCAGATACTGAAAGTGACAGTCGGAATGTGATTTCTAATCACGCAGTCTCGAAAACGTTAAAACGGGGTATTCCGAACGATATTACGGGCTGATTCTATACAATCTAGACCATATATTAACCATTCTAGAACGTTCTTTTGCTCAGGTTTCAAATATTTAATCGAGAATTTATCAAATATGTTTCGAAACGTAGTCGCCAATTTGAAATTAGTGCCGTAAAGCACGAGAAAGCTGCCGTCAGAGTTTGCGAAAGGTCGGTCCGACGTGACCCGTAATAGGATGTCCTCAGATCTTTGTTTAGCGGCAGCGAGAACTAAGATCTGATTTTAATGAGATTGCTCTCCTTCACGAAATAATGGCAGGATTCGGAATATGTAGATGAACATTTTCCAAATGCTTTCCAACTTCGTAGGTGTTACTTCCGTGTACAGCTATTTTGTATTGGTGTCTGTGACTGTGAGAACCTTGACGCTACTGCACTGTGTATGAGCAGTCACGGTGTCCTGTAGGAGGTCATCATTGTTGAGTTGGTCACACGGGAGATATGTTCCTCACTATGAGCAGTCACGGTGTCCTGTAGGAGGCCATCATTGTTGAGGTGGTCACACGGGAGATATGTTCCTCACTATGAGCAGTCACGGTGTCCTGTAGGAGGCCATCATTGTTGAGTTGGTCACACGGGAGATATGTTCCTCACTATGAGCAGTCACGGTGTCCTGTAGGAGGCCATCATTGTTGAGGTGGTCACACGGGAGATATGTTCCTCACTATGAGCAGTCACGGTGTCCTGCAGGAGGTCATCATTGTTGAGTTGGTCACACGGGAGATATGTTCCTCACTATGAGCAGTCACGGTGTCCTGCAGGAGGTCATCATTGTTGAGTTGGTCACAGGGGAGATATGTTCCTCACTATGAGCAGTCACGGTGTCCTGCAGGAGGCCATCATTGTTGAGTTGGTCACACGGGGGATATGTTCCTCACTATGAGCATCACGGTGTCCTGCAGGAGGCCATCATTGTTGAGTTGGTCACACGGGGGATATGTTCCTCACTATGAGCAGTCACGGTGTCCTGTAGGAGGCCATCATTGTTGAGTTGGTCACACGGGAGATACGTTCCTCACTATGAGCAGTCATGGTGTCCTGCAGGAGGCCATCATTGTTGAGGTGGTCACACGGGAGATATGTTCCTCACGATGAGCAGTCACGGTGTCCTGCAGGAGGCCATCATTGTTGAGTTGGTCACACGGGAGATATGTTCCTCACGATGAGCAGTCACGGTGTCCTGTAGGAGGCCATCATTGTTGAGGTGGTCACACGGGGGATATGTTCCTCACTATGAGCAGTCACGGTGTCCTGTAGGAGGCCATCATTGTTGAGGTGGTCACACGGGGGATATGTTCCTCACTATGAGCAGTCACGGTGTCCTGCAGGAGGTCATCATTGTTGAGTTGGTCACACGGGAGATATGTTCCTCACTATGAGCAGTCACGGTATCCTGTAGGAGGCCATCATTGTTGAGTTGGTCACACGGGAGATATGTTCCTCACTATGAGCAGTCACGGTGTCCTGTAAGAGGCCATCATTGTTGAGGTGGTCACACGGGAGATATGTTCCTCACTATGAGCAGTCATTATGTCCTGCAGGAGGCCATCATTGTTGAGTTGGTCACACGGGAGATATGTTCCTCACTATGAGCAGTCATTGTGTCCTGCTGGGGTTCATCATTGTTGAGTTGGTCACACGGGAGATATGTTCCTCACTATGAGCAGTCACGGTGTCCTGCTGGGGTTCATCATTGTTGAGTTGGTCACACGGAAGATATGTTCCTCACTATGAGCAGTCACGGTGTTCTGCAGGAGGCCATCATTGTTGAGTTGGTCACACGGGAGATACGTTCCTCACTATGAGCAGTCACGGTGTCCTGCAGGAGGTCATCATTGTTGAGTTGGTCACACGGGGGATACGTTCCTCACTATGAGCAGTCACGGTGTCCTGCAGGAGGCCATCATTGTTGAGGTGGTCACACGGGAGATATGTTCCTCACTATGAGCAGTGACGGTGTCCTGCAGGAGGCCATCATTGTTGAGTTGGTCACACGGGAGATATGTTCCTCACTATGAGCAGTCATTGTGTCCTGCAGGAGGTCATCATTGTTGAGTTGGTCACACGGGAGATATGTTCCTCACTATGAGCAGTCATTGTGTCCTGCAGGAGGCCATCATTGTTGAGTTGGTCACACGGGAGATATGTTCCTCACGATGAGCAGTCATTGTGTCCTGCAGGAGGCCATCATTGTTGAGTTGGTCACACGGGGGATATGTTCCTCACTATGAGCAGTCACGGTGTCCTGCTGGGGTTCATCATTGTTGAGTTGGTCACACGGGGGATACGTTCCTCACTATGAGCAGTCACGGTGTCCTGCTGGGGTTCATCATTGTTGAGTTGGTCACACGGGGGATATGTTCCTCACTATGAGCAGTCACGGTGTCCTGCAGGAGGTCATCATTGTTGAGGTGGTCACACGGGAGATATGTTCCTCACTATGAGCAGTCACGGTGTCCTGTAGAAGGCCGTCATTGTTGAGTTGGTCACACGGGAGATATGTTCCTCACTATGAGCAGTCACGGTGTCCTGTAGAAGGCCATCATTGTTGAATTGGTCACACGGGAGATATGTTCCTCACTATGAGCAGTCACGGTGTCCTGTAGAAGGCCATCATTGTTGAGGTGGTCACACGGGAGATATGTTCCTCACTATGAGCATCACGGTGTCCTGTAGAAGGCCATCATTGCTGAGGTGGTCACACGGGAGATATGTTCGTCACTATGAGCAGTCACGGTGTCCTGTAGAAGGCCATCATTGTTGAGTTGGTCACACGGGAGATATGTTCCTCACCATGAGCAGTCACGGTGTCCTATAGAAGGCCATCATTGTTGAGTTGGTCACACGGGAGATATGTTCCTCACTATGAGCAGTCACGGTGTCCTGTAGAAGGCCATCATTGTTGAGGTGGTCACACGGGAGATATGTTCCTCACTATGAGCAGTCATGGTGTCCTGCTGGGGTTCATCATTGTTGAGTTGGTCACACGGGAGATATGTTCCTCACTATGAGCAGTCACGGTGTCCTGCTGGGGTTCATCATTGTTGAGGTGGTCACACGGGAGATATGTTCCTCACTATGAGCAGTCACGGTGTTCTGCAGGAGGCCATCATTGTTGAGTTGGTCACACGGGAGATACGTTCCTCACTATGAGCAGTCACGGTGTCCTGCAGGAGGTCATCTTTGTTGAGGTGGTCACACGGGAGATATGTTCCTCACTATGAGCAGTCACGGTGTCCTGTAGAAGGCCATCATTTTTGAGGTGGTCACACGGGAGATATGTTCCTCACTATGAGCAGTCACGGTGTCCTGTAGAAGGCCATCATTGTTGAGGTGGTCACACGGGAGTTATGTTCCTCACTATGAGCAGTCACGGTGTCCTGTAGAAGGCCATCATTGTTGAGTTGGTCACACGGGAGATATGTTCCTCACTATGAGCAGTCACGGTGTCCTGTAGAAGGCCATCATTGTTGAGGTGGTCACACGGGAGATATGTTCCTCACTATGAGCAGTCACGGTGTCCTGTAGAAGGCCATCATTGTTGAGGTGGTCACACGGGAGATATGTTCCTCACTATGAGCAGTCACGGTGTCCTGTAGAAGGCCATCATTGTTGAGTTGGTCACACGGGAGATATGTTCCTCACTATGAGCAGTCACGGTGTCCTATAGAAGGCCATCATTGTTGAGTTGGTCACACGGGAGATATGTTCCTCACTATGAGCAGTCACGGTGTCCTGTAGAAGGCCATCATTGTTGAGGTGGTCACACGGGAGATATGTTCCTCACTATGAGCAGACACGGTGTCCTGTAGGAGGCCATCTTTGTTGAGTTGGTCACACGGGAGATATGTTCCTCACTGTGAGCAGTCACGGTGTCCTGCTAAGGGTCATCATTGTTGAGTTGGCCACACGGGAGATATGTTCCTCACTATGAGCAGTCACAGTGTCCTGCTGGGGTTCATCATTGTTGAGCTGGTCACACGGGATATATGTTCCTCACTATGAGCAGTCACAGTGTCCTGCAGGAGGTCATCATTGTTGAGTTGGTCACATGGGAGATATGTTCCTCACTATGAGCAGTCATGGTGTCCTGCTGGAGGCCATCATTGTTGAGTTGGTCACACGGGAGATATGTTCCTCACTATGAGCAGTCATGGTGTCCTGTAGGAGGCCATCATTGTTGAGGTGGTCACACGGGAGATATGTTCCTCACTATGAGCAGACACGGTGTCCTGTAGGAGGCCATCTTTGTTGAGTTGGTCACACGGGAGATATGTTCCTCACTGTGAGCAGTCACGGTGTCCTGCTAAGGGTCATCATTGTTGAGTTGGCCACACGGGAGATATGTTCCTCACTATGAGCAGTCACAGTGTCCTGCTGGGGTTCATCATTGTTGAGCTGGTCACACGGGATATATGTTCCTCACTATGAGCAGTCACGGTGTCCTGCAGGAGGTCATCATTGTTGAGTTGGTCACATGGGAGATATGTTCCTCACTATGAGCAGTCATGGTGTCCTGCTGGAGGCCATCATTGTTGAGTTGGTCACACGGGAGATATGTTCCTCACTATGAGCAGTCATGG
This sequence comes from Haliotis cracherodii, assembly GCF_022045235.1. NCBI lineage: Eukaryota > Metazoa > Mollusca > Gastropoda > Lepetellida > Haliotidae > Haliotis > Haliotis cracherodii. The sequence goes on from NW_027266269.1 coordinate 38,072,154, forward strand.
TGTCCTGTAGGAGGCCATCATTGTTGAGTTGGTCACACGGGAGATATGTTCCTCACTATAAGCAGTCATGGTGTCCTGTAGGAGGTCATCATTGTTGTGTTGGTCACACGGGAGATATGTTCCTCACTATGAGCAGTCATGGTGTCCTGTAGGAGGCCATCATTGTTGAGCTGGTCACACGGGAGATATGTTCCTCACTATGAGCAGTCACGGTGTCCTGCTGGGGTTCATCATTGTTGAGTTGGTCACACGGGAGATATGTTCCTCACTATGAGCAGTCACGGTGTCCTGCAGGAGGCCATCATTGTTGAGTTGGTCACACGAGAGATATGTTCCTCACTATGAGCAGTCATGGTGTCCTGTAATAGGCCATCATTGTTGACTTGGTCACACGGGAGATATGTTCCTCACTATGAGCAGTCACGGTGTCCTGCAGGAGATCATCATTGTTGAGCTGGTCACACAAGAGATATGTTCCTCACTATGAGCAGTCACGGTGTCCTGTAGGAGGTCATCATTGTTGAGTTGGTCACACGGGAGATATGTTCCTCACTATGAGCAGTCACGGTGTCCTGTAGGAGGTAATCATTGTTGAGTTGGTCACACGGGAGATATGTTCCTCACTATGAGCAGTCACGGTGTCCTGCAGGAGGCCATCATTGTTGAGTTGGTCACACGGGAGATATGTTCCTCACTATGAGAAGTCACGGTGTCCTGTAGGAGGTCATCATTGTTGAGTTGGTCACACGGGAGATATGTTCCTCACTATGAGCAGTCACGGTGTCCTGTTGTGGGTCATCATTGTTGAGTGTGTCGCACGGGGGATATGTTCCTCACTATGAGCAGTCACGGTGTCCTGTAGGAGGCCATCATTGTTGAGTTGGTCACACGGGAGATATGTTCCTCACTATGAATAGTCACGGTGTCCTTTAGGAGGCCATCATTGTTGAGTTGGTCACACGGGAGATATGTTCCTCACTATGAGCAGTCATGGTGTCCTGCAGGAGGCCATCATTGCTGAGGTGGTCACACGGGAGATATGTTCGTCACTATGAGCAGTCATGGTGTCCTGCAGGAGGCCATCATTGTTGAGTTGGTCTCACGGGAGATATGTTCCTCACTATGAGCAGTCACGGTGTCCTGCAGGAGGCCATCATTGTTGAGTTGGTCACACGGGAGATATGTTCCTCACTATGAGCAGTCACGGTGTCCTGCAGGAGGCCACATTGTTGAGTTGGTCACACGGGAGATATGTTCCTCACTATGAGCAGTCACGGGGTCCTGTAGGAGGCCATCATTGTGGAGTTGGTCACACGGGAGATATGTTCCTCACTTTGAGCAGTCACGGTGTCCTGCAGGAGGCCATCATTGTTGAGTTGGTCACACGGGAGATATGTTCCTCACTATGAGCACTCACGGTGTCCTGGAGGAGGCCACATTGTTGAGTTGGTCACACGGGAGATATGTTCCTCACTATGAGCAGTCACGGTGTCCTGCAGGAGGCCATCATTGTTGAGTTGGTCACACGGGAGATATGTTCCTCACGATGAGCAGTCACGGTGTCCTGTAGGAGGCCACATTGTTGAGTTGGTCACATGGTTCGTGCATCGTGGGCATTGGTTTTGTTGTCCAGGGGCCCGCTGCACAAAGCAATCTTAAATCTATGTTTAAGTACGGAAGTTACATCGTCTCATTGCTGATATTCCTTTGTGGAACGGTGTACACAACCATGCAACCCAACAAAGGGCGTTTGTATGATGATCCGTTACTACTGTCTAATGACCCTTCCTTGCACAATATGGAGTGGGGTTCGCTCTTTCCTGGAGATGACAGCCCTCATCATAAACAATCCATCGCCAAGTCTGTCATGAGGTGCCATGTCGACATTTGCTTGGCGTTAATTGCGATAGCGCCAGACACGACCACACCCATCAAGGAAATGCAATGTGAATCACGAAAACGTGACACGCGACCAGCAATGATCACCACAGTGGCGACGTTGTGTACACCATTGACGTCTGTTGGCATTATGACGATTTAACGAATAAATGTTTTCGTTTCAACAGCTGTCAAAAAGTTTTATGGTAGACATGTGGATGACATTTCCAAATTTGAAGCATCAGTGACAAAAATGATGTTCGATGCAATTCTCTATATTTTACTTGTTCAGGTGAACATTTGACTTGCCTTTGCATGTGTTGATGGGTGCCACCGGTTACTAGGATTTCATAATTACACAGCAACAAATTATTTATCTCTCGTGAGTGGAATTAGCTGAACAGTCTTTGTTTCAGTAATGTCACGGCTGTCGGTTTAGCAAGGAATGAAAGCCCTAAGAGTGATACGGGGAACAGACATTCACCAACTGGCAAAATCCTCAAGCAAAGAGTTCAGTGCTACGAACCAACGCTCATATCGCGATACCGGTTTTCGAACAATTGACCTCTGAACTAATGGTTGTTTTTTAATTGCATTGATTGTTTGTGAAGTAACCAAAGCAGGCGTCAGACACTGTTGCAAACGATTGGAAATTGCTTCATATTTTTGTCATAACGTCACAGGAGTTTTTCTCACCCATTGTTCCATCAACAGTTTGCTTGTTTGTTTGTTTGTGGTGTAACGCCGCACTCAGCAATATTCCAGCTATATGACGGCGGTCTGTAAATAATCGAGTTTGGATCAGACAGTCATGTGATTGAAATCATGAGCATCGATCCACGCAACTGAGATATGCGTACATGTACAAGTCTGACCAGCCGATCCCGTTAATCGCCTCTTAAGACAATCACTGTCACCTTTCACGTCAAGCAGGGTTTGATGAAGACCTATTCTACCCCGGATCTTCACGGAACTCTGAACTAATGACACGGACAATCTTTCCACATGGCATCAACAGATAACTACGTACTAGCCAACCAACAAGATCAATGACACAGCGTGTTTATGAAAGACGAAAACATCTTTATTCATACCATGAGCCTGAGGGACAACGATACACGTTGAGGAAGGTCTCAGTTGACAGGCGAGTCCTCAATTATGACAGGGCCAAACCTAACTCTATTTCGCCCCTCCTGTCTGGAAGTGCTCCTCTTCCCCGGTGATTGACAGGTCTGCTGGCAGGAGGCGGAGATATCTTGTACCGGACAGACTCTGACGTCACACGTGATGTACACCTGGTCGTAGTTCCCCGCGAATTTGAACACCTTCATCTGAAAGTCTGTGTATTGGTTGGTTGTCCTGAGGATGTGTGTCCCACTGTCCACCGTGCAGCTGAAACACATGGCAGGGTTAACACATAGAATGGAATGAAAGGTCGGGGGTATAATTGCTTCAGGATTACAATACCAAAGGGGCGCTTAAATTAATCTTTACAAATAAATTAATTTATTTTGTACAATGCTATGTTATATAAAAAAAAACCGACTGAAGATATTGCCGTTACATGGGCGGATACAGCTTTTTTTAATAGGGGGGGTTGCACCATTAAGATCTATTTATTGTCTTTGGTGGTAATTTATACAGATATAAAGATTTTTTTCGAAATAAAAGGGGTGGGTGGGTGCCAAGATAGATTTGCAATGGGCCAGCTTTGCTCAACATTGTGACGTCATCGGTGACCATGACGTCGTTGATTGATTTTAAAATGTTCTCTGCAAATCCCATAACTTTCACCGTTAATCGACTCGTCTCTATATTTCTTCAAACATTCTCTTTATATCTTAAATGCTGTTTATTGTTTTAAAGTACATGACATTGCTTCATTATTATATTAGTTCACACTTGATATGATGGCTCGAATGACAGAAGGGCGAGCGAGCAACACCTTAAACATGATAGTGCTGTACATACCTGCCCTCGGTGAGGAAGTACTTAGTGCCCACTGTCTCAGAGGATGTCGGTAGAGCAAAGCATGACGTCACCACAAGCTTCAAGTCCGAGTCAGCCTGGTCCAGTTGTACTCTGGCACAACACACAAGCGTCAACACATGTCACGTCCTTACTTTATTAAGTTGTAACCAGTTGATGATACTCATCTTCTTCATCCTAGTCACGCATTAATACTTTATGTGTACATGCTTATTAGAGGGGCACGGGTGGCCCAGTCGTCTAAGGCGCCGCGATTCGCTGTGCAGAGTTGCGTCGCCGGGGCACGCCAGAAACCTATGATTGTGGGTTCGAATCCCGGTTCGCCCCGATGATGTGTCTTGGTTTGTCAGCACCCTACCCATGCTCGTGGGTAAACGTCTGAGACCTGCATCACTTCGGGATTTCCTCGGACATTGAGCTAACACGCCGCGATATAACTGGAATAATGTTAAAAGCGGCGTTAAACCCAACTCACTCACTCACACGCTTATTCGTCTGTACTCTGTTGTACCAGCGCTGATGGTTTGGAGAGAATAAACTGTTCTGTACTGTTTTATAAACTGATACGAACAATACAGTTTAAGCCGCTTTGTCAGACAGACGGATTTGTTCCATAACTACGGGAAATGAATTATAAAAACCGGATGAGTGAGTGAGTGAGTATGGTTTTACGCCGCTTTAGGAGTATTCCAGCAATATCACGGCCGGGGACACCAGAAATTGGCTTCACACATTGTACCCATGTCGGGAATCGAACCCGGGTCTTCGGCGTGACGAGCGAACGCTTTAACCACTAGGCTACCCCACCGCCCATAAACCGGATGAATCTTGTGAAGGTATTGTTTGTTTGACAGTTGCCCTCTGTTCCTGATTGACATTCTGAACTACATTATTCTGCAGCTGGCGAACTACAGGCTGAATAGTGCCGGTCGGGTAGCCTAGTGGTTAAAGCGTTAGCTCGTCACGCCGAAGACCCGGGTTCGATTCCAGACATGGGTACAATGTGTGAAGCTCATTTCTGGTGTCCCCCGCCGTGATATGCTGGAATATCGCTAAGAGCGGCGTACAACCATACTCACTCACTCACAGGCTGAATATGTACATCATTTGCAGTTTCATGTTATGTGGCATCCGTAACTCGAAGCTGTACGATACCTGAAAAAGATGTCCTCCCCAAGTCTCTTCTGTGGGGTTGTGTACTGTCGGATCGTCATGGCCTTGTCCTCGTAGATAGTTATGCTGGTCGGGAAATCCTGCTGGAGCCGAATTTGACCTGTGACCATCCTCTTCACGAGCTCCACTTCCAAATCCTCTGCCAGTGCATTTCGTCTTCTACCTGTATCCGTGTACGTTTGATAGTTGATGGAGGAAGATTCAGAACGAGGTACGGAGCAGGCAACGGGGACCTTCCACCTCTCACCTCGGACAATGTTGACTGACTCGGTGGCAAAGACTCTGTCCACGATGACGTTGGTGTAGACATGGTCCCCTGATTCCAACTGAACACAATACATTACAGGGGAGAGAACTTTCATAATGCATTACACAATTCTTTTGCAACATCATACTTTCATGAATTTAAGTTTGTAAGTTTGTAAGTATAAAATGTGCAATTCTACAATGTAAAACCACGGAACATTTAAACTCACGAAATGTGAGTGACGGTCACGCTTGGATGTTTAGGTCACGCCTGGATGTGTGACGGTCACGCCCATGGGTACGGATATGCTGACAAACCACCAATCAGAATAAGGGCATTTCTGTCACGCACAAGAAGGCAAGTCAGAATAGACGGCTGGGGAACCTGAACAGCCACATTGTCGTTGACAGTCAATGATCCTAGCACCAGAGCTAGCATTAAACATTAAACACGCCTGATCAACAAGAATTGAGTTATTCTAATCTCGAAAGATGAATGTGTCTTCCTTAGAATGACCATGTGGAATGGCTGGGACATCTACCTTGACGATAGTTCCACAGGAGTTGGCGTCAGATGTGATGACGATGTTGTCGTTGATGATGGTGCCAGTACACGTGGGATCGGAAAGCGCGATGGTTTTCTCTGAAGAGGCTGGGTAGAGTTGTTTCAGGGCGTGGCGATCAATTTGGATGTTAAACGATCCAGCGTTGCATGACATGTTGATAAGGCCCAGTATCAATGTCACTGAAGACGATACAGTTCATTGTAGATGTCATCACATAAAAAAGCTGTATTCAAAATTAAAAAAATACATGAAAAAAAGGCAATGATATAATACGACACTTGAACATGTGCTAACAAAGCACTTTACAGATATACCATCTAGATATGGTTATCACAGACATTCATGAGTGTATTTGTCTGAACAAGATCTGACCTTTGACATCTCTCTTCGACTCTTCCACTTCTGATTCACGTCGCGTGTTTACATCCGGGTAGGGGTCATAGTGGATGGAGAAGGAATCAGAACGAGGCACAGAGCAGGTGATGGGTATCTTCCACCTCTCACCTCGGACAATGTTGTTTGACTCGCTTGCAAAAATTCTGTCCACGAGGAAGTTGGTGTACAAATGTCTGTCTTCCTCTAACTGACAAACAACATAGAGAGGAAGATTGTGTGAACGTGTCTGTCTTCTTCTTTCTGACAAACAACATAGAGAGGAAGATAGTGTACACATGTCTGTCTTCCTCTAACTGACAAACAACATAGAGAGGAAGATGGTGTACACATGTCTGTCTTCCTCTAACTGACAATTCAACATAGAGAGGAAGATGGACAGGAAAGTGAGTGAGGGAATGGGGTTTTATTTACTCGCCTCCAATTGGGCCCGTGAAGATCAGGGGTAGAATAGGTCTTCAGCAACCCATGCTTGCCGTAAAAGGCGACTAACGGGATCGGGTGGTCAGGCTCGCTAACTTGGTTGATGCATGTCATCGATCCCAATTGCGTGGATCGATGCTCATGGTGTCAATCCCTGGATTGTCTGGTCCAAACACGATTATTTACAGACCGCCGTCATATAGCTGGCGTATTGCTGAGTGCGGCGTTAAACAACAACCAACCAACCAATTTGTCCTCGCCCAGCATTTGCAGTAAAACAGTTCTTGATCCGTGCACGTGACTATCACATGGCCAGCCTGTCGGCAACCGTGTACGTATACAACAATGCAGATTCTTTCTGTTTGCTTTTGTCATTAAGTCAAATTATTTACCTTATTTATAAATCACGTTTATTTCGCAATGCAAGCCCACAGTACGGTTGTAAGATAAAGTATATATATTTAGGTCAGGTATCCAGAGTGTTACATCTTTGTCGATCACATTTTAAATAATTTACATTAATATAAAGCTATCAAGCGCAGTACATTAATATTTCAGGAGTTAAACATATTTCCAAAGTAACTCTACCTTCATTCTATTCTATAATGAGGTAGGTAACTACTTCTCAGGTGACTATTATTCTTACATGCAAAACAGACAAGGTATTCATCCTGTACTAAGTGAAGGTCACGCTCTTTACATACAGATTCTGAATGAGGAATGTTTAACAATGATAACTCGAAAATTGTGAAGACATATTCGAAATTTACAAATATACACAATAATCGTTTGTGTTTATGTTATTCAAAGAATAATCAGTCTTCAAATATATCCATCGTGTTATACGAAATATTTGTGGAAGAATCTGGCGTTATACATTTTACTGTTAATTCATGCCCATCTGTCCTACCCTCTTCTGACTACGGCATTATGTGTGCAGCGGAATAAGAGGTCGCGAGCGTAATTCTATGCTGCAGCCAAACAGTGTCACTGCTAGGTCACGGCGTGCAGCAGACAGGAGTATCCGGACCAGGAAAAGCGAGGGGTCAATATGCGAACAACATCTCAACACACTGGGGACCACAGACTGTCAGGTGGCACATTGTACCAAAATGTTCACGTCCGTCAGGTTTAACAGCACACAGGGATATGGGAACCTAATATAATTTGTAATACACACGGGGTTTTGGATTTAATTATGACTTGAGAATTAAGTGTGAATCATTTTATCATTAACAAGGGACACATTTTACATTTACAAATTAAAAAGTTCTTATGCATTATTAAATGAGAGTACACGGGATTATCTTTACCAGAAGGATAACATATTTATTAAGTTTCTATGATTCTATCCTCCCTCGTCTGACGATGTTTTAATAGTTTTATCAAACCAGTATTTACTTTGATAATGGTTCCACATGAGGCGGCGTTGGTGTTGATGACGAGGATGTCGTTGATGATGGTGCCGGTACAGGAGGGATCAGCCAGAGCGATGGTGGTCTCTGAAGCATCTGGGTAGAGTCGCTTCAGGAAGGGGAGGTCTATCTGGATGTTTAAGATTCCCGCGTCACACGACATGTTGACGACATCCTGCACCAACGCCGCTGTAGATGGACAGTGCCGCTTGTACAAGTATGTGTAGTGTTTTCAGGTAGTGTACACTGGACATGGCCGCTTGTACAAGTATAAGTAGTATTATCAGGTAGTGTATACTGGACAGTGCCGCTTGTACAAGTATGTGTAGTGTTTTCATTTAGTGTATACTGACATGGCCGCTTGTACAAGTATGTGTAGTGTTATCAGTCAGTGTATACTGGACAGTGCCGCATGTACAAGTATGTGTAGTGTTATCAGGTAGTGTATACTGACATGGCCGCTTGTACAAGTATGTGTAGTGTTATCACTCAGTGTATACTGGACAGTGCCGCATGTACAAGTATGTGTAGTGTTATCAGGTAGTGTATACTGGACAGTGCCGCATGTACAAGTATGTGTAGTGTTATCAAGTAGTGTATGCTGGACATGGCCGCTTGTACAAGTATGTGTAGTGTTATCAGGTAGTGTATACTGGACATGGCCGCTTGTACAAGTATGTGTAGTGTTATCATTTAGTGTATACTGGACATGGCCGCTTGTACAAGTATGTGTAGTGTTATCAGGTAGTGTATACTGACATGGCCGCTGGTACAAGTATGTGTAGTGTTATCAGGTAGTGTATACTGGACATGGCCGCTTGTACAAGTATGTGTAGTGTTATCAGGTAGTGTATACTGGACATGGCCGCTTGTACAAGTATGTGTAGTGTTATCATTTAGTGTATACTGGACATGGCAGCTTGTACAAGTATGTGTAGTGTTATCAGGTAGTGTATACTGACATGGCCGCTTGTACAAGTATGTGTAGTGTTATCATTTAGTGTATACTGGACAGTGCCGCTTGTACAAGTATGTGTAGTGTTATCAGGTAGTGTATACTGGACATGGCCGCTTGTACAAGTATGTGTAGTGTTATCAGGTAGTGTATACTGGACATGGCCGCTTGTACAAGTATGTGTAGTATTATCAGACAGTGTATACTGGACATGGCCGCTTGTACAAGTATGTGCAGTGTTATCAGGTAGTGTATACTGGACATGGCCGCTTGTACAAGTATGTGTAGTGTTATCAGACAGTGTATACTGGACATGGCCGCTTGTACAAGTATGTGTAGTATTATCAGGTAGTGTATACTGGACATGGCCGCTTGTACAAGTCAGTGTAGTATTATCAGGTAGTGTATACTGGACATGGCCGCTTGTACAAGTATGTGTAGTGTTATCAGGTAGTGTATACTGGACATGGCCGCTTGTACATGTATGTGTAGTGTTATCAGGTAGTGTATACTGGACAGTGCCACTTGTACAAGTATGTGTAGTGTTATCAGGTAGTGTATACAGGACATGGCTGCTTGTACAAGTATGTGTAGTGTTATCAGTCAATGTATACTGGACATGGCTGCTTGTACAAGTATGTGTAGTGTTATCAGGTAGTGTATACTGGACATGGCCGCTTGTACAAGTATGTGTAGTGTTATCAGGTAGTGTATACTGGACATGGCCGCTTGTACATGTATGTGTAGTGTTATCAGGTAGTGTATACTGGACATGGCCGCTTGTACAAGTATGTGTAGTGTTATAGGTGAGTGTATACTGGACATGGCCGCTTGTACAAGTATGTGTAGTGTTATCAGGTAGTGTATACTGGACAGTGCCGCTTGTACAAGTATGTGTAGTGTTATAGGTGAGTGTATACTGGACATGGCCGCTTGTACATGTATGTGTAGTGTTATCAGGTAGTGTATACTGGACATGGCCGCTTGTACAAGTATGTGTAGTGTTATAGGTGAGTGTATACTGGACATGGCCGCTTGTACAAGTATGTGTAGTGTTATCAGTCAGTGTATACTGGACAGTGCCGCTTGTACAAGTATGTGTAGTGTTATCAGACAGTGTATACTGGACATGGCCGCTTGTACAAGTATGTGTAGTGTTATCAGGGAGTGTATACTGGACATGGCCGCTTGTACAAGTATGTGTAGTGTTATCAGGTAGTGTATACTGGACATGGCCGCTTGTACAAGTATGTGTAGTGTTATCAGGTAGTGTATACTGGACATGGCCGCTTGTACAAGTATGTGTAGTGTTATAGGTGAGTGTATACTGGACATGGCCGCTTGTACAAGTATGTGTAGTGTTATCAGGTAGTGTATACTGGACATGGCCGCTTGTACAAGTATGTGTAGTGTTATCAGTGTATACTGGACATGGCCGCTGGTACAAGTATGTGTAGTGTTATCAGGTAGTGTATACTGGACAGTGCCGCTTGTACAAGTATGTGTATTGTTATCAGGTAGTGTATACTGGACATGGCCGCTTGTACAAGTATGTGTAGTGTTATCAGACAGTGTATACTGGACATGGCCGCTTGTACAAGTATGTGTAGTGTTATCAGGCAGTGTATACTGGACATGGCCGCTTGTACAAGTATGTGTAGTGTTATCAGGTAGTGTATACTGGACAGTGCCGCTTGTACAAGTATGTGTAGTGTTATAGGTGACTGTATACTGGACATGGCCGCTTGTACAAGTATATGTAGTGTTATCAGTCAGTGTAAACTGGACATGGCCGCTTGTACAAGTATGTGTAGTGTTATCAGTGTACACTGGACATGACCGCTTGTACGGGTATGTGTAGTGTTATCAGGTAGTGTATACTGGCCATGGCCGCTTGTACTAGTATGTGTAGTGTTATCAGGTAGTGTATACTGACATGGCCGCTTGTACAAGTATATGTAGTGTTATCAGGTAGTGTATACTGGACAGTGCTGCTTGTACCAGTATGTGTAGTGTTATCAGTCATTGTATACTGGACATGGCCGCTTGTACAAGTATGTGTAGTGTTATCAGGTAGTGTATACTGGACATGGCCGCTTGTACAAGTATGTGTAGTGTTATCAGGTAGTGTATACTGGACAGTGCCGTTTGTACAAGTATGTGTAGTGTTATCAGTCAGTGTATACTGGACATGGCCGCTTCTACAAGTATGTGTAGTGTTATCAGGTAGTGTATACTGGACATGGCCGCTTGTGCAGGTATGTGTAGTGTTATCAGGTAGTGTATACTGGACATGGCCGCTTGTACAAGTATGTGTAGTGTTATCAGGTAGTGTATACTGGACAGTGCCGCGTGTACAAGTATGTGTAGTGTTATCAGACAGTGTATACTGGACATGGCCGCTTGTACAAGAATGTGTAGTGTTATCAGGTAGTGTATACTGGACAGTGCCGCTTGTACAAGTATGTGTAGTGTTATCACTTAGTGTATACTGGACATTGCCGCTTGTACAAGTTTGTGTAGTGTTATCACTTAGTGTATACTGGACATGGCCGCTTGTACAAGTATGTGAAGTGTTATCAGGTAGTGTATACTGGACATGGCCGCTTGTACAAGTATGTGCAGTGTTATCAGGTAGTGTATACTAGACAGTGCCACTTGTACAAGTATGTGTAGTGTTATCAGACAGTGTATACTGGACATGGCCGCTTGTACAAGTATGTGTAGTATTATCAGACAGTGTATACTGGACATGGCCGCTTGTACAAGTATGTGCAGTGTTATCAGGTAGTGTATACTGGACATGGCCGCTTGTACAAGTATGTGCAGTGTTATCAGGTAGTGTATACTAGACAGTGCCGCTTGTACAAGTATGTGTAGTGTTATCAGGTAGTGTATACTGGACATGGCCGCTTGTACAAGTATGTGTAGTATTATCAGACAGTGTATACTGGACATGGCCGCTTGTACAAGTATGTGCAGTGTTATCAGGTAGTGTATACTGGACATGGCCGCTTGTACAAGTATGTGTAGTGTTATCAGACAGTGTATACTGGACATGGCCGCTTGTACAAGTATGTGTAGTATTATCAGGTAGTGTATACTGGACATGGCCGCTTGTACAAGTCAGTGTAGTATTATCAGGTAGTGTATACTGGACATGGCCGCTTGTACAAGTATGTGTAGTGTTATCAGGTAGTGTATACTGGACATGGCCGCTTGTACATGTATGTGTAGTGTTATCAGGTAGTGTATACTGGACAGTGCCGCTTGTACAAGTATGTGTAGTGTTATCAGGTAGTGTATACAGGACATGGCTGCTTGTACAAGTATGTGTAGTGTTATCAGTCAATGTATACTGGACATGGCCGCTTGTACAAGTATGTGTAGTGTTATCAGGTAGTGTATACTGGACATGGCCGCTTGTACAAGTATGTGTAGTGTTATCAGGTAGTGTATACTGGACATGGCCGCTTGTACATGTATGTGTAGTGTTATCAGGTAGTGTATACTGGACATGGCCGCTTGTACAAGTATGTGTAGTGTTATCAGGTAGTGTATACTGGACATGGCCGCTTGTACATGTATGTGTAGTGTTATCAGGTAGTGTATACTGGACATGGCCGCTTGTACAAGTATGTGTAGTGTTATAGGTGAGTGTATACTGGACATGGCCGCTTGTACAAGTATGTGTAGTGTTATCAGACAGTGTATACTGGACATGGCCGCTTGTACAAGTATGTGTAGTATTATCAGACAGTGTATACTGGACATGGCCGCTTGTACAAGTATGTGCAGTGTTATCAGGTAGTGTATACTGGACATGGCCGCTTGTACAAGTATGTGCAGTGTTATCAGGTAGTGTATACTAGACAGTGCCGCTTGTACAAGTATGTGTAGTGTTATCAGGTAGTGTATACTGGACATGGCCGCTTGTACAAGTATGTGTAGTATTATCAGACAGTGTATACTGGACATGGCCGCTTGTACAAGTATGTGCAGTGTTATCAGGTAGTGTATACTGGACATGGCCGCTTGTACAAGTATGTGTAGTGTTATCAGACAGTGTATACTGGACATGGCCGCTTGTACAAGTATGTGTAGTATTATCAGGTAGTGTATACTGGACATGGCCGCTTGTACAAGTCAGTGTAGTATTATCAGGTAGTGTATACTGGACATGGCCGCTTGTACAAGTATGTGTAGTGTTATCAGGTAGTGTATACTGGACATGGCCGCTTGTACATGTATGTGTAGTGTTATCAGGTAGTGTATACTGGACAGTGCCGCTTGTACAAGTATGTGTAGTGTTATCAGGTAGTGTATACAGGACATGGCTGCTTGTACAAGTATGTGTAGTGTTATCAGTCAATGTATACTGGACATGGCCGCTTGTACAAGTATGTGTAGTGTTATCAGGTAGTGTATACTGGACATGGCCGCTTGTACAAGTATGTGTAGTGTTATCAGGTAGTGTATACTGGACATGGCCGCTTGTACATGTATGTGTAGTGTTATCAGGTAGTGTATACTGGACATGGCCGCTTGTACAAGTATGTGTAGTGTTATAGGTGAGTGTATACTGGACATGGCCGCTTGTACAAGTATGTGTAGTGTTATCAGGTAGTGTATACTGGACAGTGCCGCTTGTACAAGTATGTGTAGTGTTATCAGGTAGTGTATACTGGACATGGCCGCTTGTACATGTATGTTCAGTGTTATAGGTGAGTGTATACTGGACATGGCCGCTTGTACAAGTATGTGTAGTGTTATAGGTTAGTGTATACTGGACATGGCCGCTTGTACAAGTATGTGTAGTGTTATAGGTGAGTGTATACTGGACATGGCCGCTTGTACATGTATGTGTAGTGTTATCAGGTAGTGTATACTGGACATGGCCGCTTGTACAAGTATGTGTAGTGTTATAGGTGAGTGTATACTGGACATGGCCGCTTGTACAATATGTGTAGTGTTATCAGGTAGTGTATACTGGACAGTGCCGCTTGTACAAGTATGTGTAGTGTTATCAGACAGTGTATACTGGACATGGCCGCTTGTACAAGTATATGTAGTGTTATCAGGGAGTGTATACTGGACAGTGCCGCTTGTACAAGTATGTGTAGTGTTATCAGGTAGTGTATACTGGACATGGCCGCTTGTACAAGTATGTGTAGTGTTATCAGGTAGTGTATACTGGACAGTGCCGCTTGTACAAGTATGTGTAGTGTTATAGGTAGTGTATACTGGACATGGCCGCTTGTACAAGTATGTGTAGTGTTATCAGGTAGTGTATACTGGACATGGCCGCTTGTACAAGTATGTGTAGTGTTATCAGTGTATACTGGACATGGCCGCTGGTACAAGTATGTGTAGTGTTATCAGGTAGTGTATACTGGACAGTGCCGCTTGTACAAGTATGTGTATTGTTATCAGGTAGTGTATACTGGACATGGCCGCTTGTACAAGTATGTGTAGTGTTATCAGGTAGTGTATACTGGACAGTGCCGCTTGTACAAGTATGTGTAGTGTTATCAGACAGTGTATACTGGACATGGCCGCTTGTACAAGTATGTGTAGTGTTATCAGGGAGTGTATACTGGACATGGCCGCTTGTACAAGTATGTGTAGTGTTATCAGGTAGTGTATACTGGACATGGCCGCTTGTACAAGTATGTGTAGTGTTATCAGGTAATGTATACTGGACATGGCCGCTTGTACAAGTATGTGTAGTGTTATAGGTGAGTGTATACTGGACATGGCCGCTTGTACAAGTATGTGTAGTGTTATCAGGTATTGTATACTGGACAGTGCCGCTTGTACAAGTATGTGTAGTGTTATCAGACAGTGTATACTGGACATGGCCGCTTGTACAAGTATGTGTAGTGTTATCAGGGAGTGTATACTGGACATGGCCGCTTGTACAAGTATGTGTAGTGTTATCAGGTAGTGTATACTGGACAGTGCCGCTTGTACAAGTATGTGTAGTGTTATCAGACAGTGTATACTGGACATGGCCGCTTGTACAAGTATGTGTAGTGTTATCAGGGAGTGTATACTGGACATGGCCGCTTGTACAAGTATGTGTAGTGTTATCAGGTAGTGTATACTGGACATGGCCGCTTGTACAAGTATGTGTAGTGTTATCAGGTAATGTATACTGGACATGGCCGCTTGTACAAGTATGTGTAGTGTTATAGGTGAGTGTATACTGGACATGGCCGCTTGTACAAGTATGTGTAGTGTTATCAGGTAGTGTATACTGGACAGTGCCGCTTGTACAAGTATGTGTAGTGTTATCAGACAGTGTATACTGGACATGGCCGCTTGTACAAGTATGTGTAGTGTTATCAGGGAGTGTATACTGGACATGGCCGCTTGTACAAGTATGTGTAGTGTTATCAGGTAGTGTATACTGGACATGGCCGCTTGTACAAGTATGTGTAGTGTTATCAGGTAGTGTATACTGGACATGGCCGCTTGTACAAGTATGTGTAGTGTTATAGGTGAGTGTATACTGGACATGGCCGCTTGTACAAGTATGTGTAGTGTTATCAGGTAGTGTATACTGGACATGGCCGCTTGTACAAGTATGTGTAGTGTTATCAGTGTATACTGGATATGGCCGCTGGTACAAGTATGTGTAGTGTTATCAGGTAGTGTATACTGGACATGGCCGCTTGTACAAGTATGTGTAGTGTTATCAGACAGTGTATACTGGACATGGCCGCTTGTACAAGTATATGTAGTGTTATCAGTGTACACTGGACAGTGCCGCTTGTGAAAGTATGTGTAGTGTTATCAGGTAGTGTATACTGGACATGGCCGATTGTACAAGTATGTGTAGTGTTATCAGACAGTGTATACTGGACATGGCCGCTTGTACAAGTATGTGTAGTGTTATAGGTGAGTGTATACTGGACATGGCCGCTTGTACAAGTATGTGTAGTGTTATCAGGTAGTGTATACTGGACAGTGCCGCTTGTACAAGTATGTGTAGTGTTATCAGGGAGTGTATACTGGACATGGCCGCTTGTACAAGTATGTGTAGTGTTATCAGACAGTGTATACTGGACATGGCCGCTTGTACAAGTATGTGTAGTGTTATCAGGCAGTGTATACTGGACATGGCCGCTTGTACAAGTATGTGTAGTGTTATCAGACAGTGTATACTGGACATGGCCGCTTGTACAAGTATGTGTAGTGTTATCAGGGAGTGTATACTGGACATGGCCGCTTGTACAAGTATGTGTAGTGTTATCAGGTAGTGTATACTGGACATGGCCGCTTGTACAAGTATGTGTAGTGTTATCAGGTAGTGTATACTGGACATGGCCGCTTGTACAAGTATATGTAGTGTTATAGGTGAGTGTATACTGGACATGGCCGCTTGTACAAGTATGTGTAGTGTTATCAGGTAGTGTATACTGGACATGGCCGCTTGTACAAGTATGTGTAGTGTTATCAGTGTATACTGGACATGGCCGCTGGTACACGTATGTGTAGTGTTATCAGGTAGTGTATACTGGACAGTGCCGCTTGTACAAGTATGTGTATTGTTATCAGGTAGTGTATACTGGACATGGCCGCTTGTACAAGTATGTGTAGTGTTATCAGGTAGTGTATACTGGACAGTGCCGCTTGTACAAGTATGTGTAGTGTTATCAGGTAGTGTATACTGGACATGGCCGCTTGTACAAGTATGTGTAGTGTTATCAGACAGTGTATTCTGGACATGGCCGCTTGTACAAGTATGTGTAGTGTTATCAGTCAATGTATACTGGACATGGCCGCTTGTACAAGTATGTGTATTGTTATCAGGTAGTGTATACTGGACATGGCCGCTTGTACAAGTATGTGTAGTGTTATCAGGTAGTGTATACTGGACATGGCCGCTTGTACATGTATGTGTAGTGTTATCAGGTAGTGTATACTGGACATGGCCGCTTGTACAAGTATGTGTAGTGTTATAGGTGAGTGTATACTGGACATGGCCGCTTGTACAAGTATGTGTAGTGTTATCAGGTAGTGTATACTGGACAGTGCCGCTTGTACAAGTATGTGTAGTGTTATCAGGTAGTGTATACTGGACATGGCCGCTTGTACATGTATGTGTAGTGTTATAGGTGAGTGTATACTGGACATGGCCGCTTGTACAAGTATGTGTAGTGTTATAGGTGAGTGTATTCTGAACATGGCCGCTTGTACAAGTATGTGTAGTGTTATAGGTGAGTGTATACTGGACATGGCCGCTTGTACATGTATGTGTAGTGTTATCAGGTAGTGTATACTGGACATGGCCGCTTGTACAAGTATGTGTAGTGTTATAGGTGAGTGTATACTGGACATGGCCGCTTGTACAAGTATGTGTAGTGTTATCAGGTAGTGTATACTGGACAGTGCCGCTTGTACAAGTATGTGTAGTGTTATCAGACAGTGTATACTGGACATGGCCGCTTGTACAAGTATGTGTAGTGTTATCAGGGAGTGTATACTGGACATGGCCGCTTGTACAAGTATGTGTAGTGTTATCAGGTAGTGTATACTGGACATGGCCGCTTGTACAAGTATGTGTAGTGTTATCAGGTAGTGTATACTGGACATGGCCGCTTGTACAAGTATGTGTAGTGTTATAGGTGAGTGTATACTGGACATGGCCGCTTGTACAAGTATGTGTAGTGTATCAGGTAGTGTATACTGGACATGGCCGCTTGTACAAGTATGTGTAGTGTTATCAGTGTATACTGGATATGGCCGCTGGTACAAGTATGTGTAGTGTTATCAGGTAGTGTATACTGGACATGGCCGCTTGTACAAGTATGTGTAGTGTTATCAGACAGTGTATACTGGACATGGCCGCTTGTACAAGTATATGTTGTGTTATCAGTGTACACTGGACAGTGCCGCTTGTACAAGTATGTGTAGTGTTATCAGGTAGTGTATACTGGACATGGCCGCTTGTACAAGTATGTGTAGTGTTATCAGACAGTGTATACTGGACATGGCCGCTTGTACAAGTATGTGTAGTGTTATCAGGCAGTGTATACTGGACATGGCCGCTTGTACAAGTATGTGTAGTGTTATCAGGTAGTGTATACTGGACAGTGCCGCTTGTACAAGTATGTGTAGTGTTATCAGGTAGTGTATACTGGACATGGCCGCTTGTACAAGTATGTGTAGTGTTATCAGACAGTGTATACTGGACATGGCCGCTTGTACAAGTATGTGTAGTGTTATCAGGTAGTGTATACTGGACATGGCCGCTTGTACAAGTATGTGTAGTGTTATCAGGTAGTGTATACTGGACAGTGCCGCTTGTACAAGTATGTGTAGTGTTATCAGGTAGTGTATACTGGACATGGCCGCTTGTACAAGTATGTGTAGTGTTATCAGACAGTGTATACTGGACATGGCCGCTTGTACAAGTATGTGTAGTGTTATCAGGCAGTGTATACTGGACATGGCCGCTTGTACAAGTATGTGTAGTGTTATCAGACAGTGTATACTGGACATGGCCGATTGTACAAGTATGTATAGTGTTATCAGACAGTGTACACTGGACATGGCCGCTTGTACAAGTGTGTGTTAAATATTTACTACAATGCGACATGATAGTTTCATTGACTTATATTTACTTGACTAATTTCAACAGAAAGTATGTGCCTGTAATATTTAATTGCGAGCTAGGTGGTGTATGATTATATACAACCAGTTGAAGAACGACGTCATGCCCCAACGTGGCTATAGGAGCTATGCTTCTTTAACACATACATCATGTGCTTACGACCGCCTCCGTGGTTTAGTGGTAGAGCGTCCGCCCGGAGAGCGGAAGGTCCGGGGTTCGATCCCCGACCGCGTCATACCAAAAAAACTTTAAAAGATGGTACTTGTTGTTACCCTGTCTGGTGCTCGGCAGTATACTGTGTCTGAGTGGGATATTCATGTGGGATATTCATGTTAAACTGCGGCATGGTATCTCAGTGAGCTAGCACTATAAATCGGCATCAGTCCGGACTAGTACAAGCAGCCACACAAACACACCCACGTACATGCACGTTGCTCGATAAGTGCAATAATCTTGGACGCGACGTTAAACCCCATTTCACCTCACCTCATCATGTGGTTACAGATAACAAAACCTGTCAACAACCTGTCTCATTAAATCATGAGCACACACGTGGTTCAGTCAATCTAGGACTACAACTGACCCATCCTAGAACAAATTGCAAAAGAAACAAAAGCAAGCTCCCTGTTTCATGTTTCATATAAAATTTTGGATATTTCTCCCAATTAGATTATTTTTTTCTTTCGATATGTTAAGATACAATCAATACACTTTACATTACAGCTTAAATATAATCTTTTTCAATGTGTTTAAGGTCAAATGTTATATTGACTGGACTAACGCTTTGTTAGGCTGAATACTGCAACGGCGATTTCTTGGATGATTGGAAAGTTGTGCATTAACACATAAGGGTGTCCATGGTATGAATGAGTGAGTGAGTGAGTGAGTATAGTTTTACGCGTCTTTTAGCAATATTACAGCAATATCACTGCGCGGGACACCAGAAATGGGCTTCGCACAAGGTACCCATCTCGGGAATCGAACCCGGATCATCGGCGTGACGAGAGAACGCTTTAACCACTAGGCTACCCGACCGCCCCTTCCTTGTTATGAAACATGTTGTGCTCACGGCTCCATCTCGCTTGAAAACCGCCATTGCTGTTGGAGCCGTCAGTGTCGAAGCTGACGGCAAAGGCCTTGCCGAGGAGGATGGGGGGTTTGTTGCTGCTGCCGCTGTACGCGGGGCCACCGACAGGGATGCTTGACGTGGAGTTAAGTGTGGAGACCTTGATAACAGAAACACATTTTGTGGAACTTTTTAGTAAAAAATGTTATTCAAAAGACGATTCCGTGTATAGATTGACTTTCATTCAGAGCGACATTGTTAGATTGTCCCCGACCACGTCATTCAAAAAGACGTTAAAAGATGGTACTTCTTGCTGACCTGTCTGGCGCTCGGCATAAAGGGGCTAAAACAAGAACTGGTCGGCTCGGAGTCAGTATACTGTGTCAAAGTAGGGTATGCATGTTAAACTGCGGCATGGTATCTCAGTGTGCTAGCACTATAAATCGGCATTAGTCCGGACTAGTACAAGCAGCCACACACACACACGTGCATGCACGTCGCTATATAAGTACAATAATATTGAACGCGACGTTAAACCCCACGTAGCATATGCCTATTCTACCAACAAGAAAGTAACCCTGGCTCGTTCCATGTTTTAAAGGCACAACCCATAAATGACACGTGATTCTGACACATAAATAATTACCTGTGTACCTGTACCATATCACCATACATAATTGTCATGACGTCAGTGTGGAGCCCACATGTACCATATCACCATACATACTTGTCATGACGTCAGTGTGGAGCCCACATGTACTATATCACCATACATACTTGTCATGACGTCAGCGTGGAGCCCACATGTACTATATCACCATACATACTTGTCATGAAGTCAGTGTGGAGCACACATGTACTATATCACCATACATACTTGTCATGAAGTCAGTGTGGAGCCTACATGTACCATATCACCATACATACTTGTCATGACGTCAGTGTGGAGCCTACATGTACCATATCACCATACATACTTGTCATGACGTCAGTGTGGAGCACACATGTACTATATCACCATACATACTTGTCATGAAGTCAGTGTGGAGCACACATGTACTATATCACCATACATACTTGTCATGAAGTCAGCGTGGAGCCTACATGTACCATATCACCATACATACTTGTCATGAAGTCAGCGTGGAGCCCACATGTACTATATCACCATACATACTTGTCATGAAGTCAGCGTGGAGCCCACATGTACCATATCACCATACATACTTGTCATGAAGTCAGCGTGGAGCCCACATGTACTATATCACCATACATACTTGTCATGAAGTCAGTGTGGAGCCCACATGTACTATATCACCATACATACTTGTCATGAAGTCAGCGTGGAGCCCACATGTACTATATCACCATACATACTTGTCATGAAGTCAGTGTGGAGCCCACATGTACTATATCACCATACATACTTGTCATGAAGTCAGTGTGGAGCCTACATGTACTATATCACCATACATACTTGTCATGAAGTCAGTGTGGAGCCCACATGTACTATATCACCATACATACTTGTCATGAAGTCAGTGTGGAGCCCACATGTACTATATCACCATACATACTTGTCATGAAGTCAGTGTGGAGCCTACATGTACCATATCACCATACATACTTGTCATGAAGTCAGTGTGGAGCCTACATGTACCATATCACCATACATACTTGTCATGAAGTCAGCGTGGAGCCCACATGTACCATATCACCATACATACTTGTCATGACGTCAGTGTGGAGCCTACATGTACTATATCACCTTACATACTTGTCATGAAGTCAGTGTGGAGCCTACATGTACCATATCACCATACATACTTGTCATGAAGTCAGTGTGGAGCCCCCATGTACCATATCACCATACATACTTGTCATGACGTCAGTGTGGAGCCTACATGTACCATATCACCATACATACTTGTCATGAAGTCAGTGTGGAGCCCACATGTACCATATCACCATACATACTTGTCATGACGTCAGTGTGGAGCCTACATGTACCATATCACCATACATACTTGTCATGAAGTCAGTGTGGAGCCCACATGTACCATATCACCATACATACTTGTCATGAAGTCAATGTGGAGCCCACATGTACCATATCACCATACATACTTGTCATGAAGTCAGTGTGGAGCCCACATGTACTATATCACCATACATACTTGTCATGAAGTCAGTGTGGAGCCCACATGTACCATATCACCATACATACTTGTCATGAAGTCAGTGTGGAGCCCACATGTACCATATCACCATACATACTTGTCATGAAGTCAGTGTGGAGCCTACATGTACTATATCACCATACATACTTGTCATGAAGTCAGTGTGGAGCCTACATGTACTATATCACCATACATACTTGTCATGAAGTCAGTGTGGAGCCTACATGTACTATATCACCATACATACTTGTCATGAAGTCAGTGTGGAGCCCACATGTACTATATCACCATGCATACTTGTCATGAAGTCAGTGTGGAGCCTACATGTACTATATCACCATACATACTTGTCATGAAGTCAGTGTGGAGCCCACATGTACTATATCACCATACATACTTGTCATGAAGTCAGTGTGGAGCCCACATGTACTATATCACCATACATACTTGTCATAAAGTCAGTGTGGAGCCCACATGTACTATATCACCATACATACTTGTCATGAAGTCAATGTGGAGCCTACATGTACCATATCACCATACATACTTGTCATGAAGTCAGTGTGGAGCCCACATGTACTATATCACCATACATACTTGTCATAAAGTCAGTGTGGAGCCTACATGTACCATATCACCATACATACTTGTCATAAAGTCAATGTGGAGCCTACATGTACTATATCACCATACATACTTGTCATAAAGTCAGTGTGGAGCCCACATGTACTATATCACCATACATACTTGTCATAAAGTCAGTGTGGAGCCCACATGTACCATATCACCATACATACTTGTCATGAAGTCAGTGTGGAGCCCACATGTACCATATCACCATGCATACTTGTCATGAAGTCAGTGTGGAGCCCACATGTACCATATCACCATACATACTTGTCATGAAGTCAGTGTGGAGCCCACATGTACTATATCACCATACATACTTGTCATAAAGTCAGTGTGGAGCCTACATGTACTATATCACCATACATACTTGTCATGAAGTCAGTGTGGAGCCTACATGTACTATATCACCATACATACTTGTCATAAAGTCAGTGTGGAGCCTACATGTACTATATCACCATACATACTTGTCATGAAGTCAGTGTGGAGCCTACATGTACTATATCACCATACATACTTGTCATGAAGTCAGTGTGGAGCCCACATGTACTATATCACCATACATACTTGTCATGAAGTCAGTGTGGAGCCTACATGTACCATATCACCATACATACTTGTCATGAAGTCAGTGTGGAGCCTACATGTACTATATCACCATACATACTTGTCATGAAGTCAGTGTGGAGCCCACATGTACCATATCACCATACATACTTGTCATGAAGTCAGTGTGGAGCCTACATGTACTATATCACCATACATACTTGTCATGAAGTCAGTGTGGAGCCTACATGTACCATATCACCATACATACTTGTCATGAAGTCAGTGTGGAGCCCACATGTACTATATCACCATACATACTTGTCATGAAGTCAGTGTGGAGCCTACATGTACCATGTCACCATGCATACTTGTCATGAAGTCAGTGTGGAGCACACATGTACTATATCACCATACATACTTGTCATGAAGTCAGTGTGGAGCCTACATGTACCATATCACCATACATACTTGTCATGAAGTCAGTGTGGAGCCCACATGTACTATATCACCATACATACTTGTCATAAAGTCAGTGTGGAGCCCACATGTACTATATCACCATACATACTTGTCATGAAGTCAGTGTGGAGCCTACATGTACCATATCACCATACATACTTGTCATGAAGTCAGCGTGGAGCCCACATGTACCATATCACCATACATACTTGTCATGACGTCAATGTGGAGCCTACATGTACCATATCACCATACATACTTGTCATGAAGTCAGTGTGGAGCCCACATGTACTATATCACCATACATACTTGTCATGACGTCAGTGTGGAGCCTACATGTACCATATCACCATACATACTTGTCATGAAGTCAGTGTGGAGCCCACATGTACTATATCACCATACATACTTGTCATGACGTCAACGTGGAGCCTACATGTACCATATCACCATACATACTTGTCATGAAGTCAGTGTGGAGCCTACATGTACCATATCACCATACATACTTGTCATGAAGTCAGTGTGGAGCCCACATGTACTATATCACCATACATACTTGTCATGAAGTCAGTGTGGAGCCCACATGTACAGGGTCCACGCAGGACTTCAGATTGTACTCTGTGTGCTACCTACATGCACAGTGACACAGCAAACCTCTGTCATGAAGTCAGTGTGCTACCTACATGTACACTGTCACAGCAGGACTTGATATTGTTCTCTCTGTGCCATCGACATATACAATGTCAGATCAGGACTCTGCCCTGAGGTCAGTGTGGTATCTACATGTACAATGTCACAGCAGGACTCTGTCTGGAGGTCAGTGTGGTACCTACATGTACAATGTCGCACCAGGACTCTGTCTGGAGGTCAGTGTGGTACCTACATGTACAATGTCGCACCAGGACTCTGTATGGAGGTCAGTGTGGTACCTACATGTACAGTGTCACAGCAGGACTTCACACTGTACCCTGTGCGCTACCTACCTGTACAATGTCACAGCAGGACTCTGTCTTGAAGTCAGTAAACTCCAACTTGTACAGTTGCCCCGTGTTGGTGGGCCGGATGATGTAGAGGCAGTGCACGTTGCGGGGGTAGGGCTGGGGGTAGTTGTCCGACTGAAGCCTGCCTGTCTCACTGGAGTATTGGTAACCACAATCTGGAACAGGCAAATAACTATGCAACAAAGAAACAAAGAAGTCAAAATTAATGAATATTAAGTAGGAACATTGTTACAGAGAGGAGTCTTCTACCACAGCGGTACACTTGTCGCTACCACTTCTACCTACACCATAGGGAGGACCGCCTTCGTGGTCTAGTGGTAGAGCGTCCGCCCGGAGAGCGGAAGGTCCGGGGTTCGATCCCCGGCCGCGTCATACCAAAAGACGTTAAAAGATTGTACTTGTTTTTACCCTGTCTGGCGCTCGGCATTAAGGGGCAAAAACAAGGACTGGTCGGCTCGGAGTCATTATACTGTGTCTGAGTGGGGTATTGATGTTAAACTGCGGCATGGTATCTCAGTTGGCTAGCACTATAAATCGGCATCAGTCCGGACTAGTACAAACAGCCACACAAACACACACACGTACATTCACGTCGCTATATAAGTGCAATAATCTTGGACGCAACGTTAAACCCCTTTTCACCACCACCACCATAGAGTGAATGAGTGAGTGAGTATGGTTTTACGCCGCTTTTAGCAATATTCCAGCAATATCACGGCGGCACCATAGAGTGTCTTCATCCACAACGGTACACATCTCTCTACTACTTCTACCAACACCATAGCATCACAGTTCGACCAACATGGACCGACCACTTCCTTGGTGAGGGGCGTGGTGGTAGAATAATATTCACAATCAGCACCTCAAAACCATTTGGAGTTTTCTTCTGATAGGAGTAACGAAATGATTTCTTTTGAATTTAAATATTTATTTTGTAAGACCTGAGTGACAATTTATCACGGTCCGACAAACTATTCCATTTGTCCATCATATTCCTAAATATGTAAGTTCTGACTATTTGCTACCTCAAGCAGGACAACGTTATTCAACGGAACGAAGACTTTCCTCTGGTAAAAACAGATACTGAGAATAAAATTCCTTAAAATACCACACTTGCTTACAAAATACACGAACGGTTTACAAACATGTTGAGATATTTCCATAATAATTTACTGATTGATAAAGAAGGAAAGTTTCTTCAGGTTATGGTGTACCGCAAACAATGTAGTCTCACTGCACGCTGTGTGCAGTCACACCTGGGAAGAAGGACGCTGCACTTCCGGGTAATAAGTGTCACGTGCATACATAAGCCACGCCCACTCGTGAATATTGTAGACTTAAGACCATTGTGGGTTTAAGGGCACAACGTCCGAATCATGGCATCATGTGTTACACATGGTTTAACATTGCAGTGTGGTGTCAAAATACAAGCAGACAGCATCACATTATGGTCAGTGCTCACTCTCAGACTCGGCTGTAAGTACGTAAGGGTGTGTGAGTGTGACATGCCACGTCAGACAGGCTTATGTTGAGGAGTAGAAGTCCATACATCCCATAGGGAACGGATAACAGTGACAATAGTTTTAGTAATTACCGATGTCGGTGTGATTATTTGTTGTAGTTGTCCAAGGGAATCATTACTTTGGTTTATGTTAATATGTTTGTAGATGACCCTGTTTGCACCTGTTCCTTGCATTGATTGTTTGTGAAGCAGTCGAAGCAACGTGACGTCAGACATTGTAACAAACAATTGAAAATGGCTTCATATTTTTTTCATAACGTCACATGCGTTTTTGACACCCTTTGTTCCATCAACAGTTTGTTTGTTTACGTGCTTCTTTGCTTGTTTGTCAATTAACGCCGCATTCAGCAATATTCCATCTCTGTGACGGCGGTCTGTTAATCATCGAGTCTGGACCAGACAATCCGGTGATTGATATCATGAGCATAGATCCAAGCAATTGAGATACGATGACATGCATCAACCAAATCAGTGAGTCTGACCACCCGATCCCTCGCATCTTCCCGAGGCAAGAGAGTTAACTGACTTTAAAAGTCCAGTTTCCACCCTTGCCGAACTAGGTTGGAATTACTGGGCTCGATCGTAGCGCCACCAGTGGCCATAACCATTTATGTCCCCTCTAAGCCTCTTCTATGGACCAATGAGATTCCACCTCTCGTATCACTTGCGTTTGCTTCACCAAAAATTGTGGCGCCCAGTCAGGACGATCTGATCGATAATCGAGATCTATATTGTGATAAAACAGGTCTTACATCGCGAAATGAATCAAATCACATGAGCACCTTGATTAAAAACATGAAAAGATTTGGAAAATAATTGTTGACAACGAGTTTGCGGTGCACATGCTTTGCAAATCCTGCAATCGACCGAAATCTGCACGACAGTTTACGAACCGGATTTCGATTTCGGTGCGCGATTTTGATTGGACTATGCATTGACTCGTTAGTCTAGCCAAAATGTAACTCCATAATACGAGCCTAGTTCGGCAAGGGTGGAAAGTGGTCTTTTATAGTCAGTTAACTCACTTGCCTCGGGAAGAGGATCCCTTGGGACAAGTCGCCTTTTAGGGAAAGCATGGGTTGCTGAAGATTCTACCCCGAATCTTCACGGGTCTGCTTCATTAGGGACAGATAATGAGTCATTCCTCGTTGCACGTAAGTTGCTCTCTGTAACTATTGTTCTTACTGTAACACTCGACGCCTGCCTGCACACAGGATGTCTGTGAGGGGTTGGTTAGCTTGGCCGGACACATGGATATGTCCGTTTCGTCCCCTGCACAGTCGGAAAACGTGATGATGGGCGGGTTGTTACTGCGGCCGTACTTCCCGTCGATGTGTGCCAAGCCCCCTGAGGACCTGGTGCAGACAAACACAGGAGAGGGGGAAATGCGTCACTGACTGTCTGGCCTAGGTTCAGTTATTATGTTTGGTTTGTTTGTTGTCTAACGCCGCACTCAGCAACACTCCTGCTGTATGACGGCGGTCGGCTAAGAATCGAGTCTGGATTGGACAACTCAGTAATTGATGTCAAGAGTATCGATCCACGCAATTGGGACACGACGACATGCATCAACCAAGTCAGCGAGCCTGACCACCCGATCCAATTAGTCGCCTCTTACGACAAGCATATTGGCCTTTTACGGCAAGCATGGGTTGCTGAAGACCTATTCTACCCCTGATCTTCATGGGTGGTTCGGTTATTAGGTCGCTGTGATACCGATACAGATGGCTGACAGCGTTGTAAAACCACAAACAGTATTGAATATTTTTTTATGAAAAATACAGCATATACTGTCATGAGTGTTTGATATATAGAGAGTTCGTAACAGGATCGCCGGGGAAAAAAGTATATCAAGAAGTATAATCATTGGGAATTACCAGCTAGAAAGACCAAGCCACCAAACTAGACTCTCTCAATATACGGCAGGTTTGTAAATGTGCTGTACCTGACTCCAAGTTCCCTGCAGATGACCTGAGCGTCCTTGTCGTCCCACCCTGCTGTACAGACAGGCTGCCACATGTCTTGTTCATAGATCTCAACAAGACCCTCCCATGGCCCGAAGCCATTGGTTAACCGTACATTGGGCAGTGCTGGAACAAAACCACATCACATGGACATATTCAACACTTCAACCGCGCCGTCATGCATCTGGACATTGGACTGTGCTGAAACTACAAGAAAAAAACCCGCATTACATGTGCAGCAGCATGACCTATCCCATCAGTCATCGCCAGTAAAAGGGCGGTCGGGTAGTCTAGTGGTTCAAGCGTTTGCTCGTCACGCAGAAGTCCCGGGTTCGATTCCCCACATTGGTACAAAGTGTGAAACCCCCACTCCCCCAGCCCTGGAAACTCACCCGATACCTCACAGTTGACGCCTCCCACGCCCCCGGCAGGACATAACGATAACCCCTTGCCCTGCCAACTCACCCGATACCTCACAGTTGACGCCCCCGACAGGACATGACGGTAACCCTTGCCCTGCCAACTCACCCGACACCTCACAGTTGACGCCCCCCACTCCCCCAGCCCTGGAAACTCACCCGATACCTCACAGTTGACGCCCCCCACGCCCCCAGGAGGACATGACGGTAACCCCTTGCCCTGCCAACTCACCCGACACCTCACAGTTGACGCCCCCCACGCCCCCGGCAGGACATGACGGTAACCCCTTGCCCTGCCAACTCACCCGAACACCTCACAGTTGACGCCCCCCACGCCCCCGGCAGGACATGACGGTAACCCCTTGCCCTGCCAACTCACCCGACACCTCACAGTTGACGCCCCCCCACGCCCCCGGCAGGACATGACGGTAACCCCTTGCCCTGCCAACTCACCCGACACCTCACAGTTGACGCCCCCCACGCCCCCGACAGGACATGACGGTAACCCCTGGCCCTGCCAACTCACCCGACACCTCACAGTTGACGCCCCCCAAGCCCCCGGAAGGACATGATGGTATACCCCAGCCCTGGAAGCGACACTCAGAAATGTCGGTCTCGTTGCCGATACAGTCCACGTCGTCGAGCCATAACCTCTCTGAACCATCCGTCGGGATGATCCGAGCGGTGCCAGTACCGTGCCTACAGACAGAACCAATCAGATGACTTGTGTCAGTGCTTTCTCATCGCATTTGTTTCTTGAACGCACTCCAACTGTAGCAGAGCAAGGGCATAATACGTTACTGTAATACTCTCTGGATGATGTCATTTGTTCACGCCAAGCTCGGTTATTTAGCGGTGGCCGGTACAAATACGTCATACACGTCACGAGACAACAGTGTATTGTTTCTATCATCCGGACGCAATTGTTGGCGTCATTCGAATCGTATTGTTGCTTGAGGTCGGAATGACGTCAATCTAGAAACAACATCATAGCTGAAGGTTGTTGTCGTCATTCGACACTAAAATTGACGTCATAGCTGAAGATGACATCGCCAGGTTGTGGTTTTCTAGGACAGCGGTGGTGATCAGTGCATTTTTCTAAAGGGGGCTCAAAGGAATTCAGAAATAATGGGTAATAAAGTAATTACTAAACTCATGTAAGAATCCATGTATTACCCTCGATCGAGAAATACAGAAATTCTGACACCCGTTTCGGAAAATCAGAATGACACACACTCGTATAATGATCTCTATGTAGAAGTCTGAAAATGCATCTGATTCATCATTTAGCGGACTTACAGAAAATGTCAACTTCCTTAATGAGTGTCAATTGTTTACAAGTTTCTCAGTTCACATGAGCACGTTCCAAAACGGGTGTTGTGTCACGGACATTCAACTGTCAAAGGATGACGTAAAGTCACCAGCTCACCAATATCCCTTCATCCTACAGATGACCTCAGCGTCTTTAGAATTCCATCCATTGGCGCAGATGTACCCCCATTGTCCGTTCCTGAACACCTGGACTCTGGGGTCACCTCTGGTCAGCAGGAGAGGCGTGGTCTCAGCTGTTGGTGGAGTGAGTGTCAGTGGGGAGGGAGGAAACGAGAAGCAAACAATACACAGTCTACAATACTAATCAGAAGAAAATACTGACAGGAAAAAAATAAGACATATATGAACATCAACTATAAACAGCAGGTTCCCTGTGTATCTAGGCAAGGCTTTTACATACAATGATTATTTACAAAAAATAGAATGACCAAGGACCAGTGACACAAATGATAAAAGCTTGAACTATAACGTTCATTTGAAAACGCTTTAATCCAATCCCTCGTTAAATTGATGCAGTTATTAAATTATGTATACGTTTCCGAGAAATAAACAAAAACGTATAGCATTGCAATTCCTGTTCCCTGTACCTCGTAAACTGTCAATATTTCACCCCATGCTACAAAAGAAGCAAACGTCTTCCTAACAGAGACGCAAATACGATGACACTCACCACGAACTAGTATCGTGTAGGGTTGAAACTGAAACACAGAGGTATATACATGTATAAACGTACGTTTAAAGGTGCAACGCTCAGCGTGTCTCAGTGGCATTGGTTTCAGCTGTGCATTCGAAGTCACAGTATATGCTGGTATGAAGGTATTACCCTTTGTAATACTATCTATGGGATATATATACTCAACAACAAAAGTTCCTGTGACACCAATATTTTAGTGTATTTTTCAAAGAAGTAAAGTTTGGTTTTCAATATTGTAGTACATGTATGGAATCAAGTCACAAACACGCAACTGCTACAGAAAGCATGCATTCCATGCAAAAGTTGACTTTTATGCAAGCCCCATGCATTTCACTACCCAAGAATGGGTATGAAAACATGTGCGTTAACGGGATTCCATATGCATTGTTTAGCATCGTGCTGACAACATCCACTCAAAAAAACAAAAGCAAAATTACGCAATTATTCAACATTACGAAATGCCACATGCCACGCCTGTCCGAAAATGAGTATGCCATTGGTATGCTTGAAGCAGGATCGAGTCAACGTGATGTTGCAAGACAATTTAACGTCCACAGAAACACCATTTGGTGTTTATGGCAAAGTTGGTAACAGACGAATGCAATCAGAGACCATCCTCGGAGTGGCAGGCCACGCGTAACCAATAATCGACAAGACAACTGGATTCGAACAACACACCTACGAAATCGATTCCAGCCAGCAACAATGACTGCAAGAAGCATCCCTGGCCTTCGACAAATATCTTCACAAACCGTACGTCGTCGCCTCAGATGTGCAGGGATTGTCGCCAGAACACCTGCCAGACGTCCCATTAACCACCGTCAAGCACGTCCACAGTGGTGCAGACAGCGTCTACGCGATGGACGGATTCGAGTGTACCGACGTCGAGGTGAATGTTACGGCAATCATTGTGTCATGGAAGAAGATCGGTTCGGGTGCGGCAGCGTTATGGTATGTGGTGGGGTTACAGCAAGACAGAGGACCTGTTTGATAGCGGTAGAGGGAAATCTCAATGGACAGCGCTACCGTGTCGAGATCATCGGCCCTGTTGTTCTACCGTTTTTGCGTCGTCATGGCCCAGGTATTACCTTTCAACATGACAACGCTCGGCCTCATATGGCTCGACCTGTTCAGGATTATCTTCAACAAAACAACGTGAATGTCATCCCCTTGCCTGCTCGTTCCCCTGATCTCTCACCAATGTGGGCTGAGATGGATCGGCGCCTTCGACGTCAATCACGTGTTCCACAGACACTCCAGGAACTTCGAAACATGCTCCAGTAGATATGGACAGATATCCCATAGGGCTTTGTGCGACGCCTGGTCCATTCCATGAGATGTGTTGCTTGCATCGCAACCAGAGGTGGACACACGAGCTATTGATTTGTAAATTGACATTTTGGCATGTTCATGTTTTTTTTATGAAATCGCGCATTTTCTGAAGTCAGTATGGCAAATAATATCATTTGAACACTCACATGAGTCTGTTATCTTTTGCAAACCGAAATTGTTTCAGATTTGGTAAAAAACATAACTTTGCATTAGATCTTATTCAATGTCACAGGAACTTTTGTTGTTCAGTATATTTACACCATGATCTATGTTATTGGTTATTTTACAGAACAATGATAACCCTTGACTATTAATACTAACAGGAATAAGAAGATCCGGGGTAGAATAGGTCTTCAGCAACCCATGCTTGCCGTAAATGGCGACTATGATTGTCGTAGGAGGCGACTAACGGGATCGGGTGGTCAAGCTCGCTGACTTGGTTAATGCATGCCATCGTATCCCGATTGCGCGGATCGATGCTCATGATGTCAATAACTGGATTGTTTGGTCCAGACTCGATTATTTACAGACCGCCGTCATAAAGCAGGACTATTGCTGAGTGCGGCGTTCAACAAACAAACAAACAAACAAATATGATTCAATTTGAAAATAATTACATTCAGTTTGTAAATGTGATATGTATATATTCGAAACCTGTTTTTCAAGAGTATAGAATAAAACGTGAATGGCTCTAACACAATCAGGCTCAGAATGGGAAACTTGATGTGTGTAATGTGACCTTCAAGAAACCTTCATTCATTATGAAAGATAAAGTCTGTCGGTGTGCATGGCCTCAGACAAACAAGTACCTCAGATGATAAGAACGTATAGCTTACCGGGGCACGTATGTGTAAACACCCACAGCATTCAACCTTAACTAATACAATTAATGTCTTACATCATATCACTTGTAATCTTACTCACCACCATCAGAAACCCCCACAGCATGAGGGATACGAACTGAGTTAGAATCAACATGGCTCCAGACATGCAACGTCTGTTTTTATGTCCTTAATTGATAAGATAAATGCTTTGTTTCAACATGGCCTGTGTAAAGCTAATCTTATGTAAGTTTTGGTAACAGGAACATTTGTTATCTCGACGATATTTTACACTTATAGAATACAGGTCGGTAAGAAAACAATGCTGGTAAATTCTAACTGTCTTTATCGGTTACAACCTCTCGCACCTGCCTCCATTTTTCAGTGTGGCTGTGACCACTGTCTCCGTGAAGATTCATCTGGAGAATGTTTATATGATTTGTTTGTCTGTTTGTTTTATAACGCCAATATTGAATCGATGTGAAGCGGTGTGAAATAAGCGGTGTGAAGCGTTGTGAAATAATCGAGTCTTGTTGTGTTGATTGAGCAGCTACACACTACAGTTCAACACGTTGTTTTGTTGTGTTGATGGAGCAGCTACACGCTACAGTTCAACACGTTGTTTTGTTGTGTTGATGGAGCAGCTACACACTACAGTTCAACGCGTTGTTTTGTTGTGTTGATGGAGCAGCTACACACTACAGTTCAACACGTTGTTTTGTTGTGTTGATGGAGCAGGTACACACTACAGTTCAACACGTTGTTTTGTTGTGTTGATGGAGCAGCTACACACTACAGTTCAACACGTTGTTTTGTTGTGTTGATTGAGCAGCTACACGCTACAGTTCAACACGTTGTTTTGTTGTGTTGATGGAGCAGCTACATGCTACAGTTCAACGCGTTGTTTTGTTGAGTTGATGGAGCAGCTACACGTTACAGTTCAACGCGTTGTTTTGTTGTGTTGATGGAGCAGCTACACGTTACAGTTCAACGCGTTGTTTTGTTGTGTTGATGGAGCAGCTACACGCTACAGTTCAACACGTTGTTTTGTTGTGTTGATGGAGCAGCTACATGCTACAGTTCAACGCGTTGTTTTGTTGTGTTGATGGAGCAGCTACACGTTACAGTGCAACGCGGGGATTAACATGGTGATAGGCAAGTTACATGCCACAGTTCGGCCCAGTGGTATTTAAACGGGGATGTCCTCTTTCGACGAAAGGATACCTGGCATTGCAAAGTAAAATTAATAAAAGTTGTACCCAACTACAAATATATTGCTTTGCTCTTTAATTCTTCAGGAACTTTCAGCAATATTTCCTCAGCCCTCGCGCTTAGGGGGGAAAGATCACACTTTAAACTAATTGTAACATGAAACAATCCATGCTTGCGTGTAAAAAGTTTCTTTTTCAAAAAGTTGGATTACAAACCCTGCATGCAAAGTCATATGGAGAAACAGGTAGTTGTATATCATAAGGAAGCATGCCAG
Organism: Haliotis cracherodii; assembly: GCF_022045235.1. NCBI lineage: Eukaryota > Metazoa > Mollusca > Gastropoda > Lepetellida > Haliotidae > Haliotis > Haliotis cracherodii. The sequence goes on from NW_027266269.1 coordinate 38,106,272, forward strand.
CAAGGCTACATATGATGTTGGTAGCAGTTTTTGGATTGATTTTCTGTTGATATTCATATTTTCTGTTTATCAGATTAATCTGGTTGAGTTTGGGAATGTTGCCTGGATCCAACTGTTGCCGATTCATGGAGTGAGTGAGTCAGTGAGTATGGTTTTACTCCGCTTTTAGCAATATTCCAGCAATATCACGGTGGGGGACACCAGAATTGGGCTTCACACATTGTACCCATATCGGGAATCGAACCCGGGTCTTTGGCGTGACGAGCTAACGCTTTAACCACCAGGCTACCAGACCGCACCTCCGATCCATGGAAACCCAATACAAATACTAAGAACAGTTCGAAGAAGCGGGCGAATATGATTGATAATTTTGTGTTCCTTTGAGTCGATATACACATGATGGTTCACAATTTAAACGGAGTTTTATTTTGACGCAGCAATCTATATGTACAGGCATTTGAGTAAAAGAAATGAACTGTAAATGCCTCAGAATTACCCTGTGCTTTCACAATTTCTTTGTTAAACACAATGATGGTTGTTCATTTAGTTGTCTCAATATATACTGAACAGCATTGAAAACGCACCACCATGAAAATGGATGTATTTTTATCCGTGCTTAAGTCATATGAAAATATATAGGTGAATGAGTAATATACGACGTTCTGGACGAAGCATGAAGAAGAACAGTTCGTCAAAACACATTCCTAATTTTTTTGTGAGCGACATCACCAAAACGCAACAAATTGCGTGCACATCATGGAAAACGTGTTTTGTTCCATGGGAAGCATGCAGAATAGGGCTATAAAAGACAGACTTTTAAAAGCCACATCACTTGTTGCTGCAGACGTAAAGGGTACTGACACAATAAATGCCAAGATTAACAGCAGAGGAACGTGAACGTGCCTTGGGCATGCTTTAAGTTGGTACGTCAAGTAGAGTCGTTGCACAATGGTTTCAATGCCATCATTCAACAGTACTCAGGCTACTGAGCAGATACCAGCAGACAAGAACCACCAGAGATCGACCACATCCGGGCCAGCGCCGTTTAACTACACCACGTCAGGATCGCCATATTGTTCGTCGGCATCTTCGTGATCGTACACTTTCGGCTACCAGGACTGCAGCAACCATACAAGGCCGACGGAATTGATCAGTGCTGACACCGTACGTCGACGTCTCCGCTCAGCAGGGCTACGTGCTCGACGTCCATATGTTGGACCCATACTCACTGATCGACATCGAAATGAACGTCTGCGTTGGGCCAAAAGGCATCGTCATTGGAGATTGCGGCAGTGGCATGGTGTGCTCTTCTCTGATGAGTCCGTTTTCATTTACGGAATGCTGACGGTTGACTGCGAGTGTGGCGTCGACTTGGAGAACGTTATCACAATGACTGCGCTGTACAGACAGATCGATGGGGGGGGGGGGGGAGGGAGTGTCATGGTGTGGGGCGGCATTAGTCATAACCATCGAACAGAGCTCCATGTTTGTCGTGGGAGAGTTAATGCCCTTTACTGCAGGAATAACATATTGGCAAATACGTCATCCCATTCTTTCATCAGCACCAGGATATGCACACCATCCAGCAAGATAATGCAAGAGCGCACACAGCACGTGTTTCAACACAGTACCTAGCGAACAATGTGCCTCTGCTTCCATGGCCAGCCCTGTCACCCGATCTATCGCCAATTGAACATCTATGGGATTACCTGGGTCAACGCCTCTCACGTCGTCCGCAAGTACAGAACCTGAGAGAACTTGAAGATACACTACGTCAAGAGTGGAATGCCCCAGAACACTATTCGCAGACTTATTCGATCAATGAGAAGACGTTGCATGGCCTGTGTTGCTGTCAATGGCGGACATACCAGATATTGACTTTTCATTTTAACCCTATGTGTCTTCCTTACACTGATGACGTAATTGTAATTACTGTGTGGTATTACTGTTTCCTTTGTCGTCTTTCTTAATAATCCATCTATGTCTGTTCTAATCAAAATCGGTCATTGCTCAAGTTGTTTTTGTAATATTTCAAGATTTATTGCTGGTGCGTTTTCAATGCTGTTCAGTATATTTAATGACATTAACCTTAGACATTGTTTACACAACTATGACCTCTCTCGTTTCCATAGCTTTGACGAGATGAAATGGGGTTTAACGCCCAAGATAATTGCACTCATTAAGCGGCATGCATGCATGTGTGTGCGGGCGTGTGTGTGTGGCTGATTGTACTAGTCCGGACTAATTTTATAAGGCCGATTTTATAAGGCTAACCCACTGAAATACCATGCCGCAGTTTAACATGAATACTCCACTCAGACACAGTACACTGACTCCGACCCGAACAGTCCTTGTTTTACTCCCTTAATGCCGAGCGCCAGACAAGTTAGCAAGAAGTACCATCTTTTAACGTCTTTTGGTACGACGCGGGTGGGGATCGAACCCCGGACCTTCCGCTGTCCCGCTGGACGCACTGCCACCACTAGACCACGGAGGCGGTTCGATCCAATATATGTCAACGATACCTATTCAAAAGTGGAAGTGCAATTTTAGAGTGTTTACTGCAGTGTCCATAACATGAGGTTTTATTTAAAACACACGCCCTTTTCCAACAGAGAAATCCTTATTAAAATTCCGAGATGGGACGACAAAACACGCCATGAAATATTCATGACCTTTTTCTTAAAATTATTCTCTTAAAATACATTTCTATTTATAGTGGTTCGTTCAGTTCACAGCGAAAAAGTTAAGGAGAATATTTAACGGTCAGATTAAGGCAAGCGGTAGATAAAAAGGTTAAGAGTGCAATATACATGAATATTTCACACACATTCATAACAATGTATGGAAGAGTAATGATGTAGACGCCCACGTTATAGGAACGTTATCTTGGATTAGTACCACACAATTCTAACTTCAAATCACCTGTACTTTACTTATTAACTTTCCTTCACGAAAGATAACGTGGCTCAAACTATCTAGATTAATGTTTTCCATTTAAAAACGGTCCTTTCATAAATGCCAATATCTGCGTGAGAACGTCGTTGTGGCTTCATGAGTAGGCGGCATCAGGTCATGTCCTGTTCGGGGAGACCCGTGAACATCCGGGGTAGAATTGGTCTTCAGCAACCCATGCTTGCCGTAAAAGGCGACTAACGGGATCGGGTGGTCAGGCTTGGTGACTTGGTTGACGACGCATGCCATCGTATCCAAATTAAGTGAATCGATGCTCATGATTTCAATCACTGGATTGTCTGGTCCAGACTCGATTTTTTACAGATCGCCGTCATATAGCTGGAATATTGCTGAGTGTGGCGTTACACAACAAACAAACAAAATCATGTTCGAGGACAGTGCCACAGATGGTAGATGTTCACATGAGTACGGTTTAGAACCCATGACCATCAGATCCTTTCCGGTCAGGGGACGCAACTCGTGTAAACAAACGGCTGCAATCAATATGAATGCCACTGACCAAAAATAGGTATGCGGAAAAATGGCCTCAAAACTTATCTCGCCCGTCGAACCTTTCATTCGATATAAAAAACATGTAACATAGACACTTTTTTACGATACTTTGCAGTCTAAAATGACTCGGTGTTATTCCATGACATTATTCTTTGATGACCCTGGTAGAGTATCCGGGGACTGTATTATTCCGTGTTAGTCGTAAGTGGCAACTGTTGATGATCTGGTTTTAGGGCTGGGTGATATGGCTCGGTGTGTGTCACCGTGACCTGGTGGCGTTGATCAGTCACTGGTTTATCTGGTTCAGACTGGGTACACACTAAGTGACACAGATGGAACAGAACGTGATAAATGTGAAGCTACATTCAACCACACACTCATCAGTAACTGGTGGATGGGCTGTGTAGTTGTGAGAATTTGACAGTAAATGAATACAAATATGATTGAATGTAACGTGCACATGCACGCACGCACGCACGCACGCATGCACGCACGCACGCACACAAACACACGTGGACTTTGTGCACGCGTAAGTACATTTCAGGTAATTGTTCCAAAATGCACGATAAATAATATAATGAAAAGTAACGCTAATCGTTTCCTCAAACATACGTGCCATATACGCATACAACATAACAATATTGTAAGAAAAAGAAAAGCGCAACTCATTTAGCCGAATCAACTTTTCTGGTGTTGAAAAGGTAACAACAAACACGTCACGTTAAGGTTTCATAAGGGCAGTTTATTTACACAAGACAACACACATGTATATAATTAATACAGGAAAAGACATATGGAATTCTTGTAGCGTTGACACCAACTCCTTGACACACGGTCAGGTCATGTGACGGCTAGTCCACGTAGACCTCCTCGGGGCTGAAACAAGACAGATAACGTCAGCCTGTCGTAAATATCGCACTTTGTCTTGCAACTCCGACAATTACCAGTACTGCGGTATTCCTTTGCTTGTTTGTTGTTTAACGCTGCACTCAGCAACATTCCTGCTATATGACGGCGGTGTGTATATATTCGCGTCTGGACCAGACAAGCCAGTGATTGACATCATGAGCATCGATCTTCGCAGTTGGGGATATCACAGCATACATCTGCGAGCCTGACCACCCGAACCCGTTAATCGCCTCTAACAACAAGCAAAGTCGCCTTTTACGGCAAGCATGTGTTGCTGAGGACCTATTCCGCCCCGGATCTTCACGGGCCGACACGCCTGTGGTCTTGAGTTCACTCAAGCGACTGTCTCCATTGGCTTTTATTTCGCATCAAAATCGACATAATATTAAACCGAAAATTGCTAAGATGGACATGGAACCTTTAACTGTTTTTTCTTCCGCTTGCTGACATTGTGGGCTTTCACGTAGATTGCATTATGGGGACTTACGGGACTTAAATGATCTGCATGTAAATTGATCTTCCTATCTCGACAGGGGCGGTCTGGTAGCCTAGTGGTTAAAGCGTTTGCTCGTCACGCCGAAGACCCGGGTTCTATACCCATCAAGGCCTTCTAAGGTTACCGTTATATACTATAAATTAGGTCGGTCTGTTGGAGAATTACCCAGATTTGAAAACATTACGAAAATGTACCATTCGTGAGTCTAGCTCGGTGAAAAAAGATCACGACGGCTTACAAATATCAGCCCCTGTGCCTGGTAAATATGTGATCCATTTCCTCACAAACGACCCAAGCAGCCGGGGTAGGATGTCACGTGACAAGGCAGATCACACATGGTGGCCAACCGCTTCTTTCACGAGAGGCACGAGGTGCTTGAGCTGCACCTTGACCCGGAATCTCCAATGGGATTTTTCGTTCAGAAACTGCTTGCCTCATTCATGTGCGAATGTCGGCAATTACTTTTCTGTATGACGGTCAATATGTCTATTTAGTGAATGAAGGCAATGTATTTTCTATTGATACTTGCATCAAAACTTCCCATGATATGTCTCAGCTATTTTGACCTATATCAGCGGATAATCAAGACTAGTTATTCTTCATAAGCTCTGTAGCATGTACATGTATCTATGCTGAATCAATAACAATAGAACTGTTTGGGCCGAGACATTAAAACTGCCACCCACTGTGTTGCAAAACGAATATATTTCTAAAACCCTTTTTTCTTTACTTATAAGCAACCGAATCTCAGCAGACATAGACATATCGTTTTCATTAGACTCAACAAAACCAGTAAATGCACCATCATGTCATATTTTCTGGTTCATCAATCACTTGATTGTCTGATTTGTTTACAGGCTGCCGTCACATGGGAGGGGTACTGTTGTGAAGCCTCAGGACACAAATACTCACCTTTGAGGCAAACTCTGTGACTGGCGGGTGCTACCGATACGGAGCGACATGCCGACCCTTTTCGCGAACACCTGGAGTCATCACTGATTTTCAGTCAATTCATATGATTCTAACAGCTATTTAGCTCTTAACACCAAATGGAATGTGTTTCGGCGGATATTCAAGACTGCTCCTTCTGTTGCATTTAAATTGTTTATATCTGAAATGATGACACACCTACTGAAAGTTATGTCAGCAGTGCCTCACTTCCTACTTACTAAGCCTCGCAGATGAAGTTGAGCTGAGCCTGACAGTTGTGGTCGTTCCACATGAAGTTCCTTTCAGGTTTGGCGTTGATGTGGGCGCAGTTCTCAGCCTGGTCGTAGTTGTTGGGCTGACCTTGGATCCAGGGTGTGAAGGTCGTGTTTTGGTTGAACGTCATCAGACGCCAGTCACCCTCAGTTGACATATCGCTCAGGTCAATCCAGAACTGCTCGTAGTAATCTGGAACAAGAACATTACACACTATGTGGCAACACGCACCTGTCAGCTCAATGTGCGAGGAAAATCTGAAGGAAGCAGTAGAGACGGGTATCATTTTATCACTGACCACCCGATCCCTTTAGTCGCCTCTTACGACAAGTATAGTCGCCTTTTAGGGCAAACACAAGTTGCTGAAGACCAAAAATAGCCCGGATCTTCACGGGTACCACTTTGTTAAGCTCAGCACAATAGGCTTTGAGAGTCAATCTTTCATTTGGAGCTACACTATCGGATTTGGCCAGGAAGTCCAGGAACAGCCACATCTGACTTCTCACATATACCGCTTCATTATTATGCGTTAAAAAGGTTCCTCATGTGCTTTTAATGCTGTCCGAGAATATGTATTTAACATTATTTAGCCTCTACGTTATTGGAAAGGTATGGGAAGGAATTTCAAATCGTGAAACATTACAACCAAACGAATATGAAAGGAAGGAACAAGATGTAAACTGTTTGGATGGGGCAGGTATGGAGGCGTCAGGGACCCTGAGCGTGGGCTTCACTTACCACTGTACTTCGTCTTGAGGATGTCGGCCACTGAGTCCTGTTCAAACTGGCTGGTGATGTCGGCCAGGTGGGACCTCAGCACCGTGCACCACATCTGTAGCGGAACGTGTTGGCATTAGGGGCCGGCCATCTGACATTCCTGGGTGGATGGTTGGGTGAGGGACTGGGGTATATATACTTTAGGAGTAAGTCACAGCGGTAGCGGAATATGTTGGCATTAGGGGCCGGCCATCTGACATTCCTGGGTGGATGGTTGGGTGAGGGACTGGGGTATATATACTTTAGGAGTAAGTCACAGCGGTAGCGGAATATGTTGGCATTAGGGGCCGGCCATCTGACATTCCTGGGTGGATGGTGGGGTGGGATGTATGTACCAAAGAACTTTGTGAGTCTCCTCTGGAGAACGACCGCAATATTGAGACATCCCACGTAAACATTTCGAAAAAGTACAGTAAAATAACCAATGACGTATAATCACGGATGTGCGTTTGAAGAATATTTTAATAACGCGACTACAACATAACGTAACAATAAACAATCAAGAACCTCGGAATGAATATGGACTCCTGGTTAATATTTATGTGTGTCTTACATATGTGTCTTTGTTTGTTCTTACATACGTGGGTCGGTGAGGTAGCGGAGTGGTTAAAGTGTTGCCTCGCCACCTAGATACCCAGGTTCAATTCCCACCCTAGTGTTATGTGTGGAGACCATTTCTGGCGTAATATTGCTGAGAGCGGCGTAAGTCCCACCCACTCACTCTAACATAAGCGATCATTCGTTCTCTCACAGTGTCAGTACACGGCATCATCTGCGGGGATATAATTCAAGAAACTATCACACATCATTCATGTCAGTTGTTTCTTTAAAGTGCAGTGTATACATGTATACTATTGTCCTAACAAATAAGAGAACACTTTGATTCTTTATTGCGAGAATTTTACAAAGCAATAACTCTGCTACAAACAGACCAATGGGGAATGAACCCTGGCGTGACCCACTGTGCTAACCCTGTAAAATGTTAAGAACGATGAAACACGAGACTTACGTAGGCCTGGGCCCAAGACGTCTGCAGCTTGACGACTTTGTAGCAGGACTTCTCGCCATTACCCAGCTCCCAGTCCTGGCGACACTGGCGGACTGCAGACATACAATGTTGCGACAATAGGAAGGTAGAATACAGGTGTTTTTTTGTGAGAACATCGTCGCATGTACATTCGTGGTTAGAATAGGAAGCAAGCAGCATGCGCTTGTCGTGAAAATTATGATCCAAACGGATATGCATGTCTCCTTGACAGATGGCGTGTAATCGTTGCTTATGAAAGCGTTCACTGGATTGTCTGGTCCTGGCTCGATTATGTACAGGTCGTCACACAGGTGGAATATTACTGTGTGTGGCGTTAAACACCGACCAACAACAAAAAACAAAGGAACTGAGCTTCAACTTTTCTGGATAACTTGTATATTGATGCCACTCACACAGTTTTTTACAGTCTCTCTATGTCCACGACATTGCCGATGCGATATAGCGCAGTGCATGCACGTAGTTCGGCTGCTTTTACTCATGCCGGTTTTATAGTGCTAGACCTCTGCTGTACCATGTCACAGTTTAACATGGTTCCCCTACCATACGGACTCCGCACCAACAAATCATTGTTGTGTCCCCATAATGTTTGTTTGTTTGTTGTCTAACGCCGCACTCAGTAATATTCCAGCTATATGACGGCGTTCTGTAAGTAAACGAGTCTGGACCAGACAATCAAGTGATTGACACCTTGAGCATCGATCCATACAATCGGGTTGCTGAAGACCTATTCTATCCTGGATCTTCATGGGTCGACCCCATAATGGCGAGCGCCATGCAGGGTAACAACAAGTACCATCTTTTAACGTCGTTTGTTATGACGCGGCCGGGGATCGAACCACCGACCTACCGATGTGAGAGCAGACGCCTTACCCACTGCACAACGGAGGCGACGACACTGTTATGGTTTTGTTTGTTTGTGTGTTGTTTAACGCCTCACTCAGCAATATTCCTGCTATATGACGGCGGTCTGTAAATAATCAAGTCTGGACCAGACAATACAGTGAATGACACCATGAACATCGATCAACGTAATTGGGATATGATAACATGTATCAACCAAGTAAGGGAGCCTGACCACCCGATCCCGTTAGTCGCCTCTTACGACAAATATAGTCGACTTTTACGGCAAACATAGTCGGCTTTTACGGCAAACATAGTCGGCTTTTACGGCAAACATAGTCGACTTTTACGGCAAACATAGTCGGCTTTTACGGCAAACATAGTCGGCTTTTACAGCAAACATAGTCGGCTTTTACGGCAAACATAGTCGGCTTTTACGGCAAACATAGTCGGCTTTTACGGCAAACATAGTCGGCTTTTACGGCAAACATAGTCGACTTTTACGGCAAACATAGTCGACTTTTACGGCAAACATAGTCGGCTTTTACGGCAAACATAGTCGGCTTTTACGGCAAACATAGTCAACTTTTACGGCAAACATAGTCGACTTTTACGGCAAACATAGTCGGCTTTTACGGCAAACATAGTCGGCTTTTACGGCAAACATAGTCGACTTTTACGGCAAACATAGTCGACTTTTACGGCAAACATAGTCGGCTTTTACGGCAAACATAGTCGGCTTTTACGGCAAACATAGTCGGCTTTTACGCAAAACACAGTTGGCTTTTACGGCACGCATGGGCTGCTGAAGTATGGTACAACAGGAGTACCATGAGATTCGAGTTGTAATAATGACTCACCGAGGGAGTCACAGAGACCGAGGCTGAACAGAGCGCAGAGAATCACGGCAGTCTTCATGTTGGATGATCACAAGTCGGGAACCGGCAATGTGGAGACGCGGGTCTCTGTTGTTTATATACCCGGCACATGCGGGATATTAGCTGATTATATAAACAGTAAAATGCACAGTTGGCGTAATCAGAATACATAGATATCGCATTTCCTTATCCTCTTATAAAAATGATCGTTTGCCTTAAACCTGAACATAAATCATTTTTCATGCAATGGCAGATTAAACTGTTAGCACAGGTATTTTATATGGGTCGTGAAGCCGGGGCGATTTCCTTCCACAGCAAATCATCAGGGTTAAATATTTGATTGAGTGCTGAATAAACTGAAAAAAGGAGCGGAAGATCAAACTATAAGAATATAACAAATATAAGTTTTTTTCAAAAATAACGTGAAAAATGCAACATATCAAGAGTGAGGGGAAACACAATCAAGTGCATGACTTTTGCGTGGTAAGATTTCAGTCGGGGAATACCTTGACCCTTGTAAAATGTCCACGTCTCTGTGTGTTTGGTTGAATCCTAAGTTAGTCATGTTTTGTTTTGTTTTGTTTTTTTGTTTAACCGCACATTGTAGCTATATGACAGGGGTCTGTAAATAATTGAGTCTTGAACGCACAATCCAGTGATTGATATCATGAGCATCGATTCACGCATTTGGTATACGATGTCATGCATCAACCACATCAGCGAGCCTGACCACCCAAACCCGTTAGTCGCCTAACGACAAGCATGGGTTGCTGAAGACCTATTCTAAACCCCTTCCTTCACGGGTCTTGTCCACAAGTTGACGAATGAATGTTGATTGTTATCGAATTAATGTAGGCAAGTGTTACCAAACAAAGGTAACAAAAGCACCGAGACGTTACATTGAAAGAAACTGAAACCCACATTCTTTGCTTTTACTCCTTAATGCCGGGCGCCGGACAGGGTAACATCTTTTAACGTCTTTTGCTATGACTCGGCCAGGGGTCGACCCCCGGACCTTCCGCTCATCGGGCGGACGCTCTGCCACTAGACCACAGAGCTGGTCGCATAGTCAAGAGAGAGAGGACCGATGCACCTTGAGGCGACAAATTCCCATACAAGCCCTGGGTGTATCCAAATAAGCAGGGAATCAGGTTATGTTTGGTAGTAGAGACGTGAGGTGATGATTCTCGCCATGTAAGCCTTGAGTACAAGTATATAGAAATAGTCATATGAAAAATGATATAAATTATCTATAGACCACCGTTACGAAACTGGAATATTGCCGGCAAAAGCTTAGAAAATCAGACAAGGGGGTGTCTAGACGTAATGAACTTTCGGGTCTAGACGGTTATGCATGGGCTGGATGCTCCTGACTGAGATGCACAACAACATGCGTCCGAAGAACGTGATAATACGTGAGACCTGGGAAGATCATTGTAAGAATAGGTCTTCATCAACCATGCTTGTCGTAAGAGTCGACTAACGGGATCGGATGGTCAGGCTTGCTGACTTGGTTGATGCATGTCATCGTATCCCAATTGCGTGCATCGATTCTTATGATATCAATCACTAGATTGTCTGGTCCAGACTCGATTATTCACAGACAACTGTCATGTTGGTGGAATATTGCTTTGTGCGGCCTTCAACAACAAACAACTCAACAAACATAAACGACAGCGCAAAAGAAAGTATGCAGCTCTGTTTGATGTGGCTAAACGTGAAACAAAGCATCAATAGTAATCCAAAGGTGGTGCATTTAAACGTGAATCATTAGGTTTGCAGTGTTTCGGTGACTACTTTCAGCCCAGTAACGTTTGGTAACGTTTGTAATTGTTTGGTCAAATCCAGTTTTAAAGTGTCTACATTCTTTTACCCGGCAAATTGAAATTGACACTCAACATATTAAACAGACTATCTTACATTTTAGACAGCGTTAACGAATCATGAGGACTTTTACTCCAGACTTATGTCCCTGATGGCGGAAAGCAGCGTTAACTCAGCCACTTATTCCTCGGATAGTCGTATGGGTTGTTAGCACGTGAACTGAGCAGATCAGTAAGTCGTGGCCCAAGTCTTAGTGCTGAGCGACACAAAAAGCCAATCAGACTAACGTGACACTCCGAGGCAGTTCACACCGAGTGTATAAATCTGCTTAACCGTCATCCATACCGCAGACATCTTGTGCAAACACTGGGCTGCAGTTTGGCTCATTTTAATCACTGATCCTCGTTCGTTGTACGCTTCCATTACCGGCAATTTGTATAATGTGAACGAGTGAATCTGGTAGCGTCCGGACAGGTGATTGTGGAAGTAGGGTTTATCACTAACGCGAAGTCAAGTACAAAATAAATGCTTGGGCTGAGATATCATGAAATAGATTTAAAAATAAAATAAGTGATTATATTGCTAGGTTTGTGAAGGAGTTGTTAGGCTTGTGTACGTGTTGTTAGACTTGTGTACGCGTTGTTAGGCTGGCGTATGTTTGGCTAGGCTGGTGTATGAGTTGCTAGGCTGGTGTACGTGTTGCTAGGCTGGTGTACGTGTTGCTAGGCTGGTGTATGAGTTGCTAGGCAGGTGTATGAGTTGCTAGGCTAGTGTATGTGTGGCTAGGCAGGTGTATGTGTGGCTAGGCTGGTGTTAAGGTTGCTAGGCTAGTGTATGTGTTGCTAGGCGTGGTCGTGTTGCTAGGCTGGTGTATGAGTTGCTAGGCTGGTGTATGAGTTGCTAGGCTGGTGTATGAGTTGCTAGGCTAGTGTATGAGTTGCTAGGCTGGTGTATGAGTTGCTAGGCTGGTGTATGAGTTGCTAGGCTGGTGTATGAGTTGCTAGGCTGGTGTATGAGTTGCTAGGCTAGTGTATGAGTTGCTAGGCTGGTGTATGAGTTGCTAGGCTGGTGTATGAGTTGCTAGGCTAGTGTATGAGTTGCTAGGCTGGTGTAGGTGTGGGTAGGCTGGTGTACGTGCTGCGAGGCTGGTGTATGAGTTGCTAGGCTGGTGTATGAGTTGCTAGGCTAGTGTATGAGTTGCTAGGCTGGTGTAGGTGTGGGTAGGCTGGTGTACGTGCTGCGAGGCTGGTGTATGAGTTGCTAGGCTGGTGTATGAGTTGCTAGGCTGGTGTATGAGTTGCTAGGCTGGTGTATGAGTTGCTAGGCTAGTGTATGAGTTGCTAGGCTGGTGTATGAGTTGCTAGGCTGGTGTATGAGTTGCTAGGCTGGTGTATGAGTTGCTAGGTTGGTGTATGAGTTGCTAGGCTAGTGTATGAGTTGCAAGGCTGGTGTAGGTGTGGCTAGACTGGTGTATGAGTTGCTAGGCTGGTGTATGAGTTGCTAGGCTGGTGTATGAGTTGCTAGGCTAGTGTATGAGTTGCAAGGCTGGTGTAGGTGTGGCTAGACTGGTGTATGAGTTGCTAGGCTGGTGTATGAGTTGCTAGGCCAGTGTATGTGTGGCTAGGCTGGTGTACATGTTGCTAGGCTGGTGTAGGAGTTTCTAGGCTGGTGTATGAGTTGCAAGGCTAGTGTAGGTGTGGCTAGACTGGTGTATGAGTTGCTAGGCTAGTGTATGTGTGACTAGGCTGGTGTATGAGTTGCTAGGCTGGTGTATGAGTTGCTAGGCCAGTGTATGTGTGGCTAGGCTGGTGTACATGTTGCTAGGCTGGTGTAGGAGTTTCTAGGCTGGTGTATGAGTTGCTAGGTTGGTGTATGAGTTGCTAGGCTAGTGTATGAGTTGCAAGGCTGGTGTAGGTGTGGCTAGACTGGTGTATGAGTTGCTAGGCTGGTGTATGAGTTGCTAGGCTGGTGTATGAGTTGCTAGGCTAGTGTATGAGTTGCAAGGCTGGTGTAGGTGTGGCTAGACTGGTGTATGAGTTGCTAGGCTGGTGTATGAGTTGCTAGGCCAGTGTATGTGTGGCTAGGCTGGTGTACATGTTGCTAGGCTGGTGTAGGAGTTTCTAGGCTGGTGTATGAGTTGCAAGGCTAGTGTAGGTGTGGCTAGACTGGTGTATGAGTTGCTAGGCTAGTGTATGTGTGACTAGGCTGGTGTATGAGTTGCTAGGCTGGTGTAAGAGTTGCTAGGCTGGTGTATGAGTTGCTAGGCTGGTGTATGAGTTGCTTGGCTAGTGTAGGTGTGGCTAGGCTGGTGGACGTGTTGATAGGCTGGTGTATATGTAGCAAGGCTGGTGTATGAGTTGCTGGGCTGTTGTAGCTGTTTCTATACTGGTGTACGTGTTATTATGCTTGTGTACCTGTTGCTAGGCTGTTGTATGTGTGGCTAGGCTAGCGTACGTGCTGCTTGGCTGGTGTACGTGTTGTTAGGCTTGTGCACGTGTTGCCAGGCTCGTACACGTATTGCTCGGCTGGTGTACGTGTTGCTAGGCTGGTGTTGCAATACGTGTTGCTAGGCTGGTGTATATGTTTATACATTGTGCACATGTTGCAAGGTTTATATTATTTAACATTTGGTTCGTGTTCAAGCATGCACCATCCGTCAGGATAGTTGGATAGTTTACTGTAGGGCCAAGAAAAATATCAAAATGTTTTAATTAGAATAAGGGTATATATTATTCATTTTTCAAACGTATTTTCAGGATTATGTGAAAGAGGTTAACACGTTTCTATACAAATGAAACATTGTTTTTATTTTTCCTAAAAGTTGAAATTAAAAACCCTCAGACGATAGGCCCCGCGCAAAGCCCCACATAATGATTTGAAACATGAGTTTGTTCTCGGCCTTCCCCCATTCCGTTTGGAGGGCAGAATTGAGACCAGCAACACAGTCAGTGGCATCTGATGTCCCCTGATCCATGTCCTTGATCCACTCCCGAGCATGGATGTGACAGCAGCATAATGACAGCACATTGTTCTGGTTGAGGTGATATTTTTTACTGGTTAAACGACAGAATTTCGGAAGAGTGAGAAGAACTAATCATGGGATGGCCTTCAGCTGTATCAACTGGGCTCTCTCCTCGAGCCTTAGCCACTAAAAAAACAAATACAATCTACTGACATGACAAGGAATTTAATTACAATATAAAAAAATTTGGGACCCTCTAGCAAAAAATAAAATTGGATGTCAAAACATATTCTGTCATTAATAAAAATATTAGCACAAACACCGCCAACATCCCACCCTCATTACGTCCTCGGATCATGGGAAGATAATATTTTAACATTATAATGAATTAAATTAAAAAATTAAAAATATATATTTTAATTCTAGAAGACGTTTGCATTATTATTGCATCGTGTATATCTTTCTTCTGGGAACAGTGTTTGGAACCACCACTCCTGTCAGTGCTGTACTTCAAGCAAATATGCTATCACAATACTGTAAACATAACCTGCATGAAACACGGAAACCACCAAGCATCTCAACTCCAAATAACCCAATATCGATAAATCCCATTTCCTAACATCATGGTCTCACCGGCGTCCGCAGTTTGAGTGAGTGAGTGAGTTGGGTTTATCGCCGCTTCTAACAGTATTCCAGTTATATCGCGGCGTGTCAGCTTAATGTGGGAGGAAAGCCCGAAGTGATGCAGGTCTCAGACGTTTACCACTTCGGTGAAACCCACGAACATGGGTATGGTGCTGACAAACCTAGAAACATAATCGGGGCGAACCGGGATTCGAACCCATGATCATAGGTTTCTGGCGTACCCGAGGGACGCAAATCTGCACAGCGAAACGCGGCGCCTTAGACGACTGGGCCACCTGTGCCCCCGTCCGCAGTTTGAGGAACACAACAACGTTTGACTAAGTTGTCCCCTCACACCATCCCCACCCCCTCGACCAGCTATATGACACTGACAAACGCGAATTCCTTTGACTACCATAATGATACATTTCGTGAGCCATCAGTGTGACGACTGTAGGACATATTCAACTCATGGAGTTGATGAAGGCGGTGTTCTCAACTTCTAGAAATAATTTCTCAAGCTGGTATTTCTGAATGAATAATGGTTGTTTTTGTTTTCGGGTGCTGTTTGAAAATAAATTTGAACATAATAAACACATTGATTAAATACTTCCCGTTGTGTTCTAGGATAACTACTCGATGACCGAGTTTGTGCTCGTGTCGCGTCGTCTTCTCCAAGAAAGGCGCCAAAAATCATAGTGCCCTCTAGGATAAGTTGTCAATTTACAGTTGCGTCCCTTGAATAAAATGTCCGACATGTTACCCGACGCTGTAACAGCGTTGGGCCAACGTTTGAAATCCGACGCGACTCTGAAAAAGATTGCCAACGTCGGAAGTGGTTATCCTGATCGGTCGTGTGATCATCGCTGTGTATTCAAGTCCATCCAATGGATCAGTACTTGGAGATTAACAATATCAAAACAGAAGTTCCTTATTTATTGTTTGTTTGTTTGTTTGTTTGTTGTTTAACGCCGCGCTCAGCAATATTCCAGCTATATGACGGCGGTCTGTAAAATAATCGAGTTTGGACCAGACAATCCAGTGATTAACATCATGAGCATCGATCCACGCAATTGGGATCGATGACATGTATCAACAAAGTCAGCGAGCCTGACCACCCGATTGCCTTTAACGACAAGCATAGTCGCCTTTTACGGCAAGTATGGGCTGCTGAAGACCTATTCTACCCCGGAATCTTCACGGGTCCCTTATTTATTGATTAAAAGATTAAAAAAAGATAGAGTTTGGATGTCAGTACTGTTTTACTCACGACAAGAGAATAGTTTAAATCATAGATCTCATGAACACAATAAATTGGTGTCTTTAAAAGAATACCTGAAAAAGATGTTGACATAATAATTCTCAAAATCAAAGGTACAAAGAAAACAAATGGTGATATGTGTCAAAATATTTGTAAAAAACATTGACTAATATAAGTGTTGTGAACAGGTGATGTGTGTTATATTACAGAGGGTATTGAATGCAAAAGAAGAAATAGTACAGTGTCTACAAAGATTAAGTACATTGGGTCACCTAAACCACCCCTTCCCTTTGGCCCAATACCCCTGACAAAATATATACATAGGTCACGAGAGGCTGCCTTGCCAGGTTAACCGATTCGACCAATGGGGATGGAATACACTCGAGCGTTTTAATACCGATCAGATCAACTTCATCCTATAAATTCGACCGATCAGTATGTAACTGTTGGAATGCTTGCCTGACCTGCTTTGGTCTGTTTCCGGCACGTTATTACGTCTCTTTGTTATATAGCTGGGAATAAGCGAGTTTATAAAATCGATGGACTTGTACGCATATCACTTACACGCGCACGAGTGTATTGTTTACGTCATCCGTATGAAATTGATGACGTCATTCGAATCTTATTCTGACGTACAGTCGGAATGACGTCACACTAGAAAAGACATCATAGATGAAGATTGTTGACATCATTCGAAAATTGTGGTTTTCTATGACAGCAGACCTGATCAGTGCATTTTTCTAACTGGGAGCTCAACATTATTAAAAAATAAAGGTATATAGATGATCTGATATCGTTCAATAATCATCAAATAGCCACTGATGTTTCCCTCCTGATCTAGAAATATAGGAGACCAGTGAGACCGCCTCTTCTGTTGCATGTTTAGATCTATGCACAAGACTGTATGATAAGAGGGATGACTTTAACATTCCAACTTCCAAAACACTTGAGGTACAACCGAGCATGCTTTTTCTATCAAACTTCAGAGAGCGTCATACGACTCTTCCTGAAAAGCTCCTTGATCACGGTAACAACATTCAAGGCCTCAGTAAAGTTTAAAAAAAATTATGGTAGACATGTGGACGACGCATCAGTGACAAAAACGATGTCCGATGTAATTCACTATTTTGACCAGTACCATATACTCCAGTACTTTGTACAATTGACTTCCCTTTGTATGTGTTTGTGACGGTGATCACCGGTGGGTAGGATACGCTCACCTTTTCGCGAACACCTAATTTGATAGTGATTCATAAACACATGCTCAAGATAAAGTCGGAATCGTTCAATCGACTCTGCTTTTGGAGATAAGATTTTAGATGAATATGGGACGGGTTTTGTCGTTTTCATTGAATTAACATATATTTTACTTTATCTGGAGCCGTTATTCCTTATTGCTAAAAGAACGGGCATTTATTTTTGATGAAGTCTATATCATTTCACAATGTACAGAAAGGGTATTTCGACAGTTGGGTTCTTTAATTACAAAGACCCATTTCAAATAAATATTTTGTGTAGCGAACCAATAGCACGGCAAGAATCATCATGCGTCCCTTGAAGTGTCCATGCATCTCTAGAACTGTCATGGCTCGGAGCCACTGACCAGAGTCTTATGCACACACGCATCACACATGCGACAAATCCCTTTCACTGACACTGGTTAGTCATGCTTCCTGTGGGTCATCTGAATAGAGAAACCTCCCAGACAAGCCCACCTGCTTCGATTGACTATTCTGTAGCAGCGGCGTGTTTTCAGAGATGCTGGCAAAGGATCGGGCCTTCTTTAGCTTTTGTCTCCTCTTGGCCTCCCTGATCCTGTGCTCATCCCGCCGTAGGGTCTGGATGGCCTCCCAATCGTCGTTGGTCTCAGTGTCGTGCAGGCGGGTGGCGCCTCCGAACGACCAGGAGGTTTTCATGGGTGCGCCATATTTGAAGGGGGCTCTGGCCAGGAAGTGAATGAGTGTTGAGATGCGGTGGATGATCATGGCCAGGAACTGGACCAGCAGCAGGGTGCCGAATATGAACAGAAAACTCAAACCTGGAAATCATATTTATGTAAAGTTGATACAACATCGGAGATATAGATACATGGTTTAGATACAGCTTTGACCACTACAGTGAGAAAGGTGAAATAGGGTTTAACGTTGCGTCCAATATTATTGCACTTATATAGCCACGTGCATGAATTTTTGTGAGGCTGATTTTACTAGTCCGGACTGATGCCGATTTATAGTGCTAGCATACTGAGATACCATGCCTCAGTTTAACATGAATACCCCACTCAGACCCAGTGTACTGACACAAGTCTTGAGTACGGACATACGGACTTTCGTTTTTCGTGTTTTAATAACCCTCCCAATCGCTTCCTCGTTCTCAAATAGTCTTATGGGTTTATGTGCCCTGTCTAGTTCAAATGTTTCTCCGATTATAGATTTTCGTCGGAAATGTAATATGGCCTCCAATATGTCAACGGGCACTATGGGGCAACATGTCGCCTGGGGAACATCAAATTAATTTAGTAGACACTACGAGGAATACGAAATATGTAAGGCAGATATTTTATTTGTGCATGGGGACCCTATCTTCCTTCTAGACTAAACAGAGAGCTCATATAGGTGGACTACTGCTGATTGTGACTTTCAAAACTCAGTCACAAACTAACTCGTTTCAAATGAAGTGCCTAAGATGTAATATGTCTCACTCCCACACCAGTCATAGTGAAGGGTCACGGCGTAGTTCTACATACCTGGTGGGTTTGTTCCTAGGATAGTGAGAGTTATGTTGTACATACCAAGTGGGTTTGTTCCTAGGATAGTGAGAGTTATGTTGTACATACCAAGTGGGTTTGTTCCTAGGATAGTGAGAGTTATGTTGTACATACCATGTGGGTTTGTTCCTAGGATAGTGAGAGTTATGTTGTACATACCATGTGGGTTTGTTCCTAGGATAGTGAGAGTTATGTTGTACATACCAAGTGAGAATCACGTTGTACATACCAAGTGGGTTTGTTCCTAGGATAGTGAGAGTTATGTTGTACATACCAAGTGGGTTTGTTCCTAGGATAGTGAGAGTTATGTTGTACATACCAAGTGGGTTATGTTGTACATACCAAGTGAGAATCACGTTGTACATACCAAGTGGGTTTGTTCCTAGGATAGTGAGAGTTATGTTGTACATACCAAGTGGGTTTGTTCCTAGGAGAGTGAGAGTTACGTTGTACATACCAAGTGGGTTTGTTCCTAGGATAGTGAGAGTTACGTTGAACATACCAAGTGGGTTTGTTCCTAGGAAAGTAAGAGTCACGTTGTACATACCAAGTGGGTTTGCCCCAAGGACAGTGAGGTTTCCTTTAGAAGCCAGTGTGGTTATGAGTATCAACCACAGCGAGTTGCTGACGGCCACAATCATGAGCCAGGAGTTCCTCAGATCGCTCAGTCTCGCTATGGAGAAAAATGAAGCAATTGAACCAAGCAATTGTTTTATCATGTTTGTTTTATGCTCCCCTCGTCCGATTTCCACCACGTCTGAAAGCAAGGGAAAAACATGCAGGGGCAAGCAGGGCATGCCATTATTGCTGTACGGGCTGACCGAGATCAGTGAGTTGGCTGCTCGTTAGAGTGAGTGAGTGAATATGGTTTTACGCCGCTTTTAGCAATATTCCAGCAATATCACGGCGGGGGGACACCAGAAATGGGCTTCACACATTGTACCCATGTCGGGAATCGAACCCGGGTCTTCGGCGTGACGAGCGAACGCTTGAACCACTAAGCTACCCGACCGCCCCGTGCTCGTTAGATTTGATATAAAGCATACATAGAAGCATACTGGGAGATAATAATAGGAGGTGGTTACATGGCTGCTCTTGACTGCCAACGATAAAGTTTAACAAAAACATTTTCTCAATGTTAGTAAGTGCGTGGTTAGGATGGAATGACGCCAATACGAGAAATAGAGCATAAAGCATATAAGGACTGACGAGAAGCTGATGTCTCGGTCGGACAATACGGTGGGTCGCAGGATTTCCACCCAGTCGAATATTCACATTGAGCATTTAGTGGTAGATTAGAACTGGAGCAAACCCTTCTTGTCATGCACCCGCAAAGGTCCCAGTAAAAGTGGGTCTTCAGCAACCTCATATGAAGGATTTATGGTCAGACTCGCTGACGTCAATCACTGGACAGTGGCGGAAGAAAGCACCATGCTTGTTACTAGATGATGAAATGGATAACTTAATTGCGAATTCAGCAATGGTCCATCAATGTGAATACGACCTGTACACAATTGAGCCTGCCAACCGATCCAATTAGTCCTGCATACAGTTACCAAAGGTTGCTGGGGACCTATTTCAACCCAGAATCTCAATAGGATGCATGTTGTGTAGTTGATACCTTTCAGCTCTCCTTCAATACCAAATGCCTTGTTGCCAGGTTTCAGTGAATCCTCGATCAACTGTTTCCAGAAATCGTACTCTCCAACGTTAGACTTCCTGAGCAGGTGCTTGGGAGATCTGTCGACACGTGCTTTCATGACTATGGCCTTCTTCTCAGCTGCAACAGTCATCAGGTTCTATAAGTGTGCAGCCAGAAGCCTCAGCTTTTGCGTGGCATCTGAGTATACAATGCCAGGCACAGAGCCGCCACGGGAGGCTGGGGGTAACTAGCACTGATAGTTGAAAGAAAGGACATAGCAAAGGACAAATGGAAGCCAGCTAGGCGATCTTTATACTCCTTATTGACTTGACAGATTTCAGTTCTACCCGTATACTTCATCTTAAACATAAAATATAAACATTATTTTAAATATTTTTTTATAATAATTATTTTTATCTCATAAATCAATCTACATTTCTTTTAGAAACATCTGCAAACAGTGTAGCTGGAAAACAATGTGTGATAATTTGGGAGGAAATCATCTGAGCTTTTGGATGTTGATCATGATGTGCTCCCTGCACACACTGGTTTGGTGGTGCACGTACACAACTGATTCTTGCCAGGTATGAACAAACAAAACAACTTGCTGGATGACCTGATAAATATGTGGTGTGAAGATTATAATTATTCGACTATTATTTTCAAAATAATTCAACACGTTTGTACATTCCCAGTGCCTTGCTTCCCATAATATGACATGGTTGTCTCCTTAAGAGTATAGTATGAATTTTGGAAAATACTTAAATATGGTTTGTCAGTTAGAGGTATCAAACCACAATTAACCCCCTCTGATAGAAACAGCCGATTTGACGGCCACATATATTGAGCGCCATATTTTGTTTCAGGGCTGTTGTCGGCGGTCTCAATCCATGCCGCTTCATTCAATATATTTGCTAGCACCACAGAGTTCGGATTTAATTAAGTTATGATGAAATGGAGATAAACATTACAAATATAGTATGTTTATCTCCTGATTAACCTACTGAGCTAGTATTGTGTTAGGTGAGAAGCATAGCTTACCTTCCGTTGGCTCCCTCAACTTCCGTATGGCGTACAGAAGCCTCTTGATGTGCCCTGCAATAGAAACCCAGGCCTTGGAATAATCACTGTCCATATCACAGTGTGCCCTCCCAGCTCTCCACCCCGTAGATTGTCTGATCCAGACTTGCACAATCCCGTCATTATAACTGGACCAGTTTCCGATTGCGGCGTTAAACATCAAGCACACAAACAACATACAAGCAAAAGAGCAAACACCATAAGTCTGGAGTAATGCAAAAATATGTTGACCAACATTAACTCTAATCTCCCGATATGTCTGGAACAACGCAATAAGTCGTGTAGCATCAAACCTACCTATTCTCCTTCCCTGTACAACCTCCATGTTGAATTGATACCTGATTATATTATTATATTAGAACATTTTTTTGATATCCATAACATTATTTCAGCAAATAAACTCAGTCCTGTAACATCCAAGTATGGATCCCCTAAAATGAATCAAATGCGAGTGTATGCTATTACATGTTATTATATGCTAGAATATGTTATTAAATGTCATTATATATCTTATATTATGTTATGATATATATACCGGAAGTGACCCAGTACAAACCACACGTTTCCTTCCCCTTGTTGAATTCATACCCACTTTGCTCTCATTACAGGACACTGGAACATGACATACTTTTGATGAAATATAAAAACACCGTTGTTCATAAAAAGGATTCAAAATAGCAGTTAAATATGGTATAATAATAACATCTTACCAGCTTTGATGATCTTCAGCTCCCTCTCGATCTCCTTCCTTCCAAAGCCCTTCAACACACTCAGATCTACTGGCCTCTTGATCTGGTTCCTCTTGAAGTTGTTCTTGTACTCAGAGAGACCGATCGTCTCCAACCATTCTGTCACACTGGTCTGAAACAAACACATGGGTGAGCGAAAGAGAGGGAGTTTAGTTAAGCGCTTCTTTTAGCAGTGCGCCAGCTAAAACCTGGAAATCCTGAAGCGAGGCATATCGTGGACATTTACTAATGTGTTGACACTTATGAGCATAGGGTTGCTCGAACGCCCTCGTGTGGTTCCGGGTTAGCGAAACCTAGGAAACTTATTCGATCGGGTTCCAGGCTTGGTGTCATCCTGTACCTATATCGTGGCTCGTAATATCAATCACTGGATTGTTTGATCTCATTCGACCCAGGATCATACTATTCTTTTGGGGCGTTTTGGAAGCATCGCTGCGCAAAAAAAAGTTTAGCTTTTATACACATGATATGACACAGTAGTATTCGTTTATGTCAAAGTGAGTGAGTGAGTGAGTGAGTTGGGTTTAACGCCACTTTTAACAGTATTCCAGTAATATTATGGCGTATCAGCTTAATGTAGGGGGAAGGCCCGAAGTGATGCAGGTCTAGGACGTTTACCACTTTGGTGAAACCCACGAGCACGGGTACGGTGCTGACAAACCTAGGAACATAATCGGGGCGAACCGGTATTCGAACCCACAATCATAGGTTTCTGGCATGCCAAAGGGACGCAACTCTGCACAGCGAATCTCGGCGCCTTAGACGACTGGGCCACCCGTGCCCCCATTGAGTCAAAGTGATTTACACACACACACACACGTTAATATCCGGGGTAGTATAGGTCTTCAGCAACCCACGCTTGCAGTAAAAGGTGACTATGCTTGTCTTAAGAGGCGGCTTACGGGATCGGGTGGTCTGGCTCGATCACTTTGTTGATGCATGTCATCGTATCCTTATTGCGTAGATCGATAATCATAGACGTGATTATTTACAGACCGCCCTCAAAGAGCTGGAATATTTCTGAGTGCGGCGTTAAAACAACAAACAAACAAACACTTAGGACCATTCTGCTTACCGGTACTTCGTACTCGATCTCAAAGGCAGGCAGTAACTCGATCATCTGCAGCAGGCTCTGTAGAGGACCCTGGCCCTTGATGCCGATGTTCTTTAATTCCTTCTCGGTCATGCCGGTTATGAAGAGGGTGTTGTCAAACCCATGCCTCCTGAATACTGCACCATAAGCCTTATGGACAGATACAGAAATAATATAGCTGTAGATTACTTGGAAGCAATCACATTTAGAAGAGGAGCTCAGTTTCGAAAGTGAACTGTTTCATAATTAGGAGATGGCTTATGATGTGGCTTATCATAGCTAGTTTGCGTTTACGGCATATTTAATCTGTTTCGGTGGATAATCTACACTGTTTATTCTCTAGCATTGGCAATGTATAAATATTACTCATAACAACTGAGATACAGGAGTGTTACTCTTCTCGCACTGTAAGGATAGAGATATGCAGATACGAAATTGTGTTTCTGTGCTTGGAAGGAGGTGATCATGTACTCAATTACTGGGACAAAAAGTTCAAATGTATATATCTGAAATATTTATGTTCATCCCAGCTTTCTGACCGACTGAGTGCCGCTCCTTGTGATAATGGGAGAAATAAAGTACATATATACAAAACTGAATGTTTCTGATGGGGGAGCCATCTATGAGAGTACTCCTATGTGTAACTGTTCATACCCTGAGTTCAGGCGGGAGCCACTCTTCGACAGGGATGGGCATATACTGGTCCAGGTCGTCCTCATCCTCCACAGGGCGCCTGTAGTACACAATAGAATCTGAAAGCATAAACAGTCAATAACGATGAGCTACTCTGTTTAAGGGGAGTGTATGCCTGAGATGTAGTGCGGGTAACTTTATGCAACCGGAGAGCAGAAGGTCGGGGTTCGATCCCCGGATACGTCATTACAAATGACGTTAAAAGATGGTACTTGTTGTTACCCTGTCTGACGCTTGGCGTTTAAGGGGCTAAAACAAGGACTGGTCGGCTCGGAGTCAGTATACTGTGGCTGAGTGGGGTATTCATGTTAAACTGCGGCATGGTATCTCAGTGGGTTAGCACTTTAAATCGGAATCAGTCCGGACTAGTTCAAGCAACCACACACACACACACACACACACACACACACACACACACACGTGCAAGTACGTCACTATATAAGTGCAATATACTTGGACGCGACGTTAAACCCCATTTCACCTCACCATCTTAAGGGGTTTCTGGAGATGCAAGTAATCGTTCCGTCCGCTGACAGAGGGGATTAACCACGATGTGATCTCGTGGGTCTCCGCCTCATCATGTGACAGTTACCTTCCTGTGTTACCGTGTCATATTTTGACTGAGTGAGTGAGTGAGTCAGTCGGATTTAATGTGATTTATGTGGTCATATGATGTGACCAGTACTTTGTCCTGCAGAAGTCTCAGGTACTTGAGCATCAGCAAATATTTTGAAAAAATACTGATTGTTATAAAATGCGAAAACTTTATCAATAAATAAAGTAGTAAACAACCATCTGCATGCTGGCAAGAACACTTTGTAAGCTATATTGATGCTACATATTGCCTAAAGATGCATCAAATGCAGATATTCTGTCACAATGTACACGTGACAATTAGTACTCATCTGACAGCTAAACTATGTGGGCTAATACCTCCTCCTCCTCCTTCATCAAACACTTGTAAAGATGGCTGATCGGGGATGTCGCCGCCCAATGACGTCCTGAGATCGTCAGTTGACATCCATCTATGAGTCTGAGGCGCGTCACGTGGGTGTGGCAGATCCTCAGGTTGTTGCCGAGGCGCGCAACAACTTCAAGAAAATAATACAGCCATAAAAACAAATAATAGTAATAATATAAGCGCCGTATCATATTCCGAGAATATGTTCATATAACTATTTAATTATTAGATTTAAATAAATCCTAATCCGAGTTGAATCAAACTGCATTTTCAGCTCCCTGGGGAGTATGCAAACAAAGCCGATAAATATTGTTATCATCATGGAGCCATTTTGAAAACAACTTTTATCAGCCATGCATATCCATAATACAATGAAACTCGAATATGTATCGTTTGTAGTTGAGCTCAGCAAGTAAGTTCCGTTTCTTGCCATCATTTAAGCTGCTTCTTTGATACGACCTTCTTAATCGTGAACTCAGATTAGCTCAAAATGCACTTTAGGTCTCTGTAAGGGTCTCTGAGATTACCGATCCGAGAGAGGTGAACGTTGGCATGTATGTTTCACCCCATGGCGATATATTCTGTTTAAATCAATATGGCCAGTTTAGTTTTTTCCTCATAATCACTAAATGGACTCGTACATTGGATATTTGTTATGATTATGGACATGGTTACATGACAATGACTTCAAGAAGATGTCAGGCATCATGCCAGGCAACCTTCCATGTCACAAGCGATGTTTCGATTTTAACTTCAGAATCAATCTTCAGAACATACTGAACCCAATTGTCTGAAAATCAGCATCAATGTTTGTCTCCATTATTAAATCAAACTTCCCTTTTCATTAAACTCAATAAAACAAAATTGGTGTGAACGCCATGAACATATCTCCGTTTATGGTTTTGTGCATCCTTTGGATTTAATCAAATGGGAGAAGAGGTGACGTGTTAATGAACAGACGGAGACACAGTCCTGGGAGACATACACTGGTTATCCTGAATTTAATACACGGTCATACAGGATGATGGTACAGCATGGTGAGTCTCGCTGTCTTGGTTGATGCATGCCATTGTATCCCAAATCCATGCTCATGATGTCAATCACTGGTTTGTCTGATACAGACTCGGTTATGTACAGACCGCCGTCACATAGCTGGAATATTGGTGGGTGCGGGGTTAAACAACAAACAAACAAACATGGACTTACAAGAATATGTTCTCCAGTACCCTCCTAATGCTGCTGTACCAGGGCTCCCCCTTGACGGATGTCTCAGTTGTCTTTTCCTCCCGTGTTCCTGATGTGACATGAACCGTCAGTATAAAATAGCCCCCGACTCTAATATTTGTCATTAACATGGATAAGAATCAATCTTGTCAACTCGTTCATCAATTTCCAACATTCTCCCATTCAAAGTCGTTGTCTCCATGGATAGTTTGTGTCAAAAGTGGTCCAACGAAATCTCTGCTCGACCAAATGGATCGGATGGTCAGGCTCGGTGATTTAGTCGATTATGTCATCGTCCCCAAAGACGCCATTAAAAAACGACTGGTTTGTTATCAATACTCGGTTATCTATTGAATATATATGAATATTGAAAATCTGATATTTATTTGTAATCTATACACGGGTAATATAATGTCTACACTCTCGAATACAAAACACAGCGTCAAGTGTCCCTGTCAGACTGTATAGTATCTCAGTGGACAAGCACTACAAAACCGGGATAATTGCGAAGAAGTATAAGCAGCCACACACACGTGTGCATAGTTATGTGAGTAAAATAACCTTTAACGCGATGGTGTTTATTGTGAATTGAAATCTCTGATTGACAATCAGAATAAATTATTTAAAATATTTTTTGCACTGTAATTTTCGGTGCCTTTTGGACCAAATATTCTTGGGGACCTTGGTTTGTTATTGTTGTTTTATGCGTCAAAAGAAGCCGAATACTTATTGTCTCTTTTACACTTTCATCAGAACATCCAGCAAATCCTTTTTTTTGGTAAACTCTGAGCCAAATTAATGTTTTGCACTATAAATTGCAGTGTTTTGGGGCCCAACAATTAAGTATTCTTGGGGTCCTGGCGTCAAGAGAAGACGAATTATTTTCTTTGTCACACTTTTATCAGAACATACATACACCAGCAATTTTTTTGTTTGTAAACACTGAGCCAAATTACTTTTTTAGTATTTTCTGGAACACAATACATTAAAACATCCCAGCGTACCCACAATATAAAATTGTGCCTCTTCTTCAAGTGTTTGCTTACACAGGTGCAGCAGCTGTAACCTACCCCAGCTTCTGTCTGTGATGTTGCACACGCTGTAGAGCATCAGTACCAGGTACCCGGATGGAAGACACAGAAGGTACCAGATACCGTTGACGAGACAATAGCATTCCCTGGGGTGCAGCATTGCAGCAAGGACAAAAATACCCACGATTGACCCAAAATAGATCGTCGTCACCGACACGGGAATCTCAATACCGACATCTGTGAATAAAGCATTTTTTACATGAACACCTGTATGTCTGAAGAGATATTGAAAATAAATGCTTTCCTTAAAAACTCATGAACTTCTATGAGATACAATCGAGCATGCTCTTTCTACTAGGGGCTGTCGGGTAGCCTAGTGGTTAAAGCGTTCCCTCGTCACGCCGAAGACCCGGGTTCGATTCCCGACATGGGTACAATGTGTGAAGCCCATTTCTGGTGTCCCCCGCCGTGATATTGCTGGAATATTGCTAAAAGCGGCGTAAAACCAAACTCACTCACTCACTCTTTCTACTAGCATTTCAAAGAGCGTCATAAGATTCTTGCTGAGAAGTTGTTTGATCAAGCTTACAACATTCAAGGCCTCAGTAAATCTTTCAAATCTCTTCTGGTAGACATGGGGACGACATTTCCAAATTTGAGACAAAGTCAAATCAGTGACAAAAATTATGTCCGATGCACTTCCCTATCTTAATTTTTTTTCAGTGTCATTTAGAAGTTGGTGTGATGAAGTAAGACAAGCTCTATGGTACACGCCCCTGAGGTTTTAAAGCATACTTTAACGCGGGAAACCCCAGTGGTGATCTGAATGCACATCCCCAGAAGGGGTACAGGGACGTATACCCTAAGGTTTTAAAGCATACTTTAACGCGGGAAACCCCAGGGATGGTTGTTTGAAAGGAGTGTACATACATTATAAGAGTAACCTTATGACGTTCAGCGGACCCTATGTATACTGCTCTGTTATATTCTGAGATATTGAGTAAGTACTTGTGATCACAAAAGCATCCCTTCATGTGTAAAAAGCTGCGTGTTTGAGGTTCATTACCCCCAATCACAAAACAGACGTTACTGATTCCAACTCAGCTTTTTTATCCCTCTGCAAGTAGTTGTTTCAATGACCCAAAACATGTGTCGGAAATTCTGACCTGATGGTCTGACAGGATTGATGGTCGTGCTGCCGTTGGTGTCGGGGTTGTTCTCGGACCTGTCCAAGTCATCCACAATCTGTTCCGCCGTCCCAACAGTTACAGCCGTCATGACTATCGCGTAGAAGAACGTCAGCAGCTTCGCCGCCTGCAATGTACGAACCTTTCAGAGAATGATCTAGAGGATACACGTATAATGTCTTCAGTTTAAAGCTAGGTTAACTACACTACATTGAGGTTTCAAATCTACAGGTAGCCGCGTTCTAAATTGTAAACACTGAACGCTTGGGGTTAGCGAAAATACTGAATGAAGGCTCACGGATTTAGTTAACTGTTTTGAATGGTGAGTGAGTGAGCGAGTTGGGTTTAACATCGCTTTCAACAGTATTCAAGTTATATCGCGGCGTGTCAGCTTAATGTGGGAGGAAAGCCCGAAGTGATGCAGGTCTCAGACATTTACCACTTCGGTGAAAACCACGAGCACGGGTATGGTGCTGACAAACCTAAAAACATCCTGTAAACAGCTTTATTTCTGCGCCGTTAAAATACTGCGAATACCACACCAAAGACAATACTGCGACGAGATATTTTCGCGAGTTGCCGTGTTGAGATGACCCCTAGATTACCAAACAAAAGACAGATTCTCTCCAAACCTGAAGGGATTGCGACCAATTATCAAATACGATAATTGACTCAACTCAGTGTCATGACTGAGTTTGAATGCAAACTATATAAGAAGACACTAATTGGTCTGTTTACACTGTCATTTGTGATGTAATGTGTGACCATTTTGCATTCATTTGTGTTTTTAACTTATTGAGTAACTTGTGGTTCTGGTTGATGATTTCTACATTTGATGACGTGTTGCAATGAATAAAGTATGTATGTATTATTTATACTTATTTTTGCGTTTTTAATTTTTGCGATTGAGTCTCGTTCGCAAAACTCGCAATAATAAAAAGGTCGCAAAAAAAATCCTGTTTACAGTAATCGGGGCGAACCGGGATTCGAACCCACAAGCATAGGTTTCTGACGTGCCCAAGGGACGCAACTCTGCACAGCGAATCTCGGCGCCTTAGACGACTGGGCCACCCGTGCCCCTATTTTGAGTGGGAATTCAGGAATCACGGACAATAATCTCTATACAATGAAATGCGCTGCATGTGCCTGCGCATTGTTTTACATCGATATGCCATACTCTCATATATGGCAGGCGTAGACAGTGTAAGCTATTTTGTCAGCAAGCATGTCGTGGGCACCCTTAAAGAAAAGTAGATAAGTTTTAGTTCTACACCGCACGTCATAATTATGACGTCTCACTGATCATTGTGACGCAGACAATACGTAGTCACAGTCGGCTACAGTAAGCTCTTTTTGTCCCACAACTTAAAATGTCTCTCAGTCCATATCTATCCTATGTTCTGCAGAAAGTGTATAAACACACATACTCTGAGTGAGTGAGTGAACATGGTTTTACGCCACTTTTAGCAATATTCCAGCAATATCACGGCGGGGGACCCAGAAATGGGCTTCATACATTGTACCCATGTCAAGAATAGAAACCGGGTCTTCGGCGTGACGAGGGGACGCTTTAACCAGTAGGCTACCCGACCACCCCACACTTTCTTTGAATATTGTAGTTAGGGTAAATCTGCATTTTATAAGACATGTATATAATTGTACATTTCATCATTCACAAATACCTACCGACAATGACTGACAAAGAAGTGTTTTCCATTAATATTATATTTAACGGTGATATTGTCATCACATCTGATGTTTCACTGAGAGGTGGTTATTGTGATTTGATACCTCAGTAATTTTCAACTCATGGTAGACTGTATGCTAATTACATGTAGATCGGAATTAAGGTCAACTAAAAAATATCTTTATACTTCATTTATAATTGTGTTTTTATCTTCTAAATATTGTTTCTTTGGCCCTAAAATATATTGTTTAAATAAGAACACGAAAGCATCAAGATCCAACAATGAAGTACATTATTCCTCTTTGTTTCGGTTCCGACTAATCTGACAAATAGGACAGTGGTGTACCAGCATCTGTGTCTTGTCTGATGTGTAGAGACAGATGAGGGCAAAGCTGACACATATCAGCAGCTGTATGACCACCGACACCACGGAGTCCACCTCCCAGGCAAATGTCAAACCACCTGGAACACAACATCACCAACATATCAGCAGCTGTATGACGACTGACACCCACGGAGTCCACCTCCCAGGCAAATGTCAAACCACCTGGAAACACAACATCACCAACATATCAGCAGCTGTATGACGACTGACACCCACGGAGTCCACCTCCCAGGCAAATGTCAAACCACCTGGAACACAACATCACCAACATATCAGCAGCTGTATGACGACTGACACCCACGGAGTCCACCTCCCAGGCAAATGTCAAACCACCTGGAAACACAACATCACCAACATATCAGCAGCTGTATGACGACTGACACCCACGGAGTCCACCTCCCAGGCAAATGTCAAACCACCTGGAAACACAACATCACCAACATATCAGCAGCTGTATGACGACTGACACCCACGGAGTCCACCTCCCAGGCAAATGTCAAACCACCTGGAAACACAACATCACCAACATATCAGCAGCTGTATGACGACTGACACCCACGGAGTCCACCTCCCAGGCAAATGTCAAACCACCTGGAACACAACATCACCAACATATCAGCAGCTGTATGACGACTGACACCCACGGAGTCCACCTCCCAGGCAAATGTCAAACCACCTGGAACACAACATCACCAACATATCAGCAGCTGTATGACGACTGACCCCCACGGAGTCCACCTCCCAGGCAAATGTCAAACCACCTGGAAACACAACATCACCAACATATCAGCAGCTGTATGACGACTGACACCCACGGAGTCCACCTCCCAGGCAAATGTCAAACCACCTGGAACACAACATCACCAACATATCAGCAGCTGTATGACGACTGACACCCACGTAGTCCACCTCCCAGGCAAATGTCAAACCACCTGGAAACACAACATCACCAACATATCAGCAGCTGTATGACGACTGACACCCACGTAGTCCACCTCCCAGGCAAATGTCAAACCACCTGGAAACACAACATCACCAACATATCAGCAGCTGTATGACGACTGACACCCACGGAGTCCACCTCCCAGGCAAATGTCAAACCACCTGGAAACACAACATCACCAACAAGGCATTAACAAATGTTATATTTGGGGTAACACATTCTTAGTACAGCACAGATTCTCGTATTTTTTTGGGTTGAGCCCCGTCCGATATTCGAACCCACACTGCCAGACTGAGGCACCTAATTGCCAGCACACAAAGACGGCGATCTAACCCACTCACCCACCCAGCCACAGATACTTCCTCAACCCCCAAAAGTACCAGAATCTGTACTTTACTAAGAAGGTGTTATCCCAAATATAACATTTGTTACTTCTGACCACTTTCTAAATCGCATTTTGTTCATGACAATGCATTAATTACACAATGTGGCTGTTTGTATTTAAAATCTGAATATTCAACAACAATACTTTCATCATTGTTCATAAACTGTTGAGCAAAGGAAAACATCCCCCTATGCTTGATGATGGCTACAAGTGAAACAAACAAGAAATAGTGATGTATTTGAAACTGATATCATGGTTGTGTTTTGGGACTCAGGTTTTCAGTGTTTCGGCGATCGTTGTCAGCCTTGTAACGCTTTGATAACATTTTGTAAATGTTTGGTCAAATCCAATTTTCAAGTGAATACAAAATTATTTCGCGAGGCAGTTACTTCAAGCATGTCTTGATGTTGACGTCGATACTCAATCCTGGTTGCCACAAAAAGGTAAACGATTGACAACATCTATAGACACCAGTATCAATTATTAATTAAATAAAGTCATTAAACAGCAGATGTGAGACGAGTCTTACAATCCTTTCATTACATTGATGACGACCATACATGTTACTGTACGTTTGTACTGGATTCCAAAGCTCCATAAAAATCCGTACAAAAAGAGATATATTGCTAGGTCCCGTAAATGTACCACCATATCCCTGTCTCAAAGACTAACCATCATCCTTAACACCTTCAAGGAAGGACTTTCTTTATATTCACAGAAAGTATTTGAGACAAGTGGAATATCATGTGGATTCTCAAAAACTCAAAGGACTTGACTTTTTGCAATCTCAGAAAAGAACCAGGTTCCATTCTGTCAAAACATTTGATTTTCCAACTTAGTACATCACTATTCCACATGACAAACTTAAAGAAAAAGTCATTTCCTTGACCCATGGGGCTTTTGTTACAAAACGTGATGACCACAGAGGCAGTAATGTAGCTATCTGCAATGGTTCAGGGCAATTTGTCAAAAATGAAAGCAAATGCCATTTGAAGTTTACTGAGTAAACAATATGGGAGATGCTGGACTTCCTCATCTATAGCATCAATGTAAAATTTGTGGGTAAGACATTTAGGCAATGGACAATAATTAGGCTACCCTTCTTGTTGATATTTACACATATGAATAGGAATTTCCCTACGGACTGGAAAATCAAGAAATGGTTATTTTCAAAGAAGTTCAACTTTAGCTTCAAGTATGATCCGGCAATAACCATCAAATAGCCAATTTACTTCAACTGATTAACCTCCATGATGGATTAGTTTACCAATTTAGCATTTCTTCGAAACGTAGACATGAGAACAATTGGCATGGTAAAGAGACCCCCCGCCTCCGTTTCTGTGGGTCAAATTCAGGCAACTGGGCCAAGAAGTTTAACTTAATCTTCAGGTTTATCGATGATCTGATATCGTTCATTAACCATCAAATAGCCAATTAACTTCCTCTGATTTACCCACTGAACTAGAAATAAGGGCGACCAGAAGGACCGCCTCATCTGTTTATTATTTCAATCTGTGTATACAGATCCAGAGTGACACAACACTCTCCACAAGACTGTATGACAAGAGGGATAACTTCAACTTTCCAATGGTCAACTTTCCCTTCATATTCCAGCAGCTCCAGCCATTGTTGTTTACATTTAACAATTTTGTGATACGATGGAGCATACTCTTTATACCACGATTTCAAAGAGCGTCACACGACTCTTGCTCAGAAGTTGTTGCAACATTCAAGGCACCAGTAAATCTTTCTAATCCCTTGTGGCAGACATTTCCATATTAGAAGCATCAGTGACAAACACGATGTCGAATGCAATTGCCTATTTTCACATGTACCATATGTTCCTGTGGGTTTTTTTCAAGTCAACATTTGACTTGCCTGTGCATGTGTTTGTGACGGGTGCCACCCGTGGGGCAGGTTACGCCCACCTCTTCGCGAACACCTGGTATCATCACTGTTTGATAGTGATTCCTAAACACAAGCTCATGATATAGTCGGAATCGTACAATCTACTCTGCTTTTGGCAGACCATATAATAAGAATATGGAAAGGTTTTGTCGCTTTTATTTACCTGAAACAATCAAGATTACCGTGCTCGGACCAATCAGAGTGGAGAAGAGCAGCGCCCCCTGGTAGACAATGAACAGCAGTGACACTCGGTAGTTGAACAGTCGGATGATCTGCCACTGTTTGATCAGGAGCATGAGGTTGGCAATGGTGGAGGCCACCCAACGTCGCCTCTGTTTGTAGAACTCCTCAAACTCACTGGGGCAGTGTGTGGAGTTCTCAGCGGCTGCGCAGTACTCAATTCTCCAACCGCTCTGAACCTGAAAAAAGGAAGGTTCTCTTTGAGAATATGTTGATAAATATTAATATGAAACAAAGTATAGATAGAACACTATTTTATAGGTTAAACAAAATAGTAATTTTAGGAGATAAAGTTTCGGTCTCTGATTTTCTTGGTTCAACAACACATTATATTTTAGAAAGGAAAATCAACATTTCTTTTAGGTACAGAGGCCTTTTTATATTTCAGTAATGTTTCCTGTCGTAATCTCACAACTGAAACTATTATGGTGAGCTTGCCAATGCTTTCATAAACTGAGTGTATTATGGATAACAACTTCTGGTTTGTTACAGTTTGACGATGTTAAGAACTAGATTCTGAGACAAACCTTGGATGACTACAACCACTTAATGAGAGGTATATATGATATGTTGTGAGAAGCAGTAAATTAACATTAACAATAACAACAACAGGTTCAACTTGCATCTCGCAGGTCATTTTCTTCAACATTAAGTTGATAAGTGTTCCAAAGAGGCTAACAAGGCTCAGAGACAGTCAACACAACGCACTGCTCACCATGAGTGTACACAGCCAGCGGTCCTCTCCCATGTCATGCATTTGGTCCTACATTCAACACAACGCACTGCTCACCATGAGTGTACACAGCCAGCGGTCCTCTCCCATGTCATGCACTTGTCCTACATTCAACACAACGCACTGCTCACCATGAGTGTACACAGCCAGCGATCCTCTCCCATGTCATGCACTTGTCCTACATTCAACACAACGCACTGCTCACCATGAGTGTACACAGCCAGCGGTCCTCTCCCATGTCATGCACTTGTCCTACATTCAACACAACGCACTGCTCACCATGAGTGTACACAGCCAGCGATCCTCTCCCATGTCATGCACTTGTCCTACATTCAACACAACGCACTGCTCACCATGAGTGTACACAGCCAGCGATCCTCTCCCATGTCATGCACTTGTCCTACATTCAACACAACGCACTGCTCACCATGAGTGTACACAGCCAGCGGTCCTCTCCCATGTCATGCACTTGTCCTACATTCAACACAACGCACTGCTCACCATGAGTGTACACAGCCAGCGATCCTCTCCCATGTCCTTTGTCAGGAAGTCAAACGCATGTTCCACATTGGTGGAGTATACTGTGAGGATCTCCTTGAGGGCGACACAGCGGTACACACTGAAACACCCTGGAGCACAGAGCACCGACCCCAGAACATGTTCTGCTGCCTGGAAATAAAGGAAGAACATGAGAAGGCTCATTTCAAAAGATCTATGAAACCGTTATATAAGATGTGTGGGAATGTATCCATGTTGAACTAGGATATTTTCAATTTCAGGGGAGAACAATGGTCATGAATCTTGATTTATGAAGTTAATTTGATATGATGCCTCTCCTAGAGACATGCATTGTGAAGTCACGGGTGGCCCAGTCGTCTAAGGCGCCGCGATTCGCTGTGCAGAGTTGCGTCCCTTGGGCACGCCAGAAACCTATGACTGAGGTTTCGAATCCCGGTTCTCCTCCAATTATGTTTCTAGGTTTGTCAGCACCATACCCGTGGTCGTGGGTTCACCGAAGTCGTAAACGTCTCTTCGGGTTTTCCACATCAGGCTGACACGCCATAATATAACTGGAATACTGTTAAAAGCGGCGTTAAACCCAACTTACTCACTCAATCGAGGTATGGCAGCATAGTACCATGGTCATGTATTTTGAAGTTAATTTGATCGTAACCGACTCCTCGAGGTATCGAAACATAGAACCATGAGCATGAATTCAAAAGTTAATTTGATTGCAATGATGGTGCTGTGTAAATCATGCTCGTCTTGGTCAATTTAAATCCACGTAGGTGTCAGCTTGTCAGTGTGTATTCCACTGTTAAGAATGTAACAAGTGGACAGGACCAACCTTTTGGAACCAGTGGCCAACAGCATACTCGAACACTTGATACCATACAATAGGTCCACTTCCCATAGGGTGGGTGCGTGCGCACACAGCGCCAACTGAGCGGTCACGTGTCATGAGGTCAAGGAGGGCTTCAACCGAGTCAGGAGTAAATCTGACGTCCGCATCAGTAGTCAGGATGTAGCAGTCTTCATCATTCGCTGATGACATAAAGCAAAGGTAAAGCAAAACTGGCCTCTGAAAACACTTTCCAATGAACATCGTTTTTCTTTTACTATTCATTTCGTTCGTGAATTGATACCATCCTTATAAATTCGTCTTATTTAAGTCTTGTCCAGAGAACTATTGTAAACTTTCACCAGTCCTCAGAGTGTGTCGCTAATTGCAGGAAAAAGACGAAATGTTTGCTATGGTTATATTTTCTGTCAGTTTAATTCAATTTCAATTTGTAAAATAATTGAATCATTTAAATATGGTTAATAAATTGTTGCCCTAAAATGCTACTAGTTAACGAGGAC
The DNA here is from genome assembly GCF_022045235.1 of Haliotis cracherodii. Taxonomy (NCBI): domain Eukaryota; kingdom Metazoa; phylum Mollusca; class Gastropoda; order Lepetellida; family Haliotidae; genus Haliotis; species Haliotis cracherodii. The sequence continues at coordinate 38,143,133 of NW_027266269.1, forward strand.
TACCATCATTGGGGTTTTTCCGCTACACAATTTATTAGCATCGGGCTAGCGGACAAGCGCGAATTTCAAAGGCTGCAATAATCGGTTTAGTCGGCTTATACGGCAACAGTGAGGTTCTAATAATAGCTTACGATTACCTCATAAGTCTAAGTGAACATAGTTTAAAAATGTCCGAAATCAATAACAGTATAGTATTGTACAACAATATTTCATATTTCCAAATGGACAACCACAAGTCTGCCATACACCATCAGCTCCTTCCCATCATGACCTATAATGCAATGAAACATGCACACTTCGAAGGATTTTGCTGCAAGGGAAACATCTCTGGTTTTGATTTCTTGAAAGCGCCACACTCAGCAACATTCAAGCTGCATGACGGCACAATCCAATGATTGACATCATGAGTATCGATCGAGAGCCTAACCACCTGATCTCGTCAATCGCCTCTCACAACATGCACTGGTTGCTGAAGACCAGTTCTAACCTGGATCCTCACGGGCGAAACTTCCGTATTATATTTATTAATGCGAATTTCTGATGAGTCCTTCTAATACAATGTTATTGTTTGTTTGTTTTTCATCGCCACACTCAGCACTATTTCAGCTATATAACGGCGTTTTGTAAACAATCGAGTCTGGACTAGACAATCCAGTGATTAACATCATCGATCTACGCAATTCGGATACGATGACATGCATCACCCAAATCAGCGAGCCTGACCACCTGATACCGTTAGGGGCAGACCATTTGATATTCTGGAGGGTGGGAAACCTGGGATTTTGATTATCGAAAAATATAAATCGTCCCCGAAAGATCTTGACAAAATTAATAATTCTTCAGACTGTCGAACAAAAAAGAAATTGAATGCCACAAAAAATACATGGTATTAAATACCTAATCTCGATACAATATCCCCTCCACACACACCCCAGAATGTAAAATGGACGGTCCCTGAGTCACCTCTTAATAAAAGCATCGTCGCGTCTTACGACAAGCAAGAGGAGTATGACTTGCCTATTATGACTCATCTGATGTTAGCTACTTACACGTCATCAGGAAGTCGATCACGTAGGACATGTACATGATTTGACTCCATCGTTTCTTATTTCGAACCTGCAAAGTAGCAGCAATAACATAGGACCAAATTCCCGGAATATAAAAATAAAAGAAACATCAAATATTGCAATAAGAAGTTTTTGGTTTTTTCTTGTCAACGCCAAGAATAAATAGTATCGGTTATCGGCCGAAATAGATTCCAGAGGACGAAACAGTGATAAACATTATCTGAATGGATCACGAAAAATTTGTAATTAGTCGACCAAGTTAACCTACAAATGCTTCAAAAATAAATACCACAGCTATGGCAGACACAGCAAACAAGCATAGCAAAACAAGGCTTTTAAATATTAAACTACACTGATGGTTTTAATCGTAAAACCTACCTGCTGTTTATGTCCCTTGACACCACCATCACTCAAATATTTAAAAGAAAGAAATGTCTTTGTACATGAAACGAACATTTGTACCAATCAAGGTATGGGGCTGGCATAGTTAGCATACCTGAATGTGGGAACTTGAGAACCATTATCACAACAAGACTGATTGAGGTTAAACCGCTTTTAGCAATATTCCAGTAGTATCACGTCGGAAGACACTAGAGATGTTTTAACCAAACATTCCCCTAACCTTCCCCATTGACGAGCGAACGCTGTAACAACTAAGCGCCTCCACAGTCCCTGCAACAACTGTATCCTTTATGTTTGGACACATTGGAGGCTGGCAGTGTAACCCATCAGTTGTAGGAAAACGTGTGAGTTGATATTATTTTGCGATGCAGGTAATTTTGCTTACCTTCAGTCCGTCCTTAAGATGTATGTTAAACGTCATTGGTCTGACTTTGGATGAAGGCTGCGGCAGGTTCCAGCTCAACTTCATTCCGTATGGCGTCTCCACCTTCGTGCAGTTGTCTGTCAGGATTCCTGAAGGGGTGGAGGAGTGAGGTTAGACACACGGAAAACACTCACTCACTCACTCCAGATACAAATGAACATGCATACACTCCATGCATCGAGGCAAGGGACAGAAAGAATTTGTTTTTATACTTTGTAGTGCTGGGTAACTCAGGTTCTCAGAATCACGAGAAAAATGTTCAGGCTCCAGGATCATGCACAGGACAACGTCCAATGTTGGCTTAACTGTAAGAGTTGGACTTCAATGGGGATTCGGGGGAGTACAGTTAGCTTAGCATTGGTAGTTCGCACATATACAAGATTATACGTTAATACATCTACGAGGCACACGATTAATTTAAAACAATTGATATAAAATTCCTACCCAGAGTTTCCTTCAGCAAGGTCAGGAGTTGTAAGGCAAACTCAGAGATGTTTTTGTTCCGTATACCGCCGTCGAAGATGACGTGAGACTCAAAGAACCTGTCATCATTAGCCCGTGCCAAGTTGATTTTGTTGATGGACTGGAGAAGTTGTCGCATCTCCACTTCATTCTGGCGAGAGATAGGCACACATTGCAAACAATACATTTAAAAACGACATCAAGAACAATTGTTGATATTTTTGAGTGGATCATTTGATCTGTTCCCATTTTAATTTCTGTGTCTGATGACGTCACTCCAAGAACGGTTTTAAACAAATTAATTACAAATACGCATAAGATGATAATTAAAAAACGAAAAGATATGAAATATTTCCGCTTTGTTTACAAAAGTTCAACTGACAGTTATGAAACAGTCACTTCATGAATTAAACATATATGTACGAGGTCACCTCTCTGTACATGGTGGTGCAGATATACACTTGACTCTTGGTGGAGGATCTGTGTGGTCCTGGTCTCAGCTGGTCAGGTGGTCTTGTCTGCATGTTTAGCATCAACCACTGTTCCAGCAAGACTCCATTGTAAGACGGCAGCCAGAATATCTGGAAATAAAAATATGATAAACATATGTATGCTTAATAAACAAGATCATTTCAAAGTGATATTTGATATATTCAAGGAGCAGTCGGGTGTTGGTTAAAGCGTTCGCTTGTCACACCGAAGACCCGGGTTCGAATCCTTAAATTGGTACAGTATGTGAAGCCCATGTCTGGTGTCCCCCGCCGCGATATTGCTGGAATATCGCTATAAGCGGTGTAAAACCATACTCACTCTCTGACATATTTTAACTTGTGTCGTCCCATAAGATGAAATCAACAGATAAACGGTAAAGTAATTAGTTTGTGATCATCCTAGTTATTGAAGTGTACAGTAGTTCATACATCTTCCTTGGGACAACAAACACCAACTTGCAAACCTATGGCAACTTTGAAAAGATGTGCTCAGCACATGCAGATGTAACTGTCCGTACCACCATGGCCCCTTTCCGTCAAACTTATATAGAAGATTGATTTCACATACTGCTTGTTTTTACTGTTGATACTGACTTAAGGGAAGCATATATCCTAAAGAAATGCCTGCGTTTACCAAATTTGTATTCATGTAAATCTCGGTTGAACCTTAATGATGGAAAAACAATTTTAAGGTTAGCACTAGTTGTTCACGATGTGCTTTTTCGGCGCAGGTATTTTGTAGTATCGTGACGTCACTTCGTAAAATAACAGTGTACACCCACTTTGTAACATTATCCTCACAGATGTAGAGTATGCAGCACATCTCTGCAGCTGTGTTGTACTCACGGATATTACCTCTTTGTACCCTAGTTTTGTATATGGACCGGAGGCCTTTAGTGAAATAAAACATCTTGATCTTTGGGGCAGTTGGGTATCCTAGTGGTTAAAGCACTTTTCGTCACACTGAAGACCCGGGTTCGATTCATGAGATGGGTACAATGTGTGAAGCCCATTTCTGGTGTCCCCTTCCGTGATATTACTGGAATATTGCTAAAAGCGGCGTTAAACCAAACTCACTCTCTCACTCACAATCTTGATCTTCATGTCTGACTGAAATTAGGTACATTAGGTACACCATAAAAACATACTTACTGATGACTCCTTCTGGAGGACGATAGACCTGCTTCTGAAAATCGGTACTGTTGCCGAAAGAAGATGAGCCAGGAAAAAACACACTAGGGCTACAATCGCAGCCCATAGATGTCCGTTGACGTCAACGCAGGCCCCCGGAGAGAATGGCATGACAAAAGTACACCAGTCTTTCACCAACATCACCACCAGGAAGAGAGGACCGGTCAAACAAATAGGGATAGCGAAGGCCCATTTCTGAGTGGCAATTTGACATGCGAAGAATGAAAGGGCATAGCCTACCATTGTTGTGAGTATGTTTATCAGGAAGTAGTCAAAATCACTATCCACCTTAAAGCTCCATGCTTCAAGAAATTCCTGATGAGTATGGGCTGAAAAGCGGGTTTGACTGCTGTAGTTGGTGCTATCAACATAGAAAAAAATATAGCTAAAAATCAGCACCCCGACAACTTTGACAAAGTTGGAAATAACTGCCATCTTCCATGTCGTACTTAGGCTTTTGGGGATAACAAAAGACGTTTGGTCACTGGTTTCATCATCATCTGCATCCTCTATTGTGCTAGGGTTGGTGGAACTGCTGGACTGGGCGGGTCTCTCATACGTGTTATACCCGGAAGTCGTGTCGGGTGTTGAATAGTCAGTGACTTCATCTTCTACTTCAGTTTCCAGTTTCGGTGTCACCGTCAGTTGTTGTATGTGGGGATCCCAGGCTACAGTGAGACAGGCAAGGGCAACTAGAACATGCCACAATTCACCAGTTTTGTTGTCTGAAGCAAGGTACAGAACAAACCCAAGCCCTGTGACCTGAAGCAAGGCGGCCACCAGAGACACCAGGATCAACAGATTGCCCTGTGGACGTTCTTGTCTTTGTCTTATGTTAAATACGGTGGTGCTTATGAATGGTAAAACAAACACAGCATTCATGAGAAGTATCACCACAAAGCCATCAAAGTTCACCAAAATCTTCCAAGCAAACAAACACACTCCAAATGACTCCAGCACTGCAACAGCAACTCCCTGAAAGAAGAAACATAGTTAATGGAATTGATCTGATACTAACCCTGTGATATTCCGTTCAAGAAACAATGACTTACGTCGGTCTAATGCGTGTAATGTCAACCGCTGTTTTCTGACCAAAATAGAATAATTACATACCTCCCAGATATAAGGAAGAGAAAATATGGATGTCAACTTCTTTATTATGAGGAACACAACGTTTCGGAGTATATGCTTACTCCTTCATCGGGTAAATCCATCATTCATCCGATGAAGGAGTAAGCATATACTCCGAAACGTTGTGTTCGTCATAATAAAGAAGTTGACATCCATATATTCTCTTCCTCATGTGAATCACTTCTAAATGCCTTTCAAAGACCTCCTAGATATAATTCGAATATTAACCTTAAAACAACATTCACTCATTCATTCTTACCTATGAAATACCATAGGAATGTGTTAATTATACATATCCAAATAAGCTGCATGGCAAAAGAAAGTATACAATTGGAAATTGCATTGCATATACCATTTTTGCTTGTTTCGGTTTCAGCCACCATCCACTAAACAAGGGTGTATGCGTTCCGTCGCCCGAAGGTTTAGATCACAGTGAGTAATTGAGGTATACCAACTGTGAAGGCACTAAGATCTGGTTAAGAGTGCTAATTGTTGCGGCAGCTGGGGAGCTCTGGTTTGACCCGACATATAAAGCAGCAACTGCCCACCTCCTGTTTTCATGATGTAAAATGGACTGGGGGCCCCTTTTGCTTTGCTCCTGAATCACCACAGGACTAAAGGAATAATCATTCCGTGTTTGGGGCATTTTAGCCTTATCATGCTTGGGTGTCTATTGAAGGTCTATGTCAAAGTCGATTAAATAAAAATGGGATTTGGTAAATCCCTGTGTACAGGATCACTAGGGCGGGGTCACCATAGCTTTTGGAGAATTTCAGTTTTAGGTTAAGTTGAGAAACAGGGTTCAAATTTCAGTAAAGTTTGAAAACTCGAAACAGTTTCCAATCACTTATGATAAACTGTCAATGATTCAGTAGGCATGCTTGTGTCATATGACTGCATGAGGTTCAAAGTTACTTTGTGTGTAGACCTCCCAAAAGCTTGAGCACAGAATATAATGAGCATTTATGACTGGAATTTGACAAAACATTATGTTTATGATTTTTATGTAGGTTGACATTGAAGGAGATTGTAATTAAACCGGAAGCGATCATCCGGTGTTAAGGTAACTGGTGGACGTATTGTGTCAACGTTGAGCGCTTGTGAGATCAGCTGTCCCTGTCACAATGCTTCATGATGCATGTTTCTGATTGGAGTGAGGGAGTGAGTGAGTTTGGTTTAACGCCGCTTTTAACAGTATTCCAGTTATATCACGGCGTGTCAGCTTAATGTGGGAGGAAAGCCCGAAGTGATGCAGGTCTCAGACGTTTACCACTTCGGTGAAACCCACGAGCACGGGTATGGTGCTGACAAACCCAGAAAGATAATCGGGGCGAACCGGGATTCGAACCCACAATCATAGGTTTCTGGCGTGCCCAAGGGACGCAACTCTGCACAGCGAATCGCGGCGCCTTAATCTCCGTGCGGGGGGTATATACATGTAGTTATACCAAGTAATTCCGTCTGTCTGTCCGTCCGTCCATCCTTCGAAGGACATTTCTTTGTGCGGCCTGAAAACTTGAAAACTTCTGTCTTTATTGGTTACAAACCTGAGCATTTTCTATACCAATAGGAGAGGTGTAGAGACAAGTTTGATCTCAATATTTGTATTTTCTTAACAAATACAGCTATTATTCATTTTTTTCCTAGTAACGTTTTTATTTAAATATTTGTGCTACCTATAACCTGAAAACTACTTCATTGATGTTTGTCCAACCGGGTGTACATTTTCTACACGAATAGGAGAGGTGCAGTGCAAAGGTTGATCTTGTAAAGTGGACGTTCTGAGAAAATAATGCTGTTTTCATGTTTTGAACTTAGAAATATGTTGGGGTCGATGTTGGGGTAATAGTGAGCCCTGTCTACTTTTTGCCTTGTCTGAATTGGCTATATGTGTTGGCTTGAACCACCGGTCGTGGTTTGACTGCCCAACACACACCAACATTCATCCGGTAACTGGAGTGTTGTTGACTCAGTCACTCATTATTCATGAACAGCATGTACAAATACTCACTATTATCATAGACTTTCCGTTTGGCCATGGCATGTCCTTCCGGCAGGAAGCAAAGAACCCAGCTCTTAGAAAATTGAAACAGTATGGCACCAACAAGCTGAGTGATATCATGATAAAAATACGGGTGGCCTCAACCCTCTCACTTCTGGCAACATTGTCTGCCTTTCCCGTTGTGTTAACATTCAGCTTGGCTGCTAGGCTGATGATCGACAACTTGCTTGCTGAAACACACGCGAGGATAGCCAGTCCCAGAAGGAATGTACATATCCACTTTACTATCGGAACCAGTATTGTTGGTTTGTTAGAAGCAAGCATCTTCTCGTGAAGCTTCTCATCCACTTTCCATTTCTTGTTCACTGTCAAGTCAATGTTAGCGTCGGTCCCAGGGTCTCCTCCTGACGTCACAGAATCAACAGAGCCCATGGAACCGCCGTGCTGCCTCGGGGAACTGGCGGGTATATCTCCAAGTGGCCGTGAGAGGACGTAGGTCTGGTCCTTGTCATCAGCTCGAGGATCGTCCTGTGTCCCCTTGGCTGCGGCCTCCTCATCCTGCATGGTGTTCATGGGAGACTCCTGGCTGTTACGCTCGTCAATAAAACTTTGCTTGTACATTCTGTCGGCCTTGTGCTTCAGTCGTGCTCTCGTGTTGCTGGCGTGAAGTTTTTCATCCTAGAAAGAATTGAATGTTGCATGTTAATAATGATCGTATGTTATAGTATATCAGATTCAAATCCAATTAAACAATAAGGTATGGTTGGCCAAGTTGCTGAACCGCTGCCTTATCCAAGGTTGGAATCTCATAATAACCACATATGCTTGCGTACACTCTTAGCTGAAAATAAGCCGACACACTTTGGTGTAGGTGAAATGATTTTCAACGGCAGAGATTTAGCTCCTTCACTACATGCTATGCTATGTGTGTGACACCTAACAATATCTGATCATGCAGAGCAGTGGGGAATCCCAGCGGTTATCGCGTAAGACCCAGGTGCGATTTTCCACATTGGTACAATGAATGAAGCCCACATCTCATTTAACGCCTTTTTGAATGGTATGTCAGTTAGATTGCGACGTATCCGGGTATGTTAGTGCTATCAAAACGACCTTAGGTTTGTTAGTTATATAATAGCATGCATGGATATTGTGGTTCTATCATAGCGTATCCGGGTATGTTAGTGCTACCCCCAACGTTGGCCTATTTGTCAGTTACATTACTAAACAATGCAGAGACTTGTTTATCAATAGATACACGTGATGATATTGAATCATTTAATACAGGGATCAGTAAATGTATGATTGATGCCAGTAGACAGTCTATACCAGTAGGTAGTTTCAAGGCTCATCTGAAGCCTTACTGGAAACAGGATGGACTACACCAAGACCATTATAACTTGCGAGTTGCAAGGAGGAGATGGTTATCCGAGGATAAACCAAGGGGGGATAATTTCCATTCTTATACATCATACAAGCAAGCTAAGCGAGAATTCCGACGTCGTCACAGACAGTCAAAGCAGGCCTATTCAAAGAAATTTTGCTTGGAGTTAGAAAAACACTTGTGATACTGATGTGAATACGTTTTATAAATCTGTGAGAAAACTACGTCAGCAGAACATCGGAGTTGAAAAACTTACATATGATGACCGTAATGTAACAACCCCCACTGACCATATGACTCCGACCAGTTCGATCAAGACTTTAAAGATGATATTGACTATGAAATTGAGAAATTAGCCTCCAGTAATGAATCTAATTCATGTGTTTATAATGAATTATGTGCTGAAACATCGGTTCAGGAAGTGACATTTGTACATCGGAGCGTGGTCGGGTATGTTTGTGCTGCCTCAGCGTTCTTATGTTTGATAGTTATAGCGTAGCGTGGTCGTGTATCTCTGTGGCATCACAACGTTCCTATGTTTGATAGTTATAGCGTAGCGTGGTCGTGTATCTCTGTGGCATCACAACGTTCCTATGTTTGATAGTTATAGCGTAGCGTGGTCGTGTATCTCTGTGGCATCACAACGTTCCTATGTTTGATAGTTATAGCGTAGCGTGGTCGTGTATCTCTGTGGCATCACAACGTTCCTATGTTTGATAGTTATAGCGTAGCGTGGTCGTGTATCTCTGTGGCATCACAACGTTCCTATGTTTGATAGTTATAGCGTAGCGTGGTCGTGTATCTCTGTGGCATCACAACGTTCCTATGTTTGATAGTTATAGCGTAGCGTGGTCGTGTATCTCTGTCGCATCACAACGTTCTGTACGTACATGTTTGTATCCACGACACGGATCTGTGTGAGCAGTGGGTTGTGACTCGGAACGTGACTGCAGTTCACAAGCGGTAATGTGATCAGATATCATGAATGACGTTGTTCTACTGAAAAAGTCGCCCCACTAATGTCTGAATGACATGCAGGTTTTTAACTATATTTTCTAAGGATGTGACGGGCACTGTTTATCCTGCACAGCTGGCATGCGCTGCTCCACTGGCGCTCGGTCATTGTGTGTGTGTGTGGGTGGGGGGGGGGGGGGGGGGGGGGAGGCATTGCCTTTTTGTTCAAGCGTTTGTTCGCCGCGCCGAACATACTTTTGAATTTAATTCTTTACGTGATATCAGGGGACCATGTTCTGAATTAGGGGCAGTGGGGTTGCCACATGGCTAAAGCGTTCACTCGTCACGCCGATGACCCGGGTTCGATTCCCGACATGGGTACAATGTGTGAAGCCCATTTCTGGTTTCCGCCACCGCGATATTGCTGGAATATTGCTAAAAGCGGCGTAAAACCATACACACTCATTATTATTAATAACAAGCGACCAAAACCAAGCATAAGACTTACATACTTGCGATGACAACAACTGCTTGCAGAGTGGTAGAATGTCTCCCTTTGTTTCCTGTCTCGTTATCGCGCCTTACCTGACTCATGCACAGGTCTACCTGTCTGTCACATGCCGTCTGATTGGAATGTAGAAAGAGAGGGAAGATCCTGTTCGATTTGAGTCAATATATCGTCTTTCAGGAGGCTGTAAACAAGGGGAGAAAATAGGTCCAACGCAGAGTCTCGTGATTGAAGATTTTGGGAAACCTCGTGCACATATAAACTCCACCCATACTGCGCCATGTCAACGTGACAAAACAGGACGTAATGTGATTGCGTGTAACCTATTTGTACATGGCCTAGGGGTTTCTATGCGGGTAGAGGGGAGGGGGGAGAATTTACATTGAAGAGCGGATCTCACAACACATAGCTTGGGCGGAGACATGGCAGAGAGCTGGGATGGTTGTCCGGGCTTGCGTGATCGGCACTATTGTTTTAGAGTGCTATACTCCACTACTAAACAGATGAGGTGTGTTATTTGTTGGTATAAGCGAGTGTAAGCGAATTTAGCACAATGACGTCATTATTGTTTGGGTTGAACTTGTCACTGTTATAGTGGTCACGTGACTCAGTTGCACCTTTTACGGTCAGTATGAGTTGTAACTCGGTACTCTCACAGTGTCAGTCAACAGATTGGGAGGTACCAGACTTAAGGCACCGAGAACAATGGGGAGTCCGATTTCATCATCTCCACATCATCATAATCATCGTCGTCGTCGTCGTCGTCGTCGTCGTCATCATCATCATCACCATCTCAACATCATCATCTCAACATCATCACCATAATCATCGTCGTCGTCGTCGTCATCATCATCTCCACATCATCACCATAATCATCATCGTCGTCATCATCATCATCACCACCATCATCACCACCATCATCATCATCATCACCATCACCATCACCATCATCATCATCATCATCATCATCATCATCACATCACCATCATCAGCACCCTCATCATCATCACCACCACAACTACCACCATCATCATCATCGTCATTAGTATAATCATTATCTTTATCATTATTGCCATTATAAACAGTAACAGTTGTGTTACCACATACATGAACACAGTGGTACATGTTATCCTTGTTGCACACAGAATGTAAACACACAATACCAGCAGGACGAGCAGAGCCTTGCCCCGGAGATCGCTGTCAGTATTTGTGTGGGTGTCACCGAACTGAAAGTTGACAAGTAGCGTGTGACTGGCTGGTCTGACAGAGAAGGATATGATACGGGTGAACAGATATTAAAGATTTGCTGCATTTTGACACAAATACCGCACGGTGTCCTATAACATAGCTAAATATGCGTAGCAGTGAAATTGTCACAGGGTCCACATTAAGAGCGTCCTTCTCCTCAGGTTTAACAGTACAGGGGGAGGAGAGGGGGGTGTCGTTTGTAACGACTGAAGTCACACAAGGTGACAGTGACAGTGTTTTCTGACCTGCTCGCTACCAGCTGATAGCATCATATACAACTGCGTAATAAACTCTTATCACCCACTATCATCCTCGTCGCTTGTCTAACATAAAACTGTGTGAGAGCAATCAACGTGTGTCTGTGTCTGAATGTGTATCTGTCTGTCTGTCTGTACTAGTCAGGGCTAATGCCTATTTTATAGTGATACCATGAGATACCATGCTGCGGTTTAACATGAATACTGTTTAACACAGTAAACTGACTCCGAGCTGACCAGTCCTTTCTTTAGCCCCTTAATTCCGACCTTTACTTCTACTAATGTCTCTCTGTGAGTTATGAGATCAAGATCATAATTTAGCATTGTTTCACGACATTGCTGCTTTAAGGTGACATTTGCTCTTCGCTGATTGAAAATGTTAACCACAAAGGGTGTGCTCTTCCCATTCTCCAATCTATACACGCTCAAGCAGAAACAAATAAATGTCCGAATGCTTCGTTCAAAAATCTGAAAACTCTTAATTGCTATTTCTCCAACGAGTTTTACTTTGCATTTCAACCTTAAGGAAGTGGTTCACAACTAATGCATGCACGAGACCTGCGTCAAACGTAGACCAGAACCTTCTGCTATCTGTTCGGGCGAAGGTTATCTCAACCAAAACACGTGTTTTATGCTTAACCTTAAGCTTGGTATCTCCGCAATGTAAGTCTTAAAACATTTCATTTCATTCATGTTTCAGCCACAAAACCGGGATTTGCAAATAATTGAATTTGAACCAGACAAACCAGTGATTGACGTAAAGAGAACCTAGCCATGGAGCACGCTGACTCGCCATCAGCCAAGTCACCTGACCACCGGATTCGATATGCGGCCTATGACGACAAACATAGGTTTCCCAGGTACAAACTCCACAAAGTGATATTCAATGTAAAGTAGTCTTCAGTGTAAACATATCCTCGACACCCGTTGAGATCCGGTTTAGAATAGGTCTTCAGCAACCATCCCATGCCTGACGTTAAAGGCGACTATGCTTGTCGTAAGAGGCGACTAACGGGATCGGGTGGTCAGGTTCGCTGACTTGGTTAATGCATGCCATCGTATCTCAGTTGTGTAGATCGATGCTCATGATGTCAATCACTGGGTTGTCTGGCCCAGGCTCGATTATTTACAGACCGCCGTCATACAGCGGGATTATTGCCGATTGGCGTTAATCAACAAACACACACGAACGCACACCAAACACACGCACGCGCGCACACGTACACACGTCCATGGACGTCGCAATGTGAGTGAAATAAGGTAAAACGCGACGTTAATCCCTATTTCATCTTGCTAAACCACTTTTTAACGTTTAACAATGAACGCACATTTTGAAATAGACCACACATTCTGTTGCAAGATACTCTACAACTGTCCACAATGTGACACGTGAAATAACATCGTGTAGTGAGTGCGTTAGTAAGGTTTTACGCCGCATTTAGCAATATCCCAGCAATATCTCACCAGAAATGGGCTTCATACAGTGTCCGAGCTTATGTAGGAAATCGAACCCGGGCCTACGGCGTGAGGAGCGAGCGGTTTAACCATTAGGCTACCCCACTGTCCGCAGGTTTAAGTATATAGATATATCTTTATTGTCAAGGAGTTGTTTGGGGTTTAACAAGCTTGTACGTCGGTCACATTACGATGGTCACCCCTGTTGTGGCATCACAGGCATACGTATCCTGGCAACAAGAAGCACCGGTGGTTTCAGGGTGGGGGAGCGGGGCAGGTGGACATCAGGTTGGATCTTCTTACCCTTCCCGGTTTTTTAAGAATAATGCCTCCATGTTACTGAAATACACGTGCACCCCACCCATGTGAAGACACATGTGACCTTAACAATGTACAGTTAGTCTAGCAGAGCCATGTTTAGCCATAACAATGTTCAGTTAGTCTAGCAGAGCCATGTTTAGCCATAACAATGTACAGTTAGTCTAGGAGAGCCATGTTTAGCCATAACAATGTTCAGTTAGTGTAGCAGAGCCATGTTTAGCCATAACAATGTTCAGTTAGTCTAGCAGAGCCATGTTTAGCCATAACAATGTTCAGTTAGTCTAGCAGAGCCATGTTTAGACATAACAATGTTCAGTTAGTCTAGCAGAGCCATATTTAGCCTTAACAATGTTCAGTTAGTCTAGCAGAGCCATGTTTAGACATAAAAATGTTCAGTTAGTCTAGCAGAGTCATGTTTGGCCTTAACAATGTTCAGTTAGTCTAGCAGAGCCATGTTTAGCCATAACAATGTTCAGTTAGTCTAGCAGAGCCATGTTTAGCCATGACAATGTTCAGTTAGTCTAGCAGAGCCATGTTTAGCCATAACAACGTTCAGTTAGTCTAGCAGAGCCATGTTTAGCCTTAACAATGTTCAGTTAGTCTAGCAGAGCCATGTTTAGCCATAACAATGTTCAGTTAGTCTAGCAGAGCCATGTTTATCATTAACAATGTTCAGTTAGTTTAGCAGAGCCATGTTTAGCCTTAACAATGTTCAGTTAGTCTAGCAGAGCCATGTTTAGCCATAACAATGTTCAGTTAGTCTAGCAGAGCCATGTTTAGACATAACAATGTTCAGTTAGTCTAGCAGAGCCATATTTAGCCTTAACAATGTTCAGTTAGTCTAGCAGAGCCATGTTTAGACATAAAAATGTTCAGTTAGTCTAGCAGAGTCATGTTTGGCCTTAACAATGTTCAGTTAGTGTAGCAGAGCCATGTTTGGCCTTAACAATGTTCAGTTAGTCTAGCAGAGCCATGTTTAGCCATAACAATGTTCAGTTAGTCTAGCAGAGCCATGTTTAGCCATGACAATGTTCAGTTAGTCTAGCAGAGCCATGTTTAGACATAAAAATGTTCAGTTAGTCTAGCAGAGTCATGTTTGGCCTTAACAATGTTCAGTTAGTGTAGGAGAGCCATGTTTGGCCTTAACAATGTTCAGTTAGTCTAGCAGAGCCATGTTTAGCCATAACAATGTTCAGTTAGTCTAGCAGAGCCATGTTTATCATTAACAATGTTCAGTTAGTCTAGCAGAGCCATGTTTAGCCTTAACAATGTTCAGTTAGTCTAGCAGAGCCATATTTAGCCTTAACAATGTTCAGTTAGTCTAGCAGAGCCATGTTTAGCCATGACAATGTTCAGTTAGTCTAGCAGAGCCATATTTAGCCTTAACAATGTTCAGTTAGTCTAGCAGAGCCATGTTTAGCCATAACAATGTTCAGTTAGTCTAGCAGAGCCATGTTTATCATTAACAATGTTCAGTTAGTCTAGCAGAGCCATGTTTAGCCTTAACAATGTTCAGTTAGTGTAGCAGAGCCATGTTTAGCCTTAACAATGTTCAGTTAGTCTAGCAGAGCCATGTTTAGCCATAACAATGTTCAGTTAGTCTAGCAGAGCCATGTTTATCATTAACAATGTTCAGTTAGTCTAGCAGAGCCATGTTTAGCCTTAACAATGTTCAGTTAGTCTAGCAGAGCCATATTTAGCCTTAACAATGTTCAGTTAGTCTAGCAGAGCCATGTTTAGCCATAACAATGTTCAGTTAGTCTAGCAGAGCCATGTTTATCATTAACAATGTTCAGTTAGTCTAGCAGAGCCATGTTTAGCCTTAACAATGTTCAGTTAGTGTAGCAGAGCCATGTTTAGCCATAACAATGTTCAGTTAGTCTAGCAGAGCCATGTTTATCATTAACAATGTTCAGTTAGTCTAGCAGAGCCATGTTTAGCCTTAACAATGCTCAGTTAGTCTAGCAGAGCCATGTTTATCATTAACAATGTTCAGTTAGTTTAGCAGAGCCATGTTTAGCCTTAACAATGTTCAGTTAGTCTAGCAGAGCCATGTTTAGCCATAACAATGTTCAGTTAGTCTAGCAGGGACATGTTTAGCCCTAACAATGTACAGTTAGTCTAGCAGAGCCATGTTTAGCCCTAACAATGTTCAGTTAGTCTAGCAGGGACATGTTTAGCCCTAACAATGTACAGTTAGTCTAGCAGAGCCATGTTTAGCCCTAACAATGTTCAGTTAGTCTAATCATGTTTTTGACGCACAAGGTTGACACAGACTAACTCTGTTTTGACATCACCACGTTCACCACGTT
>NW_027266269.1:38163741-38223741 GCF_022045235.1 Haliotis cracherodii
GGTGATGTGTGTTGAGGGGCGTGGTGTATTGGGGTGATATGTGTTGAGGGGCGTGGTATATTTGGGTAATGTGTGTTGAGGGGCGTGGTGTATTGGGGTGATTGGTGTTGAGGGGCGTGGTGTATTGGGGTGATTGGTGTTGAGGGGCGTGGTGTATTGGGGTGATTGGTGTTGAGGGGCGTGGTGTATTGGGGAGATGTGTGTTGAGGGGCGTGGTGTAATAGGGTGATGTGTGTTGATGGGTGTGGTGTATTGGGGTGATGTGTGTTGAGGGGCGTGGGGTAATAGGGTGATGAGTGTTGAGGGGTGTGGTGTATTGGGGTGATGTGTGTTGAGGGGCGTGGTGTAATAGGGTGATGTGTGTTGAGGGGTGTGGTGTATTGGGGAGATGTGTGTTGAGGGGCGTGGGGTAATAGGGTGATGTGTGTTGAGGGGTGTGGTGTATTGGGGTGATGTGTGTTGAGGGGCGTGGTGTATTGAGGTGATGTGTGTTGAGGGGCGTGGTGTATTGGGGTGATGTGTGTTGAGGGGCGTGGTGTATTGGGGTGATGTGTGTTGAGGGGTGTGGTATATTTGGGTAATGTGTGTTGAGGGGCGTGGTGTATTGGGGTGATGTGTGTTGAGGGGCGTGGTGTATTGGGGAGATGTGTGTTGAGGGGCGTGGTGTAATAGGGTGATGTGTGTTGAGGGGTGTGGTGTATTGGGGTTATGTGTGTTGAGGGCCGTGGTGTAATAGGGTGATGTGTGTTGAGGGGTGTGGTGTATTGGGGAGATGTGTGTTGAGGGGCGTGGTGTAATAGGGTGATGTGTGTTGAGGGGTGTGGTGTATTGGGGTGATGTGTGTTGAGGGGTGTGGTATATTTGGGTAATGTGTGTTGAGGGGCGTGGTGTATTGGGGTGATGTGTGTTGAGGGGTGTGGTGTATTGGGGAGATGTGTGTTGAGGGGCGTGGTGTAATAGGGTGATGTGTGTTGAGGGGTGTGGTGTATTGGGGAGATGTGTGTTGAGGGGCGTGGTGTAATAGGGTGATGTGTGTTGAGGGGTGTGGTGTATTGGGGAGATGTGTGTTGAGGGGCGTGGTGTAATAGGGTGATGTGTGTTGAGGGGTGTGGTGTATTGGGGTGATGTGTGTTGAGGGGCGTGGTGTATTGGGTGAGTGGTGTTAAGGTGCGTTCTGTTTTTGGGTGTGTAATTTTGAGGGCGTGGTGTTCTGGGTGAGTGGTGTTTTTGCAGTGTGCTGTTGAGGGGCGTGGTGTATATGGGTGTGGTGTTGAGGGCCGTGGTGTATTGGTGTGTGGTGTTGAGGGGCGTGGTGTATTGGGGTGTGGTGTTAAGGGGCGTAGTGTATGGGGTGTGTGGTGTTGAGGGGCTCGCTGTTGGGGTGTGGGGTTGAGGTATTCGGGGCGTTGTGATGTTGAGGGGCTTGATATAACTGAATGTGGTGTTGAGGGTGGGGTTGGGCTTGGGTTTGGTATGTGCCTTCTTCATGGAAGGGGGATCGGGGGAGATGAAGGCTTGTTAGGTGTGATGGGTTGTATAGGGTTTTGAGGCGTCCTAAAATGTGTTCGCTGTGCATGCTGGGTGTCCTTAAATGTGTTGCCATTCCCACAAATGTTGCCTGGTTCAGAGTAAACAAGTGCAATCCTTGAATCGGCGTCAGAAACAAGAGTCACAGAAATATAAATATCACGGGCCCAGTAATAGTCATTCTCCGGTCTTGTCAATTACAGTCCTTAATTTTTTAAATGTCATCATGAGTATTAGGAAAGAAGCTCATGTAGCTGTGAGCACTATGTGATAAGATCACCACTTCTCCCTGCAGGGAGGCTGCCCCCGTCCACATGTGTTTCCTGCACATTGACCAGACCATATCACAGTCGGAGCACTGACATGTACGTGCAGTGTGGCCCGTGTAGGCCTTATGTCCCACTTATTAACTGACATGTCACGGTAACACTGAACTCACTCAGTTGTGTTAACACTGAACTCACTCAGTTGCGTTAACACTGAACTCACTCAGTTGTGTTAACACTGAACTCACTCAGTTGTGTTAACACTGAACTCACTCAGTTGTGGTAAAACTGAACTCACTCAGTTGTGGTAACACTGAACTCTCTCAGTTGTGGTAACACTGAACACACTCAGTTGTGGTAAAACTGAACTCCCTCAGCTGTAGTAGAACTGAACCCACTCAGTTGTGGTAAAACTGAACTCACTAAGTCAATACAAAGCCCAACTCACTCAGTCAACGATAACTCACTGGATCATGGTAAATAACGACATGGCTTATGCTATTCCCACCATTTGTTTCATGTTAATCAGTACCGTTGCGCGTCCGGGAAGAGATTGGTAGTCAATGATTGTCGTAAAAGGTGACTGAATGGATCATTGGTCTCCTGGCCGCTCAACCCTAGATAACCTCGCCCGACTAGAACAAGATATTAAGACAGGACAACTAAATAAACAATATACAACAATGGGCTGACAAATGGGGCTTCTCCCTTAACTCAGAAAAAACAACAGGAATAGTATTCAAACATAAAAACATGAAACCCGCCTCCCCAATCCTCCAGCTAAACAACCAAACAATCAAATTTCAAAAACAAACCAAATTCTTAGGACTTATTTTCGATGAACATCTCACCTGGGATGCTCACATCCAAAACCTAACAACTAAATGCAGTAAAGACCTAAACACCCTAAGATGCCTAACTGGCTCTAACTGGGGAGCCTCCAAAGATACTCTCCTCTCTCTCTACATATCCCTAATTAGATCAAAACTAGACTACGGCTGCGCCATATACAACACCCTAAACAACTCTCTATCTAAAAAACTTGACTCAATACAATATCAGGCTCTCAAACTAATTACACGCACCCAACATGGCACCTCCTACACCTCACTTCAGGCCTTAACAGGAGAAATGCCACTAAGTCTACGCAGGGAACAGCTAAGCTTAAATTTCTGGGCCGCGTCCCAATCAAACCCTCTCATCCAAAACTTAATAAACCAAAACATCAGCCCTAAAAACCAAGCTCTAGCTCGTAAACACCCCTTACTTACCCCAATATCCCAAAGAATAACAAACTACCTAAATGAACACCAAATTAAAAATCTTAAACAAAACTGCAAACAATCAAATATCTTCACCCCTAAACTTAAAATACCCAAAATAGACACAACACTAGCTAGCCAAATAAATAAACAAACCGACCCAAACATAGCTAAAACTACCACACTAGCATACATACACAAAAATTGGCCAAATTGGTGTCACATTTACACGGACGGATCCTCAGATCCGACCTCCAAACACACGGGTTTCGGAGTCCATACCACACAACCAACTAAAACCACACAATCCTTCCGACTCCCAAATAACCAATCAATATTCACGGCCGAACTAATGGGCATGGCCTCAGCCCTCCACAATCAAGAATCCAAAAACAACCAAAAAATCCTAATACTTACTGACTCCCTAAGTGGACTACAAGCCCTCCAAAACAAAAATACCAAAAACCGACCTAAATTAATAAATCAAATACTTAAAAGCTCCAACGACCTAACAAAAGCAGGCAAACAAATAACCTTCTTGTGGATACCCGCCCACGTAGGAATATACGGTAATGAAAACGCCGATAAAGCAGCTAAACTATCCCTTAAAATCCCAGAAATAAGCTTAAACTTACCCATCTCAAAATCAGAAATTAAAAGTGTAAACAAACAAAAAATCACAAAAAAATGGCATAACCTATATCTAAACTCAAATAGCAAAATCAAAAGAGTGCTCAGCAAACCACTAACCAAACCAAAAATTCTCCATCCATCAAAAAAAATCGACAGAGTAATCACTAAACTCCAAACAGGACACACCAACCTAAATAACCACCTAAAAAAATTTAAAAAACACACTACAGGTAACTGCCCACACTGCAAACAACCAGAAACCCCAGAACACGCACTCATCCACTGCACACACTACCTAACACATCGAACCGCATTACAAACCACCCTCAATCTAAACAAGGCTCTCACTCTAGAAGCAATACTAAACCCACAAAATAAACTAGAAAACTTCAAGGCCTTAGGCGTATTCTTAATCAAAACGGAACTAATAAAACGCATCTAAAACCATAATAACCTACCAAATCAAAATCACATAAACAAACAATCATCCACCATACCCAGCTCCCTTAGTTCTCCTCCCCAACCCCATCAGCATCTATTCCAAATCTCAAAATTCCCAAATTCTATATAAGCAACCCCTAAAGCCCCCTCTTGGGTTGCACAGACCACCCTCGCCCCTTTCGGAAACACATTAAATGGCCTGGCCGGGCCCGTGTGCGAAATACGCATCAGTCGGAAAGCGCACGTTAAATCTCCAAAGTAAGTAAGTAAGTAATAAACAATATACCACAGGCATCTTCTTAGACTTCTCTAAAGCTTTCGACATGGTATGGCACGATGGGCTAATACAAAAACTTAAAAAAATAGGACTCAAAGGTCAGATAATAAACTACATCCAGGACTTCCTAAACAATCGTAAAATAACCGTGGGTATAGACCAAACTCTATCGGACCAATGTCCCCTAGAAAATGGTACTCCACAGGGCAGTATCCTCAGCCCCACCCTCTTCAATATAATGATAAACGATCTATTCGAGGGCCTATCCCCTAAAGTAAACACATCAAAATTCGCGGATGATGGAGCCATCTGGATCCGCACTAAAAGCATGAACATGGTCCAAAATTTACTCCAAAAATCTCTTAATAAAATACAACAATGGGCTGACAAATGGGGCTTCTCCCTTAACTCAGAAAAAACAACAGGAATAGTATTCAAACATAAAAACATGAAACCCGCCTCCCCAATCCTCCAGCTAAACAATCAAACAATCAAATTTCAAAAACAAACCAAATTCTTAGGACTTATTTTCGATGAACATCTCACCTGGGATGCTCACATCCAAAACCTAACAACTAAATGCAGTAAGGACCTAAACACCCTAAGATGCCTAACTGGCTCTAACTGGGGAGCATCCAAAGATACCCTCCTCTCTCTCTACATATCACTAATTAGATCAAAACTAGACTACGGCTGCGCCATATACAACACCCTAAACAACTCTCTATCTAAAAAACTTGACTCAATACAATATCAGGCTCTCAAACTAATTACACGCACCCAACATGGCACCTCCTACACCTCACTTCAGGAGAAATGCCACTAAGTCTACTCAGGGAACAGCTAAGCTTAAATTTCTGGGCCGCGTCCCAATCAAACCCTCTCATCCAAAACTTAATAAACCAAAACATCAGCCCCAAAAACCAAGCTCTAGCTCGTAAACATCCCTTACTTACCCCAATATCCCAAAGAATAACAAACTACCTAAATGAACACCAAATTAAAAGTCTTAAACAAAACTGCAAACAATCAAATATCTTCACCCCTAAACTTAAAATACCCAAAATAGACACAACACTAGCCAGCCAAATAAATAAACAAACCGACCCAAACATAGCTAAAACTACCACACTAGCATACATACACGAAAATTGGCCAAATTGGTGTCACATTTACACGGACGGATCTTCAAATCCGACCTCCAAACACACAGGTTTCGGAGTCCATACCACACAACCAACTAAAACCACACAATCCTTCCGACTCCCAAACAACCAATCAATATTCACGGCAGAACTAATGGGCATGGCCTCAGCCCTCCATAATCAAGAATCCAAAAAACACAAAAAAATCCTAATACTTACCGACTCCCTAAGTGGACTGCAAGCCCTCCAAAACAAAAATACCAAAAACCGACCTAAATTAATAAATCAAATACTTAAAAGCTCCAACGACCTAACTAAGGCAGGCAAACAAATAACCTTCTTGTGGATACCCGCCCACGTAGGAATATACGGTAATGAAAACGCCGATAAAGCAGCTAAACTATCCCTCAAAATCCCAGAAATAAGCTTAAACTTACCCAACTCAAAATCAGAAATTAAAAGTGTAAACAAGCAAAAAATCACAAAAAAATGGCATAACCTATATCTAAACTCAAATAGCCAAATCAAAAAAGTGCTCAGCAAACCACTAACCAAACCAAAAATTCTCCATCCATCCAAAAAAATCGACAGAGTAATCACTAAACTCCAAACAGGACACACCAACCTAAATAACCACCTAAAAAAATTTAAAAAACACACTACAGGTAACTGCCCACACTGCAAACAACCAGAAACCCCAGAACACGCACTCATCAACTGCACACACTACCTAACACATCGAACCGCATTACAAACCACCCTCAATCAGTCGGAAAGCGCACGTTAAATCTCCAAAGTAAGTAAGTAAGTAAGTATCATTGGTCAGACCTGATGGCATCGCTCATAACGACCACCAGTCTGCCTGATTTAGACTTGATGAAATACTGCGGCGTGAAACATCATTCACACACAATACAACTACGTGTCTGTCCCAGTTAAGGTCCGGGTTAGACTCGGTCTTCAGCAAGTCATGCTTGTAATTACGAGGCGACTAACGGGCACGTGGGGTCAGGCTCGCTGACGTGACAGATGCTTGTTATCCTGTCCCAAGCGATGCTTACATCACTCACTGGATTGTCTGGTCCAGGGTCGATTATTTCCAAAAGCGCTGTCAGATAACTGGAATATTGCAGAATGCGGATTTAAACCATTCAACATACAAACATGTATGCAGTCATTCGTTCCCCTGACACCAGTACTGCTCGTACACACGCCTGGCCATGGTTCTCTGAGCTGACGGAGTTGATGAAGTGTATCCGGTCACGGAGTAGCATGTCCTTCCGCCGTCTGAGTCACATGGCAATTACCATCGGACTTGATGACTTGTAGATGGATGGTGTGAACTAATAGCGTATGAGTGAGCTAAGTTGGAATATCATTGGAACAACGGTCATAACGAACTCAATGAGACCACTAATTTGAATTCGTTATAACCGTAGTTCGTTATAAGCATATGTACAACAAATATACAGCAAATGGACGGGACCAAGAAATAGTTCGTTTCATCCGTCAGTTCGTTGTCAGCGTGTTCGTTATAAACGTAGTTTGCTGTATTTCCAGGGGGGTCAACTTGGGGGGAGGAAAATGCATGTCTTGGAATCGACCTCTTTGGTGAAACCAGCGAGAATGGGTGTGGTGCTGATAAACCTAGGAACAATGAGAGCAAACCAGGATTCGAACCACGATCATACAATTCTTGACGCAACAGTGCACAGCAAACTGTTGCATGTTATACATCTTCAGTCAACAATCACGAAATTGTGTGTGAGAAGTGAATTAAGTGGCCTGTGTGATCTCCAACCAATCGTTTGACATTGGAGAGATTGCTCCAGCATCTATGCATTCATCTGTTAGAGAAGGTTCACTGTATGAGAACAATCTCGCCTGTTATCGCTGGAAAATAAAGTTAAAGTGTCTATCGTCGTAATCATATATACATTATATACATGCAAGTACAACAAAGTTGTATCAACATTGAATCAACGGCGCATTTCAACGTTGAAAATGAAAGGTTAAACGACGTTGAAATCAGACGTTGATTCAGCGTTGACGTCAGACATTGCAATCTAATGTTTCCAGTTTATACCACATTGGACATCAATTGGCATGTCATCCAACAGAACGTCTCCTCATTAAGTTTCCAGCAGTCCAAAGACGTATGTGCTGAAACGCGCATGCATATCTGCCTTGTAATGGAAGATAAACTGAATGATATGCTTGAAAAAAGTGGAGAATTAGGAGAATATGTTTTACTCAATTTGGTATTTCTGAACTGAATGAACAATTTTCTTCTATCCTCGGGTACTGTTTTGAACTAAAGTTGCGCGTAATAATAACACTTCATTCAACAATTACCGCTTATTACTTCTATTTAGGAGCTTAATTTATTCTAACATCGCGTCGTCTGCTCGAAAACACAGGCCTCTAAGAGCAGGGTAGCCTCTCCTGTAACAAGGTTACAAATCCTCTTGTGTTTGTAAGAGGCAGGACTAAATTAAATTTATTTGTATACTACTCAAAAGAAGTTAAGGATCACCCGATTCTTTCATATTGGTAATGTTAATCTGTCATGGCATGAGAGATTAACTATTGTAATATGAAAGAATCAGGTGATCCTTAACTTCTTTTGAGTAGTATATATACACACAAACTGTTCCATATGTTAACAATAGGGATTATATCTGGTCTTGTCTCTTCTCTTCTCTCTTTAATATATCTCTTGTCTTGTTGCCTGGTCTGTCGATGTTTCCTCTATCTCTATATTACAATGTTTCACTTTTAATTTCATATTTCCCTCCTAGAATCGGTCTTCAGCAACCCATGCTTGCCGGAAAAGGCGACTAACGGGATCGGGTGGTCAGGCTCGCTGTCTTGGTTGATGTATGTCACCATATCCCAGCTGCGTGCATCGATGCTCATGATGTCAGTAACTGGATTGTCTGGTCCAGTCTCCAATATTTTTCAGACCACCGTCATATAGTTTGAATAGTGCTGATGTGCGGCGTTAAACAACAAACAAAACAAAACAAAAACAACGTGGCAGTGTTTTTGATTGCAGGGAGTATTGTTAGAGGCGCTCGTACAATATCGACATTGCCTGTGTGTGTTTGTACCTCAAATCCCGGGCATGGTGAGTATGTGAGGAAATGATGATTCTTCATCAGAGTAAATCTTACAAAGTGCAAAACAGTAGGGGATGATTCTACCTCAGCGTTATTTAAATGAAGGAGGGTGTACGACCCGGCTGCTCTGATTGTGTTTGATGGATTGTTTGCTCGTCTTCGTCGATGAGCGAGTTCTCGGTGATATAAGAGAGGTAACTCTTCGTGGAATAATTCTCGTCCACAGTGCCCTATTCAGTCTACCGTCGAAAACTTCAGTTTATTCTTGTCTCCCCCCTGAGTACGCCTTCTTCTTACTTTAAGTTCCCTTCCAGTGTATGTGCCATAGCTGAATTTATGTCCCCGTATCCTGCGAACAGTATCATTACTATTTGATCGTGAGTCATGAAGACATGTCATGATATAGTCGGTGTCGTTCAATCGACTCTGCTTTGTGCAGAGATTTCTATTGGATGTGGAAAGGTTTTTGTCGTTTTATATACAACACAGATTATGAGTTAAATAGTATTGTCAAATGGCGCTATGTGATTCAAATGGTGTTTCTTTAAATAATTCCCTCCAAGGGCGAATACATGAGTACCAATAGCCTGATGCAAGACTTTGAATAAATATTTGTTACTACAATTGCATTTGTGAGTGACTTTGTGATTCACATCTTGAAGAAATCTCTTTTTTGTGTATAATTTCGTCATCTCGGAGCAACGCGTCTATAGCGACAGCGTACTAGGCGATCTGACGTTTTCCTGCAACGCAGCTGTGTGCGCTGCCACGTGTTTACATTCCACCACTGGCATCAGCATTTAGAAACTTCATCCTCGTCAGTTTGAAACAGGAGATAAACATATACATTCAGTGTAGAGCTATATTGCCTGCACATGTACATTTTACCAGCTATAACCCGCGAATATAGGGCCCATCAACGTATGCTTGCCATGAGAGGCGACTTAATCGATTGGGTGGTAAGGCTCGGGGACTGAGTTGATTGAATGTCAGAGTTTTGTTTGTTTTTTATTTGTTGTTTAACACCGCACTAAGCAATATTCCAGCTATAAATAATCGCGTCTGGACTTGACAATCCAGTGATTGACATCATGAGCATCGATCCATATAATTGGGACACGATGACATGAATCAATCCACGACATCCATTTTTGATGGATAATATGAAGCAAACAAGAAATGTTTATTCCATGGTGATATTTTTGATACGGGTAATATAGCCGATATCACATGTATCATGTCAATGAGTATACGCAACAGGTCCTTCTTTAAATGTTTCAATGATTTAGCAATCCTAGATGCATATCATAGTCAGCCTATTTTTTCTTCAGAAACAGATTCCACATGGCGTAAAGGGCAATACTGCTTTGGAAGTTATATGAATGGACCAATAACAATCAGTGATGGCACCTGTAAATAATGGACCGAATCAGCTTAGACCAATGTCCGACACAAACTTGTAAGATTATACTGTATTAGAATACTTTTTAACGAGTATATTGGACTAGAAACCGTGATTACAGTCCAACCTGTATGAATGAACGAGCGTTTGTTATTTTTGTCATGGAGAATATTTATAGATTATCGCACAGCAAACACCTGCACCTCTCGATAGCTAGTGAGATTTCGTGTCAGAATAGCCACTAGCACCCACTACTTGTCAGTAGCCTTAGGAACGGGTGAATGCTCAGTGTGCCATCGGTGTCTTTGGGATTAATGTTCATTCTATCAACCTCTGGTCTGCCTGGATCATCCTTGATTTCTTTCAGGCCACTGTTATAGAGCTGAAATATTGTTTTAACGTGAGTCGACATTTATGCATTTAAATCCATTTCGGAGGATTTGTATTGTGCGAGGTGTCAGTGATGAAAGATCCACAGTGAAAACATGGCATTTTGATAGTTAACCGTTTATTATAGCCGTCTCTTCGGGACTCAACGCCATTGTTTACAGACTGGTACAACAATAATACGTCAAACCAACATTCATTTATATAGACTTAGTAGCATTTACAAAGGTTTAACTGTATCTACATTTTAGTGCAAATGTTCAAGAAAATAATGGTGTGATGGTAGTTTGGGTTCACTAAAAAGAAAACTAATGATATTCATATAGGAATCCATTGTAAGCCAAAACATGCGTTTTAATTCGTCTTTACATAACCAGTATGGTTCAAAATGGAGGCTTACACTGAAACGCCCACCTTCACTCCAACCATTCGCGCGTGCAGCACGTGGCCTTCCTACGTCACAATGGAAGTCACTCTCCTCACACGTCAGCATTAGGACACTGTGACCAACACATCTCGAAAACAAACAGTTGCTCGAGTTAACATTGTAAATTCCCTGTTCCGTCGATACACAGGCCTATGGGTTTTGTTTGTTTGTTTGCTTATTTGTTGTTTAACGCCGCACTCAGAGGTATTCCAGCTATATGACGGCGGTCTGTAAATAATCGAGCCTGGACCGGACAATCCAGTGCTTGACATCATAAGCATCGATCCACGCAATTGGGATCGATGACATGCATCAACCAAGTCAGCGAGTCTGACCACCCGATCCCGTTAGTCGCCTCTTACGACAAGCATAGTCGCCTTTTCCGGCAAGCATGGGTTGCTGAAGACCTATTCTACCCCGGATCTTCACGTGGCAGGCCTATGGGAAGTGACTATTTGACAGGTTCCGCTATATGTTACGTTGAGGGTTACCTGTGGTATGTGAGTCCTATCATGCTGCCTGATAAAAATGAGATCATTTACTTTTCATAAAACAGTTATTTACTTTTTTACATTTATGAAAAATTTAGCTTTGTGTTGTCTTGTGACAACGAATGAATGAATTATTGATGTTTAGAAAGGTAATACGTGTATCTCCTGTTCTAGAACATAACGTGGAACTGTGACAAGTAAGAAACTAATTCGGATACACCTAGGAGTTTTACGAAAAAACGTCCATGTATCCTTCGGGGATATCAATTGATCCCTTATTGTTCAAAGTTCTATGATACTACAGATATCAGTGAGTGAGTGAGTGAGTTGGGTTTAACGCCGCTTTTAACAGTATTCCAGTTATATCACGGCGTGTCAGCTTAATGTGGGAGGAAAGCCCGAAGTGATGCAGGTCTCAGACGTTTACCACTTCGGTGAAACCCACGAGCACGGGTATGGTGCTGACAAACCTAGAAACATAATCGGGGCGAACCGGGATTCGAACCCACAATCATAGGTTTCTGGCGTGCCCAAGGGACGCAACTCTCTGCACAGCGAATCTCGGCGCCTTAGACGACTGGGCCACCCGTGCCCCCACTACAGATATCATATGATACAAGGAGGTAGTGGAACTGAGACATATCATATGATACAAGGACGTGGAGGAACTGAGTCATATCATATGATACAAGGAAGGTGAGGAACTGAGACGTATCATATGATACAAGGACGTGGAGGGACTGAGACATATCATATGAGACAAGGAAGGTGAGGAACTGAGACATATCATATGATGCAAGGACGTGCAGGAACTGAGACGTATCATATGATACAAGGACGTGGAGGAACTGAGACGTATCATATGATACAAGGAAGGTGAGGAACTGAGACGTATCATATGATACAAGGACGTGGAGGGACTGAGACATATCATATGATACAAGGAAGGTGAGGAACTGAGACATATCATATGATACAAGGACGTGGAGGGACTGAGTCATATCATATGATACAAGGACGTGGAGGGACTGAGACATATCATATGATACAAGGACGTGGAGGGACTGAGACATATCATATGATACAAGGACGTGGAGGGACTGAGACATATCATATGATACAAGGACGTGGAGGAACTGAGACGTATCATATGATACAAGGACGTGGAGGGACTGAGACGTATCATATGATACAAGGACGTGGAGGAACTGAGACATATCATATGATGCAAGGACGTGCAGGAACTGAGACGTATCATATGATACAAGGAAGGTCAGGAACTGATAAATATCATATGATACAAGGAAGGTGAGGAACTGATAAATATCATATGATACAAGGAGGGAGTGGAACTGAGTCATATCATATGATACAAGGACGTGGAGGGACTGAAACGTATCATATGATACAAGGACGTGGAGGGACTGAGACGTATCATATGATACAAGGACGTGGAGGGACTGAGACATGTCATATGATACAAAAACGTGGAGGAACTGAGACGTATCATATGATACAAGGACGTGGAGGAACTGAGACATATCATATGATACAAGGACGTGGAGGAACTGAGACATATCATATGATGCAAGGACGTGCAGGAACTGAGACGTATCATATGATACAAGGAAGGTCAGGAACTGGTAAATATCATATGATACAAGGACGTGGAGGGACTGAGACATATCATATGATACAAGGAAGGTCAGGAACTGATAAATATCATATGATACAAGGACGTGGAGGAACTGAGACATATCATATGATGCAAGGACGTGCAGGAACTGAGACGTATCATATGATACAAGGAAGGTCAGGAACTGATAAATATCATATGATACAAGGACGTGGAGGAACAGAGACATATCATATGATACAAGGAAGGTCAGGAACTGAGTCATATCATATGATACAAGGATGTGGAGGGACTGAGTCATATCATATGATGCAAGGACGTGGAGGAACTGATAAATATCATATGATACAAGGAGGGAGTGGAACTGAGTCATATCATATGATACAAGGACGTGGAGGGACTGAGACGTATCATATGATACAAGGAAGGTGAGGAACTGAGACGTATCATATGATACAAGGACGTGGAGGAACTGAGACATATCATATGATACAAGGAAGGTGAGGAACTGAGACGTATCATATGATACAAGGACGTGGAGGAACTGAGACATATCATATGATACAAGGAAGGTCAGGAACTGATAAATATCATATGATACAAGGAAGGTGAGGAACTGAGACGTATCATATGATACAAGGACGTGGAGGGACTGAGAAATATCATATGATACAAGGAAGGTGAGGAACTGAGACATATCATATGATACAAGGACGTGGAGGGACTGAGACGTATCATATGATACAAGGAAGGTCAGGAACTGATAAATATCATATGATACAAGGAGGGAGTGGAACTGAGTCATATCATATGATACAAGGACGTGGAGGGATTGAGACGTATCATATGATGCAAGGACGTGGAGGAACTGAGTCATATCATATGATACAAGGAAGGTCAGGAACTGTGACGTATCATATGATACAAGGACGTGGAGGGACTGAGACATATCATATGATACAAGGAAGGTGAGGAACTGAGACGTATCATATGATACAAGGACGTGGAGGGACTGAGACATATCATATGATACAAGGACGTGGAGGAACTGAGACATATCATATGATACAAGGACGTGGAGGGACTGAGACATATCATATGATACAAGGACGTGGAGGAACTGAGACGTATCATATGATACAAGGACGTGGAGGGACTGAGACATATCATATGATACAAGGAAGGTGAGGAACTGAGACGTATCATATGATACAAGGACGTGGAGGGACTGAGACATATCATATGATACAAGGAAGGTGAGGAACTGAGACGTATCATATGATACAAGGACGTGGAGGAACTGAGACATATCATATGATACAAGGACGTGGAGGAACTGAGACGTATCATATGATATAAGGACGTGGAGGGACTGAGACATATCATATGATACAAGGAAGGTGAGGAACTGAGACGTATCATATGATACAAGGACGTGGAGGGACTGAGACATATCATATGATACAAGGAAGGTGAGGAACTGAGACGTATCACATGATACAAGGACGTGGAGGAACTGAGACATATCATATGATACAAGGAAGGTGAGGAACTGAGACGTATCATATGATACAAGGACGTGGAGGAACTGAGACATATCATATGATACAAGGAAGGTGAGGAACTGAGACGTATCATATGATACAAGGACGTGGAGGGACTGAGACATATCATATGATACAAGGAAGGTGAGGAACTGAGACGTATCATATGATACAAGGACGTGCAGGAACTGAGACATTTCATATGATACAAGGACGTGGAGGAACTGAGACGTATCATATGATGCAAGGAAGTAGAGGAACTGAGACATATCATATGATACAAGGACGTGGAGGGACTGAGACATATCATATGATACAAGGAAGGTGAGGAACTGAGACATATCATATGATACAAGGACGTGGAGGAACTGAGACGTATCATATGATACAAGGACGTGGAGGGACTGAGACATATCATATGATACAAGGAAGGTGAGGAACTGAGACGTATCATATGATACAAGGACGTGGAGGAACTGAGACATATCATATGATACAAGGACGTGGAGGAACTGAGACATATCATATGATACAAGGACGTGCAGTAACTGAGACGTATCATATGATACAAGGAGGTAGAGGCACTGAGACATATCATATGATACAAGGATGTACTACCATACCTCATGACACTCTACACTACACAACTACCATACCCCGTGACACTCTACAGTACACAACTACCATACCCCGTGACTCTCTACAGTACATAACTACCATACCCCGTGACACTCTACAGTACATAACTACCATACCCCGTGACACTCTACAGTACACAACTACCATACCCCGTGACACTCTACAGTACACAACTACCATACCCCGTGACTCTCTACAGTACACAACTACCATACCCCGTGACTCTCTACAGTACACAACTACCATACCCCGTGACCCTCTACAGTACACAACTAACATACCCCGTGACTCTCTACAGTACATAACTACCATACCCCGTGACACTCTACAGTACATAACTACCATACCCCGTGACTCTCTACAGTACACAACTACCATACCCCGTGACACTCTACAGTACATTACTACCATACCCCGTGACACTCTACAGTACATAACTACCATACCCCTCGACCCTCTACAGTACACAACTAACATACCCCGTGACTCTCTACAGTACATAACTACCATACCCCTTGACGCTCTACAGTACATAACTACCATACCCCTTGACACTCAACAGTACATAACTACCATACCCCGTGACACTCTACAGTACACAACTAACATACCCCGTGACCCTCTACAGTACATAACTACCATACCCCGTGACACTCAACAGTACATAACTACCATACCCCGTGATACTCAACAGTACACAACTACCTTACCCCGTGACACTCAACAGTACATAACTACCATACCCCGTGACACTCTACAGTACACAACTACCATACCCCGTGACCCTCTACAGTACATAACTACCATACCCCGTGACTCTCTTCAGTACACAACTACCATACCCCGTGACACTCAACACTACATAACTACGATACCCCGTGACCCTCTACAGTACATAACTACCATACCCCGTGACTCTCTTCAGTACACAACTACCATACCCCGTGACACTCAACACTACATAACTACCATACCCCGTGACTCTCTACAGTACACAACTACCATACCCCGTGACACTCTACAGTACATAACTACCATACCCCGTGACACTCTACACTACATAACTACCATACCCCGTGACACTCTACAGTACACAACTACCATAACCCGTGACACTCTACAGTACATAACTACCATACCCCGTGACACTCTACACTACATAACTACCATACCCCGTGACACTCAACTGTACATAACTACCATACCCCGTGACGCTCTACAGTACATAACTACCATACCCCGTGACACTCAACTGTACATAACTACCATACCCTGTGACGCTCTACAGTACATAACTATTATACCCCGTGTCCCTCTACAGTACATAACTACCATACCCCGCGACACTACCGTACACAACTACCATAAATAATTCCCATAACCCATCTCAGTGAACCACTCTGTCAGCACGGCGCTGTGGTCCTCCATCCACAACTTCCTGGTGTTGAATGCAGACATGGCTGAACTGACTACAGAAGGCTTGATAGATCTTGTGTTGTTCGCCAGGAGTTCAAGCTGTAAAGAATACATATAGTTATCATGACAATACACTGTTGAATTAGTGAGTTAGTGAGTATTGAATTACTGTGCTTTTAGCAATACGCCAGCACTGCCAAGACTTGTGGGCTTCACACTTTGAACACGGGCGAGTGTGACGAATAATGTGATAATGCTAATATTAATGGAAAGCTAATGAAACTTCATTTGATGCATTATTTTTTAACTCACTGCTCAAGACAAACGATGTCAAATCTCTTGGCAGCCTAACAATTTTCCTGAGTTGAAACAAATCATCGTTCTGGTTCAGGTTGTTTATCTCGAAGGCAAATCACGCTTTTCATAACTGATTATCTGTTTAAAAAACAGGCCAATCAAATTCAGCTTTTGCACGAATGAGTAAGTGATTGAGTTATGTTTTACGCCGCGATTAGTACTATTTCCGGAAATGGACGGTGGGGGGCACCAGACATGGGCTTTTGACATTTGTCCCTATAAGGAATCGAATAGAAATGTCCTTACGATACCGTCTTACCTCTGCTATAAACGTACTGCTGGTCAGTGTTTGGGCGGCAACAACTAGGACGTTCCTTACTATTGTCTTCCGGAGCCTGAAACACACGCATCAAATGCTGGATCAGCTACTTAAACGCCAGAAGGTAGGCCACAGGTCGATGGGCTGTACAACGAAAGAGATAGACTTTCCAAGACGTTAACAGTGGTGAGTGAGTGAGTTGGGTAAACGCCGCTTTTAACAGTATTCCAATTATATCGCGTGTCAGCTTAATGTGGGAGGAAAGCCCGAAGTGATGCAGGTCTCAGACGTTTACCACTTCGGTGAAACCCACGAGCACGGGTATGGTGCTAACAAACCTAGAAACATAATTGGGGCGAACCGGGATTCGAACCCACGATCATAGGTTTCTGGAGTGCCCAAGGGACGCAACTCTGCACAGCGAATCGCGGAGCCTTAGACGACTGGGCCAGCCGTGCCCCCTCCAAGACGTTAACTGCCAATAAGTCCCCCAACTACTCATTCTAGGTTGCCAACATATGTACTGGTCTGTATATGCTCCGGAGTTACAACCTGAAGGTGACCAAGACATGGGGGATCACAATGATGTATTTAAAAGCGACTAAAGCCTTTCCAAAGTCAATAGAAATCTCTGCTAAAAGCGGAGTCAATTGTACGATTCCGACAGTATCATAAGCATATCTAGCATAAACAAACGACGTCACTTCTGCGGGTGTTTTGTGATAGGAATGCTCCGTGTTTAAATTTTATTTAGCGATTGGGACGTCTTCTAAGAGCGTACAGTGAGGCTTCCGCCTCGTATAGGCTAACATGTGAATGAGGAAGAACCGGAATTAAAACCCACGATTTGGGCACGCTTAAGGGAAGTTTTATACACGGCTTTTGCGCCACCATGAGTGACTGCTTCCCCTCCTCCACTTCCAACACGCATGGAAGTCACTCACGTGTTGACGTTTTCCTTCACGTAGTCCCATACGATGTGCATGGCATCCGGGGACCTGGCCAAGGTGGTGAAGATAATTGTCTGATGGAATGACTTTATCTTCTTGGAGTCACTTGCGACATCAAGAACCCTGTCAAGCAGATCATTGTGAGTGAGTGTGAGTGAGTGAGTGAGTGAGTGAGTGAGTGAGTGAGTGAGTGAGTGAGTGAGTGAGTGAGAGGGTGGGTGGGTGAGGGAGCGAGTGAGTGAGTCAGTGAGTGAGTGAGTGAGTGAGTGAGTGGGTTTGGTGGGTGAGTGAGTGAGTGAGTGAGTGAGTGAGTGAGTGAGTGAGTGGGTGGTTGGGCGAGTGGGTGGGTGGGTGGGCGAGTGGGCGAGTGAGTGGGCGAGTGAGTGAGTGAGTGAGATTTTACGCTGCTTTTAGCAATATTCTAGCAATATCACGGCGGGGGACACCAGAAATGGGCTTCATACATTGTACCCATAACGGGAATCGAACCCAAGTCTTCGGCGTGACGAAAAATGCTTTAACCACTAGGATACCCGACTGCCCCATAGATCAAGATGTTTTATTTCACTAAAGGCCTCCGGCCCATATACAAAACAAGAGTACAAAGAGGTTATATCAGTGAGTACAACACAGCGTGTGACGAGCGAACGCTTTAACCACTAGGCTACCCGACCGCCCCAGCATATCACTGTGAGTATCTGAACAGGACATAGACTTCTACGTCCTCGAATACCAAGAGTATCATATCCAATACACTGAGAAATCGAGGCTAGATTGTATAGTGAAGTTGAGGACATAATGAATAGTGATTAAAGCGACAAAACCCTTTCCATACCCAATAGAAACCTCTGCGTGAGGCTGAGTCGATTGTACGATTACGACTATATCAAGAGCATGTGTTTATGAATCAATATCAATTAGTGATGATACCAGGTGTTCGCGAAAAGGTGAGCGTATCCTGCCCCACCGGTAACACTCGTCAAAAACACATGCAACGCCAAGTCAATTGTTCACCTGAAAAAGACATGGGAACATATGGTACATGTCGAAATTGGGAATTGCATTGCACGTCATTTTTGTCTCTAATTTGGAAATGTCCTGCACATGTCTCCAATTTAACTTTTTGAAAGCTTCACTAAGGCCTTACTTGTTGTAACCTTGGTCAAACAACTTCTGAGCACATGGATCAAGAAGTAACACATAAATCAAGGAATTAGCAAACGTAAAATGTCCCTGGTGTATGGAGTGTACCTTCTGATGAGCCACGGCTCTTTGGGACAGGCCAGACCAGTCAGCAGTCGGTGTGCGTATCGGTAGTCAGTGGCGGTGCTGTAGGCGTCGTAAACCGCCTGCCACGCCTCTAACCCCCCTTCCCGTACCCCGTAGCAGTTGACGATGTCCACAATATCCGGGGATGGCCTACAAGTACCAGTTGATGAATCGTACACATGGAATGTTTTATGATATGGTCATATTGTCCAAGAAAATTGTAATGTATTTATTCATATCTTTAAACTTTCTATTCTCTTCCTCTGGCTCATTCGTCCAAATCTATATCTGAAATTCTTGTGGGATGCTTATCGCGGTTGATCAGGTCACGACCTCTAAGACTCCACACAAGACAATTAACCTTTAAGTCTTAGCTGCAACATTATACTATTGCTGTCACCAACCCCTGGGAAAATAGCCTGAAACGGCCGCTGGCCATGGCAGCAAGGGCTTGTTTCTTATGTTTTATCTTATAACTATACTAAACACATGCATGTACACATTCAAACCCTAACAAAATTCAAATTAAAAGGATTTTCAATGAACTACAAATACCTAAAAATCGGCTCTAATAGTATATATATGCACAGTTTAACAATGCGAACTGATAAAGTACGATTTAGTCGCCGTGTTACCTGTACTTGTCCTGGTCGACGGTCCAGCGGTTAAACAGACGTGAGGAATCAGCTAAACAACTCCCGAGGCCCAGCCGACATGCCATACGTGCGACCCTGGCTCGCTGATAGCTGTTGAAGACATGGACGATAAGTGCAATATTTGAAATTAGTGTGTTGAATTTTTTGTTCGACAAATGGACAATAGTTGTCAGGTCCTCTATGGCGTCGCAGTTCGTGTATACAGTTGCGTACCTTTGTCGTGGAGGATTACGCAGATCGTGGTTTCGGATCCAGGTTGATTTTGATCCTTGGTTTGAAGGCACCAAACCGAGTTCGTGGATTTCACAAAGGTGTCTATTTGAAATCCCCATAAGCTGACATATGGTTTTATTTATAACTGAGCTCTGTTCCCCGCGGACGTTTGAAGATTGGTTGTAAATACTTGGAAGATTCCTGTAATATGATATTGGGGATGGAAGGTCGCAGACACCATAACATTTGAATTAATATGTTATTAAAACGAGTGTAGATTCCTGATCAGGAACAAAGATTCACGGACAGCCTGGTTGTCATGGTACATAAGTTCTTTAGTTACAGTTTCAAACCAGAGACCAACGTGCATTGTTGACGTTCCTTACTAATTTCAAACAGTGACATTGTGGGTGAATGACTCGGGTTCGTGTGTCACTGATTTTAAACAGTGACATTGTGGGTGAATGACTCGGGTTCGTGTGTCACTGATTTCAAACCAGGTGACACTGTGGGTGAGTGACACGGGTTCTTGTGTCACTGATTTCAAACCAGGTGACATTGTGGGTGAGTGACTCGGGTTCTTGTGTCACTAATTTCAAACCAGGTGACATTGTGGGTGATTAACTCGGGTTCGTGTGTCACGGATTTCAAACCAGATGACATTAAGGGTGAGTGACTCGGTTTCTTCAGTCACCGATTTCAAACCAGGTGACACTGTGGGCGAATGAGTCGGGTTTTTTAGTCACCGATTTCAAACCAGGTGACACTGTGGGTGACTGACTCGGTTTCTTTCGTCACTGATTTCAAACCAGGTGACACTGTGGGTGAGTGACTCGGTTTCTTTATTCACTGATTTCAAACCAGGTGACATTGTGGGTGAGTGACTCGGTTTCTTTAGTCACCGATTTCAAACCAGGTGACATTGTGGGTGAGTGACTCGGTTTCTTTAGTCACCGATTTCAAACCAGGTGACACTGTGGGTGAATGACTCGGGTTCCTTAGTCACTATTTAGGCCCACATCTCAAACTATTCTATCTTAATAAAAATAACTAAATATCATTTTATATTATACAATATATCATAAGTACATGTACTTAACATAGCAATTAACTGTGCAGCCAAGGCCTTTGTTGACTAAAGAAATTACTCTATAATAATTTATTTGAATACATGTACTTTTATGACATTAGAAACATGTTTTAGAGGCTACTATTTCTGAGGTTGGAATAGGAAAGAATAGGCGATTTGGGTTTAACTAGGCTTTTTTACTACAATCACAGCGAATCAGCTTTATGTGGGCGGAAAGTCTACGTGACGTAGAATATTGAACATTTGCCATAATGGTGATGCCTATGAGCATTGATCATTGGTAAGGCTAATCTTGGATTCGAACCCACGACCAGCAGTATTTACGTCTCAGGGTGAAGTGTGGTGCCCCGATCCACTGGGCCACCCATGTTAAGTTTGATTTAGTTCGGCATTATTTACGAAACATAAATCATACAATCTTAATGATATGCTTCTCCTTTTTTCTAGATTTGCAAACTATACCCAGGCATAACTCACACAACAAGGGGCGTGTCCGAGTCGTCAACCTCCACTCCATAGTCCCTGTAAGCACTCGTCACCAGATCCAGCACAAATTCCTGAGGATACAGCATAACAATTTGTTACAAACTTAACACAACAACCGAAGTGAATGTGCCTGTATAAGATCAATAGAATCTAATTAGTATTTAGTGTGACAAAAACTTGACAACCAATAAAACTGCAGATTAGGAATGTCGCACGTGTGGTTCTATCGTCTAAGGCGCCTGTACAGTCTCCTTCCCTTTGCAAGAATTTTCGCCCTGATTCTTGGTCTGTCAGCACAACAACCGATCTCGTGGGTTTTATCAAAATGGCAAACGTTGTGGACCACTTAGGGCCTTCGTCACACATAAAGATTCCATGCAGGCATACAATTGACACCATTCAAAGCGGAGATAAACCCAACTCACTCACATACTGAAATACCAGCACAACATATTCAGGTGCGTTGACGTGATGTCAATGCAAATGACTGGTTGTTTACAAGATATATAGAACCTAATGAACTGATGATGAAGAACTTCACTACCAATGCATCTAGTGTCACGTGTGACCCAATCGTAAAGTGTTGTGACCCAGATTCCTGTCCTGTCAGCACAAAATGCTAAAAGTCTTGAACCTGCAACACTTTGGGCCTTCATCTCACACTAAACTTCCACGCCGTGAGATAGCTGTTCAAAGCGACGTTAAACCCAACTCACACACCCACTCAAATAAAGACAATGAAGTAGTTGCGACATCAGAAACACACTTGCCTTGAAAGCCCCATAGAAGCGAGTGTCCATCAGTCGTGAGTCCAGGACGTCCAGGACGCGGACAGCCGGAGTCCAGGAGACATAGTCGCTGTCATTCCTCAGGAAGCCGAGTGTCCGGAAGGCTATGGAGGCGTTCAGTAGACCAACCCTTTTGGGTATTAGGGATTGACCGATAAAAAATCTTACCGGAATGGGATAGTATAGAGAATATATTTTCACAAACACATTATTTACACTGTTCGTTTGTAAAACTTATCATTCAGCAATATTACAGCTATTTGGCTGAGGACTGTAAATATTCGAGAACCAGACAATCAAGTGACTGATCAACGATCCACACCGTCGGGATATGACACGCCATCAATCAAGTCACAGAGCCTGACCACCCGACCCATTTGGTCGCAACTTATGACCAGCAGTGTTTGCTGGGGACGCATAACTGGAATAACGAACCACTAAGGGTATTTTTTGGACTGAGAGGAGGTGGCAACCTATCATGTTCTTTTCACAATACAATTCTTCAGGACACTCAGCGTTCGAGCGAACATGCAAACGAACCCTCTCAGTGTCATGATACCGATAGTTTCCGTCATTTTGTCAACGAATAGCTTACCCAGCCAAACTAAACGCATCATCGATTATCTGAGCTCTGTTGACAGGCGGGATAACCTGCAATCAAATACATCTGTAGACATATATTTCAAATGAGTGTCTGGATAAGTGACAAAAATGATAAAAAAGAGTCCGGGGCAACATACATTTTACCATCCAGACCGTAGTAAGTTCTCATTCAGCCCCTGAATTTAACATGTGTCAGACACAAAGGCAAGTAATATTTTCTTATAATTGGAGAGTTTGAATGTGATGGGGACATGTTGTGTCGCTAACCCTTGCATTTAACTGGGGCTAACAAATTGAACTCATCATCCTTCTCCCCGTGGAACCCGGACTGGAGAGGTTAACAAGAACCCAACCTGCGGGGTAGGCACTATCACTGTCTTTTTAAAGACTACTTTCGTTCAAGGTTCTACTTACTGTGGAGTCAGTTTCCAACTGTATGCCTCATCATACTTTACCCTATACTATCCTGTCTGGTGGAAGTTATCAAGAACCCAACGTCCGATATGTGCATCATACCTGCATTTAAAAGACTACCTATTTTCAAGTTGTACTCACTGAGTGGTTTGTTTCCAGCTGTCTTACTAGGGCCAACCAGTTGGCCTCCTCATAGTTCACCCTGTAGTACCCCGTCTGGTGGAGGTTGACAAGAACCCAGCCTCCGGGCGTGGACGGGTCTTGGATGTTGACGTCTTCCATCTCAGCTGAAACAACGCATCCACAACCCTCGTGAGTAGTTAGAGTTCATTAGAACTGTCCCATTGTACCTACAGGGAACATTGCTACGTATAAGCCTGTCTTGTCTGTACTTATTTAAATACATACTCCATAGATGTCATCTTAATGTGGATTACAGGTTCGGATGGTCAGACTCAGTGACTTGGTTGATGATGAATTGACTCGTCACACACATCTCCCATTTTGACCATCTCTGATAATAAGTTTAATATAAAACGCCTACAACAATGGTAATAGAAATGTTGTGAGCGTGAATGTAGCTCGTGAGGAGGATAAATGATGGTGTAAACGAAACTTGAGTACTTTGCAAAAGAGATTTCTTTTTCATTTGGCATGTCTGCAAATAAGCAACATGGTAAACGTGTACAAATATCTAAGTCAACGTCCACCTTTGACGTAGCCAAGACATTTTACAAGTTTTGGTAACTTTGGAGATATAAATTGAGACATAATGTGGCGATGACACTAGCCAAGCGGGATCAGGTTCAAACTTTCCATAGCTGTGCTTGTAGACTTATGTGGCATGGAACTTTTTTCCCAAATTAAAACAGGTGGGTTTGGCCAAAATATGTCCGAATTGTAGCTTTGTTTCGCTGTGTGTACATCTGACCGCACTTCGTAACGTTATGAGAGGACAGCCTGACTTTAAACATCCGTGACATCTCATGGACTAGGGTGAGAGTGGATAACGGCAGTTACACTAGTGGACAAACCGATGGATTGCCGCGAAAGGCAATAACACGTCAACAATTCACGTGACAGGCAGTCGGTTTTGTTGGATCACAGAATAACAGAATTGTCTCTAAAAATGAGTAGTATATGTTTATTTGAACAATCTTACTGGAATTCTGTGTTCTGTAGAGCCACGATATGTCCTGAAATGTGTGCTCTTTACTGAAGGACGAAGTGTCAGATGCAGTAGCGTAAGTTAAGGGAATATCCCATTTATATCTGCAAAGAAATATTAAAATATATGTAATGATTAACTATATATATATAGTAGGTTAGCTAAGTACTTCGGCGCCATTTTGTCCTCTACGCTAACGGTATCTAAGACCCTGACATACACGTTACAAAACAAAAGACCTCTGAATAAAATCTGAGCAGGTGGAAGGGGGTGTGGTATGTCTTCCTGAGATAAGCATTTACTATGCATTTAAAAGCAAGAATCACACGTCACAGACAAAACCAATACCGTTTGCAAATCTGTTTCCATTAACTATTATATGTCTGTGCGTGTGTGTACTTTAACGCGTCCCTGCATTAATGTGTTTACAAAATCCCAGTGGCAACATACCCGTATTTGGCTCCATCGTCGCTGACGTCCACGCTCATGTTGGTTTGGAATAGCTGTTGACTGACTTCGAGGGCCCCTGATCGTGGTATTGTAACCATGACAACCGGATAATGCATTTGTAGCAGCCACGGTTCCAATAAATTTCCAACGTTCACACTAATGTTTTCCTTTGCCGCTTCCTTCAATAGAATGACAGAGTGTGTTCAGTGTTCAGTGTTCAGTGTTCAGTATTCAGTGTTGAACCGAAACAGAATATTGAGGTGGCTCAGTAATAATGGAAAATATAATCCACGAATCAACATGCAGATGAACCATCATTCATATTACCTGACATCGTGTACTTAAACCGTTATTGAAGTACCTGATATGATGTATCTTAACCGTTAATAAATTACCTGACACCATGTACAAAACCCGTTATTCAATTACCTGACATTAAGTATTTAAACCTTTAATGAGTTACCTAACAAGTTTTTGAACCTTTAATGAATTACCTGACATCGAGTATTTGAACCTTTAATGAATTACCTGACAACAAGTATTTGAACCTTTAATGAATTACCTGACAACCGTTATTCAATTACCTGACAATGAGTATTTGAACCTTTAATGAATGACCTGACAACAAATATTTGAACCTTTAATAAATTACCTGACAACTATTTGAAGCGTTAATCAATTACCTGATCACAATGAGTATTTGAACCTTTAATGAATAACCTGACAACAAGTATGTGAACCTTTAATAAATTACCTGACAACTATTTGAACCGTTAATCAATTACCTGACAACAAGTATTTAAACCGTTAATCGATTACCCAATAACACGTATTTGAACCGTTAATAATTTATCTGACAAGTATTTCAACAGTAAATCAAGAACCTGAAAACATGCATTTGAAATGTTAATATATTAACTGAGAACATATAGTTGAACCGTTAATCAATGACCCGACAACATGTATTTTCGACACGTCATTGAAGTATCTGACAACATTAATTTGAACCGTTACTCTATTAGCTCGCGACAAGTATTTAAACCGTTAATGAATTACATTATAACATGTTTTTGAACTGTTAATGAATTACCTGACGACATTACTTATCTGATCATATGTATTTGAACAAGCATTTAACTCCTTGACATGTATTTGAATCTGACATGGCAATGGGCATCAGTTATTAAAGTGCCCAACAACATGTATTTGGACCAGGTATTTTTCACCAGTATTGAAGACAGAAACATACCTGAGCATATCTATCGCTGTACGTGTCTGACAAACCGGGAATATTCGAGTTAGAATTGGTCTTCAGCAACCCTGGCGACTATGCTTGTCGAAAGAGGCGACTAACGGGATTGGGTGGTCAGGCTCGCTGACTTGGTTGATGTATGTCATCGTATCCCAATTGCACGGATCGATTCTCATGGTGTCAACAACTGGAGTGTCTGGTTCAGAGTCGATTATTTACAGACCACCGTCATATGGCTTGAATATTGCTGAGTGCGGCGTTAAACAACAAACAAACAAAACAATCAAACGTGCCTGACAGTCTTAACCGACGAATGCCCGCCCAACTACTGGTATATAACAAACTAAAACAGCACAATGTGAATATTGATAAAAATATATCATTATTTGAGTCATGCTTACAATGTTTTCAATTTAATTATGATTATGTATATTAGGAAGTATAAAACATGTAATCACTACCTCATTGAAGACTGTCCACAAGTCGGAATTTTCCACTGATCCGTACTGATGCTTGAATAAGTACTCCTGGAAGCATACAGCACACATGTGATATATAAAGTACACCTGGAAGCATACAGCACACATGTGATATATAAAGTACTCCTGGAAGCATACAGCACACATGTGATATATAAAGTACTCCTGGAAGCATACAACACACATGTGATATATAAAGTACTCCTGAAAGCATACAACACACATGTGATATATAAAGTACTCCTGGAAGCATACAGCACACATGTGATATATAAAGTACTCCTGGAAGCATACAACACACATGTGATATATAAAGTACTCCTGGAAGCATACAGCACACATGTGATATATAAAGTACTCCTGGAAGCATACAACACACATGTGATATATAAAGTACTCCTGGAAGCATACAGCACACATGTGATACATAAAGTACTCCTGGAAGCATACAACACACATGTGATATATAAAGTACTCTTGGAAGCATACAGCACACATGTGATATATAAAGTACTCCTGGAAGCATACAACACACATGTGATATATAAAGTACTCCTGGAAGCATACAACACACATGTGATATATAAAGTATATGAAATGCAGCTGAAGGGGCCAAACGTAAGTGAGTGAGTGAGTGAGTTGGGTTTAACGCCGCTTTAAACAGTATTCCAGTTATATCGCGTCATGTCAGCTTACTGTGGAGGACAACCCGAAGAGATGCAGGTCTCGGACGTTTACCACTTTGGTGAAACCCAAGAGCACGGGTATGATGCTGACAGACTTAGAAACATAATCGGGGCGCACCGGCAGCTGTTAATGGTGAAGACAGACCATTGTTATCGTATCTACAAACATGAAACTACATTTACGTTTCTTTGAGACCAGCGCCTTTATTTATATTAGATATATGCATAAAGATTCATAGTGACAAAACACTCTCAAAAAGACTGTATAACAAGTGGGATGACTTCAACTTTCCAATTGTCAACTTCCCCTTCATGTCGAGCAATATTCCTGCAGCTCCAGCCTTTGGTGTTTACATTTCACAACTTTTGAGATACAATTATCCTTGCTCTTTGTACCAAGATTTCAAAGAGCGTCATGCTTGTCATACGAGCCAACAGACGGGATCGGGTTGTTAGGCTAGCTGACCTGGTTGAAGCACGTCATCGATCCCAAATTGCTGGATTGTCTGTCCAGACTTGATTATTTACAGACCCAGGCGTATTTTACA
Source organism: Haliotis cracherodii (assembly GCF_022045235.1). Classification (NCBI taxonomy): domain Eukaryota; kingdom Metazoa; phylum Mollusca; class Gastropoda; order Lepetellida; family Haliotidae; genus Haliotis; species Haliotis cracherodii. Next base: position 38,192,025 of record NW_027266269.1, read on the forward strand.
GAGTGCGGCGTAAAACAACAAACACATGCTTATGATACCCACGTCGTAATCGTACAATCGAATCTACGTTATGCAATGATTACTATTGGATATGGAAAGGGTTTTGTCGCTTTATTTGCAGCCTTTTCATTCCTTGTCGTGGGCACGGGTGGCCCAGTCGTCTAAGGCGCCGCGATTCGCTGTGCAGAGTTGCGTCCCTTGGGCACGTCAGAAACCTATGATCGTGGGTTCGAATCCCGGTTCGCCCCGATTATGATTCTAGGTTTATCAGCACCATACGCGTGCTCGTGGGTTTCACCGAAGTAGTAAACGCAAACTACTGATTGGTAGGGGCAGTCGGGTAGCCTAGTGGTTAAAGCGTTCGCTCGTCACGCCGAAGACTCAGGTTCGAATCCCGACATGGGTACAATGTGTGAAGCCCATTTCAAGTGTCCCCCGCCGTGATATTGCTAAAATATTGCTAAAAGTGGCGTAAAAACCATACTCACTCAGTGATTTGTACCCCTTTTAATTCTTGACCAAAATTGAAAACTGAAGGAATAACCCACAACATAAATAGATATGACGTTCATCACATGAATGTATACTGAACCGCAAAAGAAACGTCACCATGGATAGACATTTGAGAAAACATTTTGGTCCACTGTAAACATACTTTGAGACATATTAAAAAGATGAAACTTGGCAAAACTGATCATCAAGGTTGACATTAAAGTGTCAAATGTTCTTAAGGTGAAACACAACACTAGGCTCTGAGAAAATGCCATCACAAGTCAGTATCTCGTGTGTCCGCCATGTGCATTGATGCATGTCGTGCAACGTCGATACATGGAATGGATGACGCAGTTGGTGAAGGCCATAGGCACTTGAGCTCACAATCTGAGGAACGCCTGACGCAGTTCAGCCTTGGTCGGACGTCATTCAGCCGTCTTTGAATATTGTCCCACAGGTGCTCAATGGGATTTAAATCGGGACTAAGGGCTGGCCACTGCATGGTTCTGATGTCATTCTGCTGGAGGAAGTCTCTTGTTGCTCTCGCAGTGTGGGCACGGGCGTTATCATGCTGAAACTCGTGGTTGCGGCGACGTGCCAAATGAGGTATGGCGTGTGGTCTCAAGACTTGATCAATGTACCGAGCTGCTGTGACATCATTGCATCTCCCTGGACCAATATGCTGGAAGACCACAGGGCCGACCCTCTGTGCAAGACCAATTACACCCCACGCAAGGATGCTCGGACCACCCCACGAGTCGCTCCCAACAACACAAGCATCCGAATAACGCATCCGAATAATCGTCGACGGACGGTATCCGCACTAATGTGTCGCTGGTGTGTCCCCATGGTCTGTCGAGCAGTTTCTGCAGCAGTAAAAAAACGATCTTGAAGATGCTGTCGCAGAATCTGACGATCCTGACGTTGGGTGGTGACCCTTGGTCTTCCACTACTTGGTCAGTCATCTGTAGTGTTGGTGGTCTGGTACCGTTGTTGGAGCCTGTATATGGTCCTTACGTGGACTTGAAATACATTGGCTACTTGCCGGGCGGTTAGTCCAGCTTGCAATCGTCCAAGGGCTTTGTGTGGCTGATTTTGTGTCGCTTTGTGTAGCAAGTCAATAACGAATGAATGTTATCCGATCTGGGACGATTTTTATAGGGCAAGAAAGGGGTGAACGCATGTGCATTTCAATTTGCACGGAACTCACGTGCATGGGTTACCATGGCCGTTGCCATGATGAGTTTGGGCGATCGGTTATATTGTAATCTGCTTTGTTTTTTATCATCGAGTTTCATTTTTCCGCACAAGGAAATGATAAATTTGAGAAATTTAACAAAAATTACCCACATACAGATTACCCAGATATTTAAATGACAACTTTTCATGTAATGTTACTAGGGGTGACGCTACTTTTGCGGTTCAGTATATATAGCTTTCACAGGTGTACATCCCGCCTTACAGCTTGTACTTGCATTAATTGCTCTCAGGAACAGTTCCTCTCCGAAGATCAGACGAAGCATCCGTACGACACTGGCTCCCTGTCGACACAAATGTTTAAATATCAAGCCATGCATACACAACACTTGGTCCCTGTCAATATAAACCACATATTTCTATATCTATCAATGCATACAGTACACTAGCTTCCTGTCAACACAAACCACTATTTCTATATCTATCCATGCATAGAGTACACTAGCTTCCTGTCAACAAAAGCCACATATTTGTATATCTAGCCATGCATACAGTACACTAGCTCACTGTCAATACACACCACATGTTTGTATATCTAGCCATGCATACAGTACACTAGCTCACTGTCAATACACACCACATGTTTGTATATCTATCCTTGTATACAGTACACTAGCTCCCTGTCAATATGAACCACATTTTTGTATATCTAGCCATACATACAGTATACAAGCTCCCTGTCAATATGAACCACATGTTTGTATATCAAGCCATACATACAGTACACTAGTTCCCTGTCAATATAAACCACAAGTTTGTATATCTCGCCATACATACAGTACACTAGCTCCCTGTCAATATAAACCACAAGTTTGTATATGAAGACATGCATACAGTACACTAGCTCCCTGTCAATATAAACCACATATTTGTATATCTAGCCATACATACAGTACACTAGCTCCCTGTCACTATAAACCACATATTTGTATATCTAGCCATACATACAGTACACTAGCTTCCTGTCAATATAAACCACAAGTTTGTATATGAAGACATGCATACAGTACACTTGCTCCCTGTCAACATAAACCACATGTTTGTATATCTATCCTTGTATACAGTACACTAACTCACTGTCAATACAAACCACATGTTTGTATATCTATCCTTGTATACAGTACACTAGCTCCCTGTCAATATGAACCACATTTTTGTATATCTAGCCATACATACAGTACACTAGCTCCCTGTCAATATAAACCACAAGTTTGTATATGAAGACATGCATACAGTACACTTGCTCCCTTTCAATATAAACCACATATTTGTATATCTAGCCATGCATACAGTGCACTAGCTCCCTGTAAACATAAGCCACATGTTTGTATATGAAGACATGCATACAGTACACTAGCTCCCTGTCAATATAAACCACACGTTTGTATATCTAGCCATGCATACAGTGCACTAGCTCCCTGTCAATATAAACCACATGTTTGTATATCTAGCCATGCATACAGTGCACTAGCTCCCTGTAAACATAAGCCACAGGTTTGTATATGAAGACATACATACAGTACACAAGCTGTCTGTCAATACAAACCACATATTTGTATATCTAGCCATGCATACAGTACACTAGCTCACTGTCAATATAAGCCACATGTTTATATATGAAGACATGCATACAATACACTAGCTCCCTGTCAATACAAACCACATGTTTATATATGAAGCCATGCATACAGTACACTAGCTCCGTGTCAACATAAGCCATATGTTTGTATATCTAGCCATGCATACAGTACACTAGCTCAATGTCAATACAAACCACACATTTGTATATCTAGACATGCATACAGTGCACTAGCTCCCTGTCAATATGAACCACATGTTTGTATATCTACCTATGTATACAGTGCACTAGCTCCCTGTCAACACAAACCACATATTTGTATATCTAGCCCTGCATACAGTACACTAGCTTCCTGTCAATAGGAACCACATGTTTGTATATCTAGCCATCAATGCAGTGCACTAGCTTCCTGTCAATAGGAACCACATGTTTGTATATCTAGCCATCCATGCAGTGCACTAGCTTCCTGTCAATATAAACCACATGTTTGTATATCTAGCCATACATACAGTACACTAGCTTCCTGTCAATATGAACCACATGTTTGTATATCTAGCCACGCATACAGTACACTAGCTTCCTGTCAATATAAACCACATGTTTGTATATCTAGCCATACATACAGTACACTAGCTTCCTGTCAATATAAACCACATGTTTGTATATCTAGCCACGCATACAGTACACTAGCTTCCTGTCAATATAAACCACATGTTTGTATATCTAGCCATACATACAGTATACTAGCTCCCTGTCAATATAAACCACATGTTTGTATATCTAGCCACGCATACAGTACACTAGCTTCCTGTCAATATAAACCACATGTTTGTATATCTAGCCATGCATACAGTAAACTAGCTCCCTGTCAATATAAACCACATGTTTGTATATCCAGCCATACATACAGTACACTAGCTCCATGTCAATATAAACTACATGTTTGTATATCTAGCCACGCATACAGTACACTAGCTTCCTGTCAATATAAACCACAAGTTTGTTTATCTAGCCACGCATACAGTACACTAGCTCCCTGTCAATATAAACCACATGTTTGTATATCTAGCCATACATACAGTAAACTAGCTTCCTGTCAATATGAACCACATGTTTGTATTTCTAGCCATACAGTACACTAGCTTCCTGTCAGTATAAACCACATGTTTGTATATCTAGCCACACATACAGTACACTAGCTACCTGCCAACAGAAACCACATATTTGTATATCTATCCATACATACAGTACACTAGCTCCCTGTCAACACAAACCACATATTTCTTATCTATCCATGCATACAGTACACTACCTTCCTGTCAACAAAAGCAACATATTTTGATATCTAGCCATGCATACAGTACACTAGCTCACTGTCAATACAAACCGCATGTTTGTATATCTATCCTTGTATACAGTACACTAGCTCCCTGTAAATATGAACCACATATTTGTATATCTAGCCATACATACAGTACACTAGCTCCCTGTCAGTATGAACCACATATTTGTACATCTAGCCATACATACAGTACACTAGCTTCCTGTCAATATGAACCACATGTTTGTATATCTAGCCATACATACAGTACACTAGCTCCCTATCAATATGAACCACATATTTGTACATCTAGCCATACATACAGTACAGTAGCTTCCTGTCAATATGAACCACATGTTTGTATATCTAGCCATACATACAGTACACTAGCTCCCTGTCAATATAAACAACATGTTTGTATATGAAGACATGCATACAGTACACTTGCTCCCTGTCAGTATGAACCACATGTTTGTATATGAAGACATGCATACAGTACACTAGCTCCCTGTCAATATGAACCACATGTTTGTATATCTAGCCATGCATACAGTACACTAGCTCCCTGTCAATATAAACCACATATTTGTATATCTAGCCATACATACAGTACACTAGCTTCCTGTCAATATGAACCACATGTTTGTATATCTAGCCATACATACAGTAAACTAGCTCCCTGTCAATATAAACCACATGTTTATATATGAAGACATGCATGCAGTACACTAGCTTCCTGTCAATACAAACCATATGTTTGTATATCTAGCCATGCATACAGTGCACTAGCTCCTTGTCAGTATAAACCACAGGTTTATATATGAAGACATGCATGCGGTACACTAGCTTCCTGTCAATACAAACCACATATTTGTATATCTAGCCATGCATACAGTACACTAGCTCCCTGTCAATATGAACCACATGTTTGTATATCTAGCTATGTATACAGTACACTAGCTCCCTGTCAATACAAACCACATATTTGTATATCTAGCCATGCATACAGTACACTAGCTCCATGTCAATATAAACCACATGTTTATATATGAAGACATGCATGCAGTACACTAGCTTCCTGTCAATACAAACCACATGTTTGTATATCTAGCCATGCATACAGTACACTAGCTCCTTGTCAATATAAACCACATGTTTATATATGAAGAGATGCATGCAGTACACTAGCTTCCTGTCAATACAAACCATATGTTTGTATATCTAGCCATGCATACAGTACACTAGCTCCCTGTCAATACAAACCACATATTTGTATATCTAGACATGCATACAGTACACTAGCTCCCTGTCAATATAAACCACAAGTTTGTATATCTAGCCATACATACAGTACACTAGCTCCCTGTCAATATAAACCACAAGTTTGTATATCTCGCCATACATACAGTACACTAACTCCCTGTCAATATAAACCACAAGTTTGTATATCTAGCCATACATACAGTACACTAGCTCCCTGTCAGTATAAACCACAAGTTTGTATATCTCGCCATACATACAGTACACAAGCTGTCTGTCAATATAAACCACATGTTTTTTATATCTAGATTCAGATTCATGAGTTCATCTGATTGTGACAACAATCTAGACGTTATAATGTTAGGCAACAGGTTCATTCACCTGTCCACAATGTGGTAGAAATATCAGATTCAGATTCAGACTGGTGAGTGCATGTGATTGTGACAACAATATGGATATTATGATGTTAACCAACAGGTTCATTCACCTGTCCACAGTGTGGTAGATATATCAGATTCAGATTGATGAGTGCATCTGATTGTAGACGTTATAATGTTAGCCAACTGGTGTTACCTTGTAGTAGAGGATCTTGTCAAACCTTGGAACTTCTTTCACAAGAGGCCAGTGTTTGTTTGCGTCGTGGATAAATAAAGGATGGAGTTGTTCTACCACAAAGAATTCATCCTGAAAAAATGGGAAACAACAATAAGAAACCTACAATATTCAAAGTTCTTGATACTACTGTAGCTAAGCGCTCTGTAAGTATGACAACCAACTATGTCTGAATCCAAGGTAACTATGCCAACCAGCTTTGTCTGAGTCCTCTGTAACTAAGACAACCAACCAAGTGTGATCCCATTGGAACTACCTTTGGCAACCAGCTATGTCTGAGGTCACTGTAACTATGATAACGCCCATTGTACATGACAAAATGCCACATCGGAGCGTCGCGACGTCTGCAAGTGGCTGCTGCTATGGCAACCTGGTGTAAAATATATTAAATCTAGTGCTACAGGCCTACGAAACCCTAAACATTTGTTTAATGGAAGCATCAGGATTTTCAAGGACACGTCGTGTGCTGGAGTGATGCCAATCTACTGAGAGATGCTATTATCCACTAATTCTTTCCTATTCTCTTTGTTATGCACCACAAGGCTTGGCAATGGAGATCTACTTTCAGAATGCATTTGTCAAATGCAACATGCGTGTTGAACAGGATACTCCGAGGAGTGTTTTAACTTAAGAACCGTCTAAATGCAAGTACCAGAGAGAATACGAACACCTCGGGATACCTTATTGTGAAAGACTACACTCGTCGTGGTATAAACGAATCGAACGACCGAGGGCAAGAGAAATACCTCGCAGACAACTGAAGTCATGACATGTATGATTGAACACCCTGTCATCACCTGCCCCGGTTGCGCAGTGGAAAAGCTGTGGGTTACAATACCAAACATTATATGTAAGGCTGCAGGTTCGATTCACATCATGGTATTTTCATGTGAAAATATTCATGTGACTTTTAACCAGCCATATCAAAAGGTTGTTTATTCGGTTCAAATGTTTTGGTTTGGTTTGTTGTTAAACGCCGCACTCAGCAATATTCCAGGTATATGACGACTGTCTGTAAATCATCGAGTCTGGACCCGACAATCCAGTGATTAATATCACGAGCATCGATCCACGCAATTGGGATCGATGACATGCATCAACCAAGTCAGCGAGCCTGACCACCCGATCCCGTTAGACGCCTTTTACGACAAGCATAGTCACCATTTACGGCAAGCATGGGTTGCTGATGACCTATTCTACCCCGGAATCTTCACGGGTCGGTTCAAATGTAAAACCTCCAAGTAGGTCTCACTTGAAAGTAGTTCCTCTCACAAAGTTACTATGAGACAGCAAGATACCTACAATACTGTAGCTAAAGTGACCATAGATTATTAAATGTGTGTCCGACCTGTCTCCATGAGGGATGGAGACTGTGTATCACGTAGAACTCAAAGAACACCGCGAAGCCCTCGCTCAGCCACACCCATCGCCACGTTGTCGGGGTGACCAAGTTCCCAAACCACTGAAACAGTCGAAACATGAGCAGTGAATAATGTCCTACGATTTAGAAATAAGGAAGAAAGAGACTGAATGTATCTGAAACTAGATAATATGTCTAGTCCACATTTTTATTTATTTATTTATTCATGTTTGTTTGTTGTTTACGTCTCACTCAGCAATATTCCAGCTATATGACGGAGGTCTATAAATAATCGAGTTTAAACCAGACAAATCATTGATTGACAGCATCGATCCACGCAATTGAATATACTATGATTGTGGGTTCGAGTCCCGGTTCGCCCCGATTATGTTTCTAGGTTTGTCAGCTCCATACCCGTGCTCTTGATTTTCTGCCTGCATCACTTCGGGCTTTCCTCCCACATTAAGCTGACACGCTGCGATATAACTGGAATAGTCTTACAAGCGGCGTTAAACCCAGCTCACTCACTCAGTCAGTCACTGTCAGGTCTCAAGTGCTACCTGGTGACACACTTCATGTACAAGGAGAAGCATGGTTCCTAGTTTGGCCTTCCTGGTGTTGACTGATGGGTTGAACACGATGTCTCTATACATGACCAGTCCCCAGTTCTCCATGGCTGCCCCAAGCCGACCCTTGATGACGATGTTATCTGAAAGTGTCAACACTAAAACATACTGCGCCATGTCTAGGACAAGTAACTCCTCATTCCGATTGGTCATCTGAGTTTTCAACCAAAAAGAACATCCTCCGATTGACCTTAATAGAGTGAATCAGATTGAACTTAAGTTTACATAAGGCATAAATTCCAATTAATTGACATAGTTGTATTCAAAACAAAACAGACTGAAAAAAATTAATTACCCTCCACATATTGCAACACTAAATATTCAGACCATATACAAATACGAAATTTCGTGACTGTCAGTGGCTTCGACGATAATCGATTTGTGACCGTAAGCTGCCAAGGAGCCCCGATTGTGGCTTCGAATCCTGGTTCCGCTCCAATTAAGACCCTTGCAGTTTTCGCAACAAAAATTCATAACTGTAAACGTCTCACAATTCAAGTGTTTGTTGCTTAACGTCCAACTCTGCAACGTGCATATTATATGACGGCGGCCTGTAAATAATCCAGTCTGGTCCTGACACACCGGTGATTGTTGTTACGGGCAACGTCCCATACCGTCGGGGCACGGTGACATGCAATCAACTACATCACCGAGCCGGATGAGCCGATCATTAAGCCGCCAAGGTGAAGCCAGTTCACTTTAGTATTTTAGTTTGGGGACAGTGTCAGTGTCAAGAGTCCCAAAATGTCCCTAAATTCAGCCTTTGGATAGAGCGTCCGCCTGGAGAGCAGAATGTCAGCGGTTCGATCTATGGCCCCGCCATACACTCTGTCCGAGTGGGGTATCCACCGTGTTAAACGAGGGAATGGCATCTCAGTGGGCTTTATAAAACTGGTATGATTCCGGTGTAGTACAAGCCCACACACGCACGCACGCACGCACGCACGCACGCACGCAGGCACATTCAGTTACCTATTTTTGAAAGTGGATAGGGTGGCCGGAGGTTCTGGTTAAACCACTCAAATATCCGTATTCCCTGCTCGTGGGCCATTGTCACTTCAGAAATCGTTTCCGGCTCCGAGATAGTGCGATACTGAAATATAAAAGAAAAATATCTTACATTACGCACCAGAATGTTTCATTGCCAGGTGTACCAGAACTTGCGCGTCAACGACACACGATGGGACGAATAATCAACATTGTTGATCTAACTGTTTGTAATATACATGGTGATTAATTATGTATCGAGTATCCTAAAGAGACACCACTGTAACCTGAGTATCAATGCTAGCATGCCTTCTAATACACTGAAGCCATGCTCGCTGTCCAAGCTACACAACTACGCCAGTGAGCCTCGTGTTATTCAGTGTATCAATGCTCTTACTCAGTCAGTGCACCTCGTGTTATTCAGTGTATCATTGCTCTTACTCAGTCAGTGCACCTCGTGTGATTCAGTGTATCAGTGCTCTTACTCATTCAGTGCGTCTGGTGCAACGCCACCTAAGCAGATAAGTTGCTAGTAAGCGTCCTGATCTTGTGCGTTTGTTTGTTTGTTGTTTAACGCCGCACTCAACTCCCAGAGGGCTTCATAACTTCATAACATGACGATGGAAAGCTTATGGAACGGTCGATAGAGTTAAAGGTAATGTCTTCCTTATCGCCAAAAAAAGGCATTTGAGATGGGTTTGGTTGGGGTTTTTTAACGCCACACTCAGCAATGTTCCAGCTTTATGACAGCAGATTTTTTAAATAATAGAGTCTGGACCAGACAATCCAGTGATTGACATCAAGAACATCGATTCACGCAATTTGGATACGATGACATGCATCAAACAAGTCAGCGAGCCTGACCACCCGATCCAATTAGTCACCTTTCACGGCAAGCAGGGGTTGCTGAAGATCTATACTACCCCGGATCTTCACGGGTCGGAAGTGATTCCTAAACACATGCTCAAGATATAGTCGGAAGTGTGCGGTAGACTGTTAGCAGATATTTCTGATTATTGGAGGGATTTGTCCGCTTTTAGTCCCTGAATCTACGTAAATTGAAGACATGCTCCTTACTATACATGATTGTGTGTGGAGGTTGTACCTTACATTATGAAATTATTTACATGTTATTTCCTTAGACCATGGGAAGAGTTTTAATTTTATATTTTCATAAAGCATCCATGAAGACTGTAGTAGCAAACACTATCTGCTCGACTGCGTCTTACCATGACCCCCGTTGACGTGACGTTTTCCATGTAGTCGTAGTTGACGACCGCGAAGGCGAGGATGTAGATCGACATCTTGGGTGTCGTCTCGTAAACATCGGCAACATAGTTGTCTTCCCTGAAACATCATAATATTTGAAATCACCTCTGATTTGTAAGTGTGCGCGAATAGAGAACTCCTTTTTTGACCACATGTTGTTAGTTGTGGTATGTTGTATTAGTAAGGTAATTTGTACATACAGTAAACTACGGTTATAACGAACTCAAAGGGACCACTAATTTAAGTTCGTTATAACCGTAGTTCGTTATAAACAAATATACAGCATCTAAACAACAAATGGCCGGGACTAAAAAATGAGTTCGTTATATCGGTAAGTTTGTTATAAGCGTGTTCACCATAAACGTAGTTTACTGTACTTCGAGTTCCTGTCTGTGACAAAGCAGTTTTTTCATTGCATAGACGTAATTAGGACTTAGTTTGAAGTTGATGATGTTGATGATTTTGATGATGCTGCACCAGTCGCACCTTGGATCCTGTCGGATGATGTCCGTGTTGGACCACGATGTGTAGTTCCCCACTTTCCTCACCAGCGTTATGTTGAAGGTAGTCTTATAGCGAGGTTCATCGAAACAGGGAATCGCTTGTCGTGCTTTAGATGGTTGGAACTGGCTCACCGCTAAGTATCTGTAAGACAGTTCGACAATAGTGTAGCACAATTATACAACCGAGTGAGTGAGTATGGGTTCACGCCGCTTTTAGCAATATTCCAGCAATATCACTTCACACATTGTACCCATGTCGGGTCTTCGACGTGATGAGCGAACACTTTAACCACAAGGTTACAATTATACAGTGGTACATCACAAATACATGATAATGTAACAAAGCCGAACCATAATATGACACAATTACACACAAGATAGCATAAGTACACAATACTCAGAGCTCGAGTTAAAATGCGTATTTGCGTAAAATACGCATTAAATAAACTGAAATACGCAGACAAATCAAATCCTAGCGTGTCAAATACGCAAGAAAAACTATAAATACGCTATATCATAATAAAATTGATGCGTATATTTCAACTTTTAGATAAAACTATTGCGTATATTACAACTGTTTGATGGTCTGATCGCGAAATCAGCCGATCGCGAAATTCACTTACCGACAGTTACATTGGGAAAGGCTGATGCGACAAATATACTGATAGATGCCAATTGAAAAGCACATCTTGCCTAGTCAATGTACACATGTTGTATCCTAAATAGGCGCTTATTGGTATTGGTTATTGGGCATTCTCACAATCTCGCAATCTCGTGTTTTTGATACATAGCACTTTTTGTCAAAAGTCGACAACGCGAGAATGCGACATTTGGACATGATGAAAAATCTCGCAATCTCGACTTGTCAAATTAGGCCACAAAAACATAAAATCGCGAGAACGCGAGAATGCGACATTTCATTTTCTCGCGATCTCGCGATCCAATCATGTCCAAATGTCGCGTTCTCGCGTTGTCGACTTTTGACAAATTGTGCTATGTATCCAAAACACGAGATCGCGAGAAGGCGAGATTTTGGCCAAATCTCACCTTCTCAAGATCTCGTATTCTCGTGTTTTAGGCATATTAAGCTCGTTTCCAAAAGTCGAGATCACGAGAATGCGAGATCGCAAGATCGCGAGAATGTCCCTTACAGTATTCCATAAATTGGTGATTATAAAATAGCGCCTTTTTTACAATGCTAGCTTTTGCAAATAGAAATGGCTTCCGGAGAGGTTTCACACATTGTACCCATGTGGGAAATCGAACCCGGGTCTTCGGCGTGACGAGCGAACGCTTAAACCACTAGGCTACCCAACCACCCCACATGGAAGATGAATACAATGTATTAGTAATATTTAATAACTATAAATGACCAAGCGGATGTTGTGTCAGATGTCAACCAAATATAGGCCCCACAGACTAGGCGTCATCGGCTGGTTCTGGTCCTCTCTCAGCCGTCGTTCCATCTCGTTTGCACAAAGGGTAGAACATGATATCGAACGATGTCGTCCCGGTAACACATGCCTTTTCAAATTGCCATTAACAATAATGAGTTATGTACTCCAGTGACTTTAATGCTACCCCATACCATTACACCCTCAACATGACGACGTTGGGTAACGCAAGTGTCGCTAAAACGTTATCACGAACGCCTGGAGACCATCAGAGCTGTCCAGATGAAACCTGGACTCATCTCCAACAGTCCCAGTCTTGTCTTCCGAGCCTCTTGTGCTGTCAACAACAAGCTCGGCGTGCCTGGCGGTGACGTGGAAGCATGACTGGGCGTACTGCTGGACGACGGGGCCGAATGTTGCGTACCTTCAAACGGTTGCGTACGGTACTGCCACTAACTGGTCTTAACCCAGGAATTTTCCGCGCTGTAAGCAGTCTGGTAGCGATTCTGTAGATGCACCAACCGCCTATTGTTGTCTCCTTGTCGTGCTTTCAGAATTCCCACTTTACAAAGACGTGTTTTGAACACCTGGTAGCTACACGATCATTGTGCGCTTTTCAAATTAAAAACACGTGTTTGGGTATCATGTTTCCAACAAACACGCAAACATCTAAAATGTGCGCCGTACATGAACATACACGTGCAAATTATGAATCACGAACTAAAAGTCAAAGAGATGACTTCATAATATATCATAATATATATTGAAAGATGAATGATTTAATTTCAAAATTATTTCCTTAAATTTAACTTTTATATGAAGCGCAGTCACTTTTTCCTGTCAGTATATAAAGACATATTCATCACATATATTTACATTCGACTCGAGATACATGGTCAATCTTCTTTCCCTATACGGGGAGACCGCCTCCGTGGTCTTGTGGTAGAGCGTCCGCCCGGAGAGCGGAAGGTCCAGGATTCGATCCCGGGCCGCGTCATACAAAAAGACGTTAAAAGATTGTACTTGTTGTTACCCTGTCTGGCGCTCGGCATAAAGGGGCTAAAACAAGGACTGGTCGGCTCGGAGTCAGTATACTGTGTCTGAGTGGGGTATTCATGTTAAACTGCGGCATGGTATCTCAGTGAGCTAGCACTATAAATCGGCATCAGTCCGGACTAGTACAAGCAGCCACACACACACATACACGTGCATGCACGTCGCTATATAGGTGCAATAATCTTGGACGCGACGTTAAACCCAATTTCACCTCACCTCACCTCACCTCACCTCACCTCACCTCACCTCACCTCACCTCACCTATACGGGGACATGGAGGGCCAAGTCGCCTTAGGCGCAATTCGCGATGCAGAGTTGCGTCCCTTAGATACGCCAGAAACCTAATCATGGGTTCGAAATCCGGTTCGCCCCGATTATGTTTGTAGGTTTGTTAGCGCCATACTTGTGCTTGGATTCCACCCAAGTGGTAAACATCCGAGACCTGCATCACTTCGAGCTTTTCATCAAACTGACACGCCGTGATATAACCGGAATACTGTTCAAAGCGGCGGTAAACCCTACTCACTCACCAATTCACTCACTCACTCTCTTCTCATACCCTGACTACGGCCGCTGTCAAATGGTAACTTAGGGATATAATTATTGTCTAAATTATAAATATACATGTAGATATAAATATAGTATTTATAGTTTCAGCTAGGTAAAAATGATAGTTTTCAACATTGTGTCTCTGCAATATCACTAATACTAGGGGCGGTCGGGTAGCCTAGTGGTTAAAGCGTTTGCTCGTCACGCCAAAGACCCGGGTTCCAATCCCGACATGGGTACAATGTGTGAAGCCCATTTCTGGTGTCCCCCGCCGTGATATTGCTGGAATATTGCTAAAAGCGGCGTAAAACCAACCTCACTCACTCACACTCCACTTATACTAACTGGTATAATCATGATAGGCATGTTGACCCATACACGTCCCCCACCACCATGTCAGCAGTGGTTCTATGACTAATACGCTGTCATCCATACAATGTTGCGTTGATGTTAGCATGTTAACACTCCAGCACGAGGACATATTTCGAACAGTGGCTAGATCATGGTGCCAAAGGCGGACATGTGTTTCTCCCTTCAAACTACCGCGTGCTTGTACTGGATGTACGTGTCATATAGAGCCAAGTACACATCTCAAGTCCCCGAGACCCTAACTTCCTTCGTTCAGCTAAGCTTCATTCTAGCGAGAAAATACTATTCTTGGTATCCTTCATTTCACAGCAATAACGACGTAATACATCTAGGGTTGTTATTTTCAAGTTCGGGACGGGTTTCTGGAAACGGAAATGGATCCTCTGCAAGAAATTATATTACAAACTTATATTACAGACACGATGCATTGTTTTTCTTCATTAAATGATAATATTCTTGTAATGGGGACGCGGCAGGATCATTTAAATACACTAAACATTATAATGGTAATAAATTGTCGCCTTGCCAAAACAGCCAGACAACTTTTCTCGCAATTCGTCAGGACAAAGAATTTAACGGCGCAATGTCAACAATGTAAGAAATTGACCTTGAATTCCATGCCTCAATAATGTTTGACAGAAATCTAGTCTCCACACCTTATCAAGGGCTTTTGAAATATATATAAGTATAAACGCACCTTACAGATTTTGTTTTCGAAGTATAAATTACATTAACATGTGGATAACAAATGTATATTTTACATGTTGTGAAGGTTTTGAGAGCGCAATGATTGATGATTCAACGAACTGGTTGCGCGTTGTTTTCAGACTATGTGTGATGCGTCCACTGAGACCGCTTAAGATGGCTATCACCCCACAAGAATTTGCACCAAGCGAGTTGCTCTTTTTTAAATGGGCACAATTACTCTTACACCATTCTTCGGGTATATAACTTGATTTCAAGAATGCCTAGAAGAATCAACATATACGTAGAAACGCTTGTGTGTTTAAAAAAGACTTTAAAGGCCCGAGTATTTCTCCCATGGGAGAAAATTGTTGGCCTAGCCCATGCCTACCAGGCGGAGGGGTGACTGAAATATGAGCCTGATAGAGATCTCTGCTTTGGCCACGTGGCTGTGTAGGCGTGTACCGTATATCATCATATGGCACTCCTAATGTACATTTAGTGAAGTAAAGAAATGATAAACATTTCTACAGGACATTTTCCTAACAATTGTTGAAATAACATTCAAATAATTGTATATTGCCACTGACTACAAAATATCTACATCACACTCTAACAATAAACTGTACCAAGGAGTTGTACTCCCGGTTATAAATATATAACATTAAGATAATTTAAAAGTGATTTATTGTCCATGAATTATATGTGTAATATGGAAAGTGTTAAATTGAATATGAGTGAGTGAGTGAGTGAGTGAGTTGGGTTTAACGCCGCTTTTAACAGTATTCCAGTATTCACTAAGAAGCTGTTTTACTACTCAATCTTCAGACTAATAAACAATGTTTTATTTTATAGAAATGAACAAAATAGAACAAAATGTTCACTAATTATCAATCATTTAATCTTTGCAAAGGATAATGTTCTACCCATTATCCCACTGATGTCCGACATACTCCTCCCTGTCAGTCTTAGGCATCCATTGTCTTGTTTACACACAGAAGGGCATTATGTCCCTCCCGTGCTTCCTGTAGTGTGTCATCCTTCTGTCTTGTCTCAGAGCTGAACATTTTCTGATTATATATGGTGTATAACCTGGACAAATACTTACTATTTTAAAGTATTTTCTTACAATAAACACGTGTTTTGTCTCTTTACCAACATTTCCTTCATTTATCATATACTCTCACATTGAAACACTGGTGGTGACAGCGGTAATGGCCCCAGATAGCATCTGTCTACATTCCCCTCCACGACCCGGCTGTTGTCTTGGCTACAACCTCTCCCCTCACCACTTTCACAGATGGACTCGTCAAACGTCAGAAGTTTTGAATTTCTTGAGAACTTCCAAATTACTTTTCAAGATATCTATTTATGATTGCTATCTAAAAAAATATACTTATAGTCTGATTTACTCCTTGTAATACATGGAATAAATGGACCGAAAATTGAACATAGATATGCCTTTGAACTATCAGTATTTTCAAAAGCGCAGACTAAGTGGTGTACCATTTCAACGGCTTGAGGTCAAGATTGTCACTGCCATCTTTAGGGGAGGTCCACTATTTATAGGGGACGTATGCAAAGATGATACTCTTTGTTACCATGCCTGCTGCTCGGCATAAGGCGATACAAGAAAGACCGGTCGGCTCGGAGCCATTATACTGTATCTGAGTGGGGCATCTACTTAAAACTGTGGTATTGTATCTCAGTGAGCTAGCACTGTAAGACCGGCTTTAGTGTTGACCACATAAGCTCTAAGTCGGCCAACAACGTTATTTATCGTATTAAATCTTGGTGATTGTCAAAATCCATTTCATTAACTGACTGATTTGTGAAAACCACACGTCCTGACGCGTACAGGAAATCCGTGACTTGCGCATCAAAACAAAGGGGCAAACAAAAGAATACCGAGTTTGTTTTTTATGTAATTGAAAACTGAAAGAACAGTTGTTAAATTTGATTACAGTAAACTACGGTTATAGCGAACTCAAAGGGACCACTAATTTTAGTCGTAATAACCGTAGTTCGTTATAAGCAAATATACAGCTTAAAAACAATGAAATGTCCGGAACTAAAAATTGAGTTCGTTATATCGGTAAGTTTGTTATAAGCGTGTTCGTTATAAACGAAGTTTACTATATGTCTAATTAACCATCAATAATTTATGATTCAGTTTGTGATACGTAATGTGTTGCTGGGTGAAAAAAGAATGGTAAATAAAGATGGGGATGAGAAATAAATTTGCAAGTATACGATCCTTAACATGTTTGAAATGTAAATTTAAGCTGAAAAAAGATAAGATCTCTACGATACCCATCCGCTGTCGAGTATTATGCGAAAAAAATTGTTTAAATTTTTACAAGCTTTAGATACAATTATATTCCAAGAAATATAACAATGTAGAAATATTCGAGTGCTAACTAAGCAGAAATACAGTTCAATGTTTGGATATAATATCGCTAACTTAAGCTATTGTACCAAATGTTAAATTTAGAATAACACTTTCTTAGTAAATTACAGATCCTCGTACCTTTTTGGGTTGAGTCCCGTCCGGAAAGTGTTATCCCAAATATAACATTTGTTACGTTTGACCTCTTTCTGAATGGTATTGTGTGTTCAAAACTAAGATATTGTGAACTGAAAACCTAACATATGTTAAATTGAACTGAGAGGTATGGTTTAAAAACCAAAGACTTACTTTTTATGTAGTATTGCAATACGGAATAATTTTCACCCACGAAATATACTTTGGAAAATGTTGTTAATATCGTTTCTTTTTTTGGAGGGTAGTTACAGATAAACATATTTGCTACGTTAACAGTTGCACCGTTTGAACTACATTGTCCACATTAACCAGTTGTAAGAGGCGAAATGTGGATTGGTTGGTCAGCTGTGGAGACTTGGATGATTGTCATCGTTCCAATGTTGTGTGTCCATACTCGATTATATACATAAATGTAGCTGGAATATTCCTGAGTGGGGAGTGGAACAGCAATCAAACCCAATGGACATTAAGAATGGGTGTGAGTGATTCTGGTTTTACGCCGCTTTTAGCAATATTCTAGCAATATCGGGGTGGGGGACACCAGAAATGGGCTTCACACATTGTACCCATGTCGGGAATCGAACCCCGGTCTTTGGCGTGACGAGCGAACGCTTTCACCACTAGGCTACCCGACCGCCCCAACACATTAAGAATGACCGACCGGTAAATGTACTCACTGTGTCCGTCCATTCTCGTCCTTATAGGCGTTGTAAGCTATCCCGTATGGTGATGACGTCAGTTGGTCCTCATAACCAATCGACAGCTGGTATTTCTCGCCAACTGTCAACTCCATGTGTAACAGAAGGATATAAAACTCCCTCTCTTTGTCAGATATTGTCTGTACAATTCTTGGCGCGGACTGATTGGCTCTTAATGGTTTTAGTGACAGAGACTCTCTAAATATAGTTAGCTCTTTGACATTAAGCGTTATATTCCACGTCGGTTGTTTGACGTCAAGGAAGATGGATACGTTACCGTGGAGTTTGAATAATGCTGATTTATTTTGGTAGATGTCCATAAACAGTTGTATGTTGTAGTGATAAGGTACCACTTGACCAGGGAGGGTTTTGTTTACAGGCGCCGGCTGTGTGGTCGTTGTCGTGGTTGTAGGTGCAGCAGAGGAGGAGGTTGACGTTGGTGACGTCTGTGGGGTTGAGGCCGACAATGACATCATTGATGTCATCGTGGAAGTCGTTAGGTAATCTTTGCCTTAAAAAAATAATTGGAAAATGTATGAAGCTGACTCAACACGGGAGGGCACTATGTATTTACTTGGATTACAGGGTTGATCCTAACTCTAAATACAGCAGGTAATTGAGGAAATTCTATACGTGGAAGGCAAATGCAGACATTTGAAAAGGACATCAGCAGGGAGCCGACCGTTTAGTGGAGGGTGTGTGTGTGTTGGGGGGGGGGGGGGGGGGGGGGTGATGGGGGGGGGGGGGGGGCGTATAATCTTCGAAATTATTTTAAAAAGAGGTAGGTGGGAGGGAATCTCCGAAAAATCTTCCAAAAAAATGTTTTAACTCATACTGTTAACAAAAAAATTGTCTGCTATTAAGTTTACAAGGAGTTTCTTGTAAAACAATATTTACGTTTATATTTTAAAAGGTTTAATGGAAAAATCTAGTTTTGCAGCCGTAGTTGAAAAACATATCTACTCTCCATATAAATTTCGCGAGTTCCAGATTGAGAGATTTTACAACGTTCCAACGTCGCATTCTCTCCGTCTTGAATTATGACAAAAGGTCCTGTATACAGGAAACATGAAGATATGGGCATATGTGTCTTGTTTCCAAAGGTTAAGAATGCGAGATCGCGAGAATGTCCCTTTCAGTATACAGTGGAGAATGTTTTCTTTCTCAACCAGTCTCTGAACTTGTCCATGCACTTGGAACACCTAAGACGCAGTGAGTGAGATAAGTCTTCGTGCTTGAGATATCAGAACTTCTCTGATAACCTTTAGCACAGGTGTACAGATCTCGCCCGTATCCGCTGTAACTAGCCTACTTTCTGACCTGCTCGTTAAGAAACTTTTAAAAATGATTTAATATCCACCATTACGTTAATACACAATCGTTTGGATTCCGGGTTGGAATTTGTTCCCTTAAGCCTTTACTGGTGGTAAGAAGCGATTTCATGAATCGTTGTTAATGTCTAACACGCAGTGAGTGAGATAAGTCTTCGTGCTTGAGATATCAGAACTTCTCTGATAACCTTTAGCACAGGTGTACAGATCTCGCCCGTATCCGCTGTTACTAGCCTACTTTCTGACCTGCTCGTTAAGAAACTTTTAAAAATGATTTAATATCCACCATTACGTTAATACACAATCGTTTGGATTCCGGGTTGGAATTGGTTCCCTTAAAGCCTTTACTGGTGGTAAGAAGCGATTTCATGAATCGTTGTTAATGTCTAACACGCAGTGAGTGAGATAAGTCTTCGTGCTTGAGATATCAGAACTTCTCTGATAACCTTTAGCACAGGTGTACAGATCTCGCCCGTATCCGCTGTTACTAGCCTACTTTCTGACCTGCTCGTTAAGAAACTTTTAAAAATGATTTAATATCCACCATTACGTTAATACACAATCGTTTGGATTCCGGGTTGGAATTGGTTCCCTTAAAGCCTTTACTGGTGGTAAGAAGCGATTTCATGAATCGTTGTTAATGTCAACGTACCCCAAAGGCGTGAATCGTTGCTCATGATATCAGTCTCAGGACTGTCTGGCCAAGACTCAAATATTTACAGGTAACCGTCATATTTGCGACATGGTGCTCTTGCCACAACTCAAAACTAATCGCGTAAACCGAGTTCTCGTCTTGATGTACTAGGGCCTGTCACATGTGTGGTATACACGGGAGTCGTTGAATACCAACTATGTATTTATAACACGCCTGTGTGTAGTATGTAGTCTTGAGTTATGAAAAGTCCAGATCCATGAAGATCCGGGTTAGAATTGATCTTCAGCAACCAATACTTATCGTCAGAGGCTACTGTGCTTGTCGTAAGAGGTGACTAACGTAATCGATCGCGGACTTGGTTGATGCATGTATCCCAATTGCGTGGATCGATGTTCATAATATCAATCACTCGATTTGTCCCGACTCGATTATTTACAGACCGTCGTCATATAGCTTGAATATTGTTGAGTGCGGCGTTAAACAAAAAAACAACAACAAAAATATGAAAAGACCAAAATAATGACTCAGCTTCGTACATTCTGGAGTACGTTCTCTCAGTCTCACGTTTCCCCGCATCACAGACACCACGAGAACAGACAGGAGGGGCGCACAGGGGCAGTGTGCCCGGGGCACGTATCTATATATATATATATATATATATATATATCTAGGATTACAAGTGTTTATGTTATTTCTTCAACCTTGTGTACATAACGATGTCAGCAAGTTTATACACCGATAGGAAAAGCTAATTGGCCCGATTAATTATAACTATCTAATCGCAGAAAGAATTATTACCATGACCCATGCTCATCAGAGTATATTTTCGTTTCTTTGCGGAGCAAACATTCATGATTTTCCTTGTCAAATCCTGGAAGATAAATCTTGTTCTAAGATTGAATGACAAGGCTGTAGGTTATTGTTGACACTGAAAGTATAATTGTGGCTGTCCGTTGACTCATCTGTGTATGGTATTGCATGACCGGGCAGTGTTTGAGAATTGTTTGTGTTCTGATTTCCTCTGTGACGGTGAGGTGAAATAGGATTTAATGTCACGTAAAACTTACATTGCGACGTGCATGCACGTGTATATATGTGTGCAACAGCTCTATACCTTGCTCTATCCTGTGTGGGGAACCGAACCCATGTCTTTGGCGTCATGAGCCAACGCTTAGCCCACAATGCTACCCTACCGTCCCGACTGTGCTGAAGAGCATAGGATACGATGTCTTCACATCACTCCCTGATAACCTGGTGTAGAACAACACGGCGTCTTTACGCATCCGACTTGTTTGTGTGACCATATTTCTTTAGTATCATGCATGCTCCCAGATGCTCATGATGTCAATCACTGGATTATCTGGTTCAGATTCTATTATTTACAGACCGCCATCATTTGAAGTCGGTGGACAGTATTCGTCACTTCCAATATGGTGTCCGTTTGTTTACAAAACTTTCACAACTTTGAAGAATAGAAATTTGACACATTTTTAATGACCTAGCTTAAAATTGGTCAGATGGCCCTTCATACGAATGACTTAAAGAATCCCAGTTCGAAGTGTTGAATACAATTGTCGAATATATTCCAAACCAATATGGTTCAAAATGTCATCAATAGCCGTGAAACGTTCAGAGGGGTTACTGATAGTTTCGGCCCGTGTTTGAGGACCTTAATGTTTAACCAAATGTTCTCTATGATATTGAAATCCGTAGACTGTGCCGAGATGAGTCACATTGACACATTGACGAGGGTGGGCCGACATGAGTCACATTGACACATTGACGAGGGTGGGCCGACATGAGTCACATTGACTCATTGACGAGGGTGGGCCGACATGAGTCACACTGACACATTGACGAGGGTGGGCCGGCATGAGTCACATTGACGAGGGTGGGCCGACATGAGTCACATTGACGAGGGTGGGCCGACATGAGTCACACTGACGAGGGTGTGCCGACATGAGTCACATTGACGAGGGTGGGCCGGCATGAGTCACACTGACGAGGGTGGGCCGGCATGAGTCACATTGACGAGGGTGGACACACGAGATGAAGACTGTACATTTCATTGTCCATCCTTCCTCGAAATGAAAACTCGGTTTTTGGAACCTACCACAACCTGGCATTCTTCCCAAAATATAAACTTTCCCCAGTGGTACTTAACCGTCCATAATTTTCTTACCCGACATTTCATACAATTTTGTCATTCTTTAATTCCATCTCATTCTTTTAAGTTTTCTCTGGACAGTCTTTGTACACGCTTCGCGGCATTCGTCACCACTCGCCCCTTTCCGTAACCTGCAAGAAGACTCGTCACGCTATCGACGAATGTTATGTGCGAAAATACGACAAACCAGTCAGAATGCGCGTATGACGTCAGGTACTTCAGTCAAAGAATCCCACAGGAAAACATGTTGATTTTACAAATGTCTTGCATCTAAACATATACCCTAGACACAGTTAAATGTGTTCAGTCATACTGTATAAATACCGTTAGTCCCGCTGTGTTAGAATAGCATCTGGAATATATATGACATGGGGGAAACATACGTGAATCATTACGCAACTAGTTGGCCATTCCTTTTACTGTGCCCACTTGCACTTAGACGGAACCCAGTGGCCACCAGAGGGCAGAGTCGCTATTCGGCTTGTTCCGGTAAAACACGAGTTGGTCACGAATGGCTTCGCGGCGCAACAGCAAAGGCGTCTTGCATCACATGTTTTGCTGAGCGCTTTGTAAAGTGACGGATACTTACGTAGCTGGAATATTGCTATGCGGTTAAACAACAAACAAACAAACAAAACGTGGTCCAGAGACACATGTGATGAAGCCTGCCCTCGATCAGACAACCAGTGGTTGACAGCATGAACAACGATCCACATCGTCGGCGGGGTACGATGACACGCAGTCTCCGAGCCCAGTCCCCCGAACCATTACAAGCAGCATATTTTAATGGGGTCAAATTCTAACGCGGAATCCCCACGGAAACACGTACACTGTCTAATTGATAACTGTTGATATTTTATCGATAAATGCATTATATTTTTCCCTATACAGATATTAATGAAATACGTATCATTGGTTTATAGAAGTTCAGATACGACACTCCTTTACACAACAATCAAAGTCATATTCAAACACCATCGTCTCAAAACGAACATTAATTTCATAATTCTATTAACTTAATGGTGTACATACTTGAATTAGTAACTCCTTGGAATTCCTCTTTGACCCTCATCTCCCTGACCGGAAGTGACGTATTAGGCATGTGGCACTGACACACAACATGCCGTGGTCCTGCCAGAAACACTACAATGCCCACTAGAGCAGCCAGTATCACCGCCAGCAGTATCAAAGCACAGGCACAGGGGACACTCAGATAGAAGCCTCTTGTCCTCTCCTTTGACGCGTCCCCTGGTCGTTCGTCCATCCTCCGTCACAACTATAGCATACAGTATACTGGGTGACTGTATATTTGCTGTCTGTGTTTGTTTTAAGCAGTTCCGGTTTCCTCCCTCGACAAGTGCCAGCGATGAAGCGAGCAGCTTCACAGATGGAATAGCAAAGCCTGGGCTGGTTCTCCCATCGCGTTTCTCGTCACTCCATCTCCGCCTCCAGAGAGCACGCGTGACTTGCAGTCAAACTTTACACCACAGTATTCTGCAGCATTAGCACATGATACATCTACGGTAAACAAGTTGTTTCGTTAAAACATAATATTATCTATTTTATTACAGATGTGTGGATCGTTGGACCCTTCTCCTCAGCCCGCACACTGCGACTATCATTCAGCCATCAATACAAAATATCTCACACACGCACCACTGCATTTACGTCATGACAAACAGGCGCAGCAGTTACAACTCTGTGGCAATACATGTTATTTTTCTGCCTTCTTCTTTGTGGTTTTGTCTGTACATGTATACTGATCTGTGTGGCGAATTCGGATATAGCGCACTGTTGAAATCCTTCAGCTGTCATAGCTCTTTTTTATGAGTTCATGAATACCTCATCGGGGACACAGGTGGCCCAGTCGTCTACGTGTTCGCCATTCTTTGTGTGCAGAGTTTCATCCCTTAGGGATGCCAGAAAGTAGTAGGTGTGAATCCAGGTTCGCTGAATTTATTTTCTGTTTTGTCAGCATCATATTCGTGATCATGGGTTTCGCTAAAGCAGTGAACGTCTGAGACCTCCATCACTTCGGTACAGGCATCGAAACGGACATTATTAAACAAATATTGATTAACGATGTACACCTGACCATGTTTAAGCAGGTAGTGGAGTGGCATCCTTGACCAGGTATAAGCGGGAAGAGGAGCGGCATCCTTGACCAGGTATAAGCGGGTAGAGGAGCGGCATCCTTGACAACGTATAAGCGGGTAGAGGAGCGGCATCCTTGACAACGTATAAGCGGGTAGAGGAGCGGCATCCTTGACAACGTATAAGCGGGTAGAGGAGCGGCATCCTTGACAACGTATAAGCGGGTAGAGGAGCGGCATCCTTGACAACGTATAAGCGGGTAGAGGAGCGGCATCCTTGACCAGGTATAAGCGGGTAGAGGAGCGGCATCCTTGACCAGGTATAACCGGGTAGAGGAGCGGCATCCTTGACCAGGTATTAGCGGGTAGAGGAGCGGCATCCTTGACAAGGTATAAGCGGGTAGAGGAGCGGCATCCTTGACCAGGTATTAGCGGGTAGAGGAGCGGCATCCTTGACCAGGTATAAGTTGGTAGTGGAGTGGCATCCTTGGCTAGGTATAAGCAGGTAGCAAGAATGCATAGCTATGTACGCAGCTTCCAACAACTGGGTATTGCTGGGTCAATAGACATATGTGTTAAACATGACGACTTCTTTTTTTCCGCACAGCCTGCTGTTGTTCAGACGGACATATAATGTTACATGTGTGCATGCAAAAAGAACTCATCCGCTCTCTCTTGTGCGAGTGGAATTTAAGTGATCTAATCTAAAGTTACACCCAAACCACGCGCTGTACCTTGTAAGTGCCCATGAACCGTTCTAGAAGTGAGGAAGGTCCGCGTTCATATATAGAGAACCGCAAAAGAAACGTCACCATGGATAGATATATGAGAAAACTTATTTGTCCAAACACTGTAAACATACTTTGAGATATTAAAAAGATGAAACTTGGCAAAACTGGTCATCAAGGTTGAAATGAAAGTGTCAAGTGTTCAAGTGAAACACAACACTAGACTCTGAGAAAATGGCATCACAAGTCAGTATCTCGTGTGTCCGCCATGTGCATTGGTGACTGCCGTGCAACGTCGGTACATGGAATGGATGAGGCGGTTGATGAAGGCCAAAGTCACTTGAGCCCACACTCTGAGGAACGCCTGACGCAGTTCAGCTGCAGTTGTCGGCCTTGGTCGGACGTCATCAGCCGTCGTTCAATCTCGTCCCACAGGTGCTCAATGGGATTAAAATCGGCACTGAGGGCAGGCCACTGCATGGTTCTGATGCCATTCTGCTGGAGGAAGTCTCTTGTTGATCTAGCAGTGTGGGCACGAGCGTTATCATGCTGAAACTCGTGGTTGCAGCGACGTGCCAAATGAGGTATGGTCTCAAGACTTGATCAATACACCGAGCTGCTGTGACACCATTGCCTCTCCCTGGACCGACTGTTGAGATACAGTAACAGCCCTCGTCTGAGAAGAGGACTCTTCTCCACTGCTGGTTGCCCACCGAAGACGGTCCCGCAGATGACGTGGTGTCAGAATGGTTCCTCGGTGTGGCCTGTGACAGTGGAGGTGTCTGCTCGTCAATCGTCGACGCACGGTGTCCGCACTAGTGTGTCGCTGGTGCGTCCCCATGGTCTGTCGAGCAGTTTCTGCAGCAGTAAAAAGGCGTTCTTGAAGATGCTGTCACACAATCTGACGATCCTGACGTCGGGCGGTGACCCTTGGTCTTCCACTACGTGGTCAGTCATCTGTAGTGTTGGTGGTCTGTTACCGTTGCTGGAGCCTGTATATGATCCTTACGTGGACTTGAAATGCATTGGCTACTTGCCGGGCGGTTTGTCCAGCTTGCAATCGTCTAAGGGCTTGGTGTCGCTGATTTCTTGTCAATCTTGGCATGTGGTAGCAATTATAACGAATGAATGCTATCCGTTTTGATTGGATGTTGAGACAATGGGGGAACGCATGTGCATTTCAATTTGCACGGAACACTCACAGGAAGTGAAAGTCAATTCTTAAACACCTTCCAACTAGGTCAAGCTCTACAAGTACATGTTATTCAGTGTCTCTCATGGAACACCCTTCAGTGTTGCCTTCAGTGGTCCAATCTTAAACTTAACCAGTATGTCGAAACCTAGCCTTTTCCTCTTGAAACACCTCACGTAAGTAGGTACATGGAGAATACTACACACATTCTCGTTAGAAACCAAATTTACGAAACTCACACTCGCTCGGTCAAATACCATACAGGGTTCACGAGTTTCGTAAAAATTGAATCTAACGAGAATGAGTGTGGTATTTTATTTATAACCCAATTCAAATATGTATTTATGTGTAAATGTATAAAAACTTTCTGTCGTTAACAGGCCAAACTGAAACCGGTTGTAAATCTGGTTGTGTATAAATATTAATATATGCCCAAATATGGGCATTGTTGACATTTCTATGCATACACGTTAACAACGTATTCCTGCTGTTGTGTGTGCAAACATGCCGGCATCAACGCTCAATATCCTTGAAAACGAATATCTACAACGAATATCATTCCGGGGCATTGTTGTTAGTACGCTGTACAACTGTTAGAACACATAAAAAGGAAAATGAATTTGAATTTCGGACCAACACTCAGTCCATCGCAACGACGGGGTCTCGGCTGACAATCAAAATGGTTTGGTTTCCTGGATCTATCAGCTGAATTTATATCTTGTCCGTATCATTTTGAAAGAGGGAAATTATAGAGGGAAGAGGGAGAGAGCGTGCACGCCAAAAACGTTTATAACTGAACTCAAGTCTGCTAACGTGTCAGTGGCAGCTTCGAAGGGCAAGGTCACCATCGGTATAAGAAAAGACAACTATGATCTACTCACAGCGTTTCACGCTGGAGATCAATAGGGAATGTTAATGTGCAGATTTGGGATGTTTGGGGCCACAAAACAGAAGTCAGGCACACTTCCACGGAGTTTTCGAACGATTTGTATCGGAACTGTTCACTTTGAGTGATCTGGTCGTGCAGCCGTGTACCCAATGTTCATTCAACAGAAACATGCAACTTATGATAATAACAAACAAACTCGCAGACGGGGCCGAAGGCGGGCGAGTTTAGAATTTTTCTGTTGCACTCCTTCTCAGCCTTCGGCAACGTCTGGGAATATGTTTGACTTCGGAAGCAATGTCACAAACTACGCTTCGAATGGGGACACTAATGGCACAAATAGTTATCCAAATGGTGTTATCGTGATGCGTCATCTTTCTCACCCCCAATGTATAGGGGGTGCCTTGAGTGATCTGGTCGTGCAGTTGTGTATCCAATGTTCATTCAACAGAAACATGTAACTTATAATAATAACAAACAAACTCGCAGACGGGGCCGAAGGCGGGCGAGTTTAGAATTTTCTGTTGCACTCCTTCTCAGCCTTCGGTCTCGCCTGGGAGTATGTTTATTATTATTAAACACCTTCGGAAGCAATGTCACAAACTACGCTTCGAATGGGCACAAATAGTTATCCAAAAAGTGTTGTGATGCTTCATCTTTCTCACCCACAATGTATAAGCATCTATATGCAGGTAGTATGTACTTATTATACCAATGGTGAGTTGCCATATGTTTACTAGCTGTGTCAACTATATGTTGACTAATTTATCCCGAACCGCAGAAATAACTTCTTGTGTGAAATATTAGAGCCGTTTGACCAGTGGATAGTGACATCACGCTGGCCAAAGGATCGAATTTGGGACAGATAAAACCAGAGACTGACAGCATGAGCAACCATGCACGTCATGAGTGACTAGCAGAACAGGAACGCAGCCATCTCTCCGAGGCCTTGACTGACATGACGTCTAGTCTCTGAAATGAACATATTTGACAGGTAAAAACAGTGGTTAATCACAATTGTTAAATATGATAAAAAGGAGCCCAAAGATTCTCTTCATTAGACCTGATACGGCAGTAATCTAGACTTGCCAGTTCATAGACTTGCATGGGCTGTAGGTGACTCTGATGACAAGCGTGGGGTACTAGGAACATACCAATACAGAGTCCGTGCACAATAGTGAGTGAGTGAGTGGGTGGGAGAACGCGCACTTGTTATTTAACACCATATTTAGCAATATTCCAACAATAACACGTCGTTTGGCGTTGGAGTGAGTGAAGTGGGGAATGCATAAATGTTATTTAACACCATATTTAGCAATATTCCCACGATGACACGTCGTTTGACGTTGTGGGTTGTTCTGATACATTCAACTCTCAAAACTGACATAGAGGAGAAATGTTAAAATGCTGCATTTCGGAACGTCACGTTTTGATCTCATTAATAATGCTTCTAATAAGCCGGCATTTAAGTTTAGATCTGATGAAATATGATACTGGAACCTATAAATCGATCATTTATGTGCATACTCAATGAAGTTAATGTTGCACATAGAGCAAAGGTGTCTTTCTATCGATATCATTGGCTTGCTTCCAAACTTCCTGTTGTTTTTGACGTCTTGGTGATGAAAACTGTTTTATGTGTTTGCTGTTAAACGATTCACCAACAACTTTCAAATTATAAAGAAGGCACAGAAAGGTTTGCCACCGGTGGGGCACGCTAGCCTTTTCGCGAACACCTGGTATCATCACAATTTGAAAGTGATTCGTAAACACATGCTTATGATATAGAAGGTAAGCGCCCAATCGATTCTGTTTTTGGCAGAGATTTCCTCTGAGTATGGAATGGGTTTTGTCGGTTTTATATAGCAAATTTCAGTATTTCACATGCATAGTTTTAATGCTATTGAATCGTTATACCTTGATTTGAAACCCAAGCATTTGATGTATTTTCCCTACTTTTGATAACAAATGTATTGCAAACCTGTTGATGGGTTCTGCCAACTGGTAAGATGAACACGTTTATTTAAGCAACAAATCATTAAAAACCCTTTCTTTCCAATATCCAAAGACGTGTGGGGCGGTGGGGTAGCCTAGTGGTTAAAGCGTTCGCTTATCACACCGAAGCTCCGGGTTCGATTCCCCACATGGGTACAACGTGTGCAGCCCATTTCTGGTGTCCTCCATCGTCATATTCCTAGAATATTGCTAAAAGCAGCGTAAATCCATACTCACTCACACGTCTCCTTAGATAGATTCCGAAAAAGGTAAAGAAATATCATTATGCATTTATTGCTGGGTCTGTTTAATCGTGAAATCATAATTATGTATTTGATTTAAATCTGGATGTTTACTATACGAGATATGTGCAATCTCTGACTTTATTATATATATGCCATACCATTTGTACTGTATAAGGTGCCGCAGTTGTATGTGTATACATGTATGTGCCAGAAATATAGGATCGTGGTTCGAATCCTGGTTTGCTCCTCGTGTTTCTCCAGGGTTACACCTAAGTGTTAATGCTGGCCTTCCTCCAAAATCTGGCTGACATACCGGGAAATAATACCAAAGCTGTTCAAAACGGCGAAACACAACCCCACCCACATGCTTTCAACACATCTACAAGTTATCAAGCCCTACACTAGCTGAAGGTGTTTTGCAAGACGGAAGGATATGCTACTCCGTGACCGGAAACACCGACAACTCCACCAGCTCTGGAAAACATGGCATTCCGGCGTACGTACAAGTTGTTTATGGTTTAGTTTGGTTTGTTGTTTAACGCCGCTCTCAGCAATATTCCAGCTATATGACGGCGGTCTGTAAATAATCGAATCTGGACCAGACAATCCAGTGATTAATATCATGAGCATCGATCCACTCAATTGGGATCGATGACATGCATCAACGAAGTCAGCGTGCCTGACCACCCGATCTTGTTAGTCGCCTCTTTCGACAAGCATAGTCGCCTTTTACGGCAAGAATGGGTTGCTGAAGACGTATTCCACCCCGGATCTTCACGGGTCGCGCGAAAGGTAAAGATGATGAGGGATGCAAGCATGGCAAGCATGGGTTGCTGAAGTACCCGTATCAGACGAATAGGTTCATGTTTGTCTGTTTGTTTGTTTGTTTGTTTAACTTCTCCCCCGGTAATACTCCTTCTCTTCTGTTTGTAATCGAGTCTGGAACAAGACTAGGAAAGGATGATTTGAATCAACCAAGTAAGCGGATAAGACCAATTCTGAACAATCATTGATTAAGCCACCTGTCGTCACAATCATTGGCTATCGGGGACCATTTCTAACTCAGTAATGCCGTGAGCTTTTACTGTCACTCAGTGAGTTGTTCATCACCTTGTGTGAGTGGGTTGGGATGTATCCAAACTGGGTTTCGGTTTCACGGCAAGTGCAAGGTTAGCTTCAACGCAACTGAGTATTTTCAGTTTTACCACAACTGAGTGAGTTCAGTTTTACCGCAATTGAGTTCAGTTTTACCGCAACTGAGTTCAGTTTTTTCACAACTAAGTGAGTTCAGTTTTACAACAACTGAGTAAGTTCAGTTTTACCAACAACTGAGTGAGTTAAGTTTTACTACAAATGAGTAAGTTCAGTTTTACCACAACCTAGTGAGTTTTTGTTTAACCGCAACTGAGTGAGTTCTGTTTTACCGCAACTGAGTGTGTTCAGTTCTACCACAACTGAATTCAGTTTTATAATAAATAAGTGAGCTCAGTTTTACCACAACTGAGTGAGTTCAGTTTTACCGCAACTGAGTGAGTTCAGTTTTACCGCAACTGAGTTCAGTTTTAGCACAACTGAGTGAGTTCTGTTTTACCGCAACTGAGCGAGTTCAGTGTTACCGCAACTGTGTAAATTCAGTTTTACCACAGTCTCGCTGCAACTGAGTGAGATCAGTCTCACCGCAACTGGGTCAGATCAATCTCATAGCAACTGGGTCAGATCAGTCTCATCGCAACTGGGTCAGATCATTCTCATCGCAACTGAGTGAGATCAGTCTCGCCACAACTGACTGAGATCAGTCTGACCGCAACTGGGTCAGATCAATTTCATCGCAACTGGGTCAGATCAGTCTCATCGCAACTGAGTG
>NW_027266269.1:38226241-38321241 GCF_022045235.1 Haliotis cracherodii
ACATACATACATACATACATACATACATACATACATACACACACACGCATACACGCATGCATACATACATACATACATACATACATACATACATACATACATACATACATACATACATACATACATACATACATACATACATACATACATACATACATACATACATACATACATACATACATACATGCATACATACATACATACATACATACATACATACATACATGTACACACACAGACACACATCCTCATACACACACACACAGACACACATCCTCATACACACACACACACATACACACACACACTCATACATACACACACACTCATACAGACACACACACAAAGACACACAAGCATTCACACATACACACACACACTCATACATACACACATACATACACACACACTCATACATGCATGTACCCACACAGACACACACATTCATACATACATGTACACACATAGGCTAACTCATACATACACGTACACACAAAGACACACTTATACAAACATACACACACAGACACACACACTCATGCACACACGTACACACACAGACACACGCATGCATACATAAATGTACACACAAAGACACACAGAAACACACACTCATACATACATGTACACACACAAACACACACACTCATACATACATACATACATACATACATACATACATACATACATACATACATACATACATACATACATACATACATACATACATACATACATACATACATACATACATACATACATACATACATACACACGAAGACACACTCTTACATACGTGTACAGACACACGCACTCATACTCACATGTACACACACAGACACACACACTCAGAAATACATACACAGACACACACACTCATACAAACACACACAAACACACACTCATACATACATGTACACACATAGACTAACTCATACATACACGTACACACAAAGACACACTTATACAAACATACACACACACACACACACTCATGCACACACAGACACAAGCACTCATACATACATGTACACACAAAGACACACAGAAACACACACTGATCATACATGTACACACAGAGACACACACACTCATACATACATACATACATACATACATACATACATACATACATACATACATACATACATACATACATACATACATACATACATACATACATACATACATACATACATACATACATACATACATACATACATACATACATACATACACACGAAGACACACTCTTACATACATGTACAGACACACGCACTCATATTCACATGTACACACACAGACACACACACTCATAAATACATACACAGACACACACACTCATACACACAGAAACACACACTCATACATACATGCACACACACAGACACACACACTCATACAAACATGTACACACACAAACACACACACTCATGCATACATGTACACACACAGACACACACACTCATACATACATGTACACACACAGACACACACACACATGCATACATGTACACACACAGACACACACACTCATACATACATGTACACACACACACACACATACATACATGTACACACACAGACACACACATTCATACATACATGTACACACACACACATACATACATGTACACACACAGACACACACACACACACTCATACATACATGTACACACACATACACTCATACATGCATGTACACACACAGACACACACATTCATACATACATGTACACACACACACACACATACATACATGTACACACACAGACACACACACATACACTCATACATGCATGTACACACACAGACACACACACTCATACATACATGTACACACACACATACATACATGTACACACACAGACACACACACATACACTCATACATGCATGTACACACAGACAAATACAGACACACTCATACATACATGTACACACAAAGACACACACAGACACACACACACACTCATTCATACGTACACATACAGACAATTACACACAAAGGCACACTCATTCATACACACACATAAACACTCATACATACAACACAAAAACACACACAAACACACACACAGACACTCTCACACACAAACACATTCACACACACAGACACACTCATACATACATACATACATACATACACACACAGACACATGCACACCCAAAAGACACACAGGCACTCTCAGGCACACACATACACTCTCTCACACACAGACACACACATCTACGCACGCCATTATATAAGTGCGATAATCTTGAACGCGTCCTTCAGCCCCAAGTCAACTCACCATATCGTGTGGGTGTGTTATAGTCTGATGTCTTATGATGTTCTATCACAGGGTGTAACACAAATATGTGAAGTGTTACTGGCTATTGAAGTGTGCTTTGTCGTCATATATGTAGACAAAGTACAGACAGATTGGAGGGACGATCATCATTTTGTTTGCTCTGACAAGCACTGTCACTCACTCACTCACTCACTCACCGACTCACAAGCAGACCACGACCTCATGAAAAAGCATTTAATAACAAACACATGAATATGTAACTTTTAGTTTATTAAAACAGAATAAAATAATGTGTATATAGACATGTAGATAGGCCAATCGATTAGTCATTGTAGTCATAGATGAACTACTTGTGTGTGCAGATATGTTGCCGCTGTCGTTGTGGCTGTTAATGGTGGTCATTGAACACAAGTATACATTGTTCACGTGACATATCTCAGGCGTAAACTACCATTAACAGGAGCATTTAGTATGCACTATAAAATAAATGACAATACAAGGACGACTTACAAATGATTTGTAGCAGATACATTGTAAACCATTATTTTATAATGAGGCTGATTGTGACGAGGAAGGACGACACGATCTCTCATCAAAAGAAAACAAAATGGGTACCCCCTTGTGCTTACATAGATATTTGTTGTAGAAATATCACAACCGTGCAAGATAGGCGTCAGGATAAGAGTGCAGTTGTACTCAATTGATGAAGCATTACAATCGTACCGAACCTTTGCGTCTGACAACTGTGATATGATTTCTGTACTGGAATATACTGGTATGTCCTTTACTTTCTTTCAACAAACTTGATTCCCTTGCGCTCAAGTCTTTGCAGCATGGGCTCGTAGATCTCTGGCGAGACAGGCATGACGACACCTTTCTCAGTTATCTCCCCTGAAACAGTGAGAGGAAGGGTTTCACGATGTAGATCATACATATACATATATATATATATATATATATATATATATATATATATATATATATATATATATATATATATATAAAGGTACATTAAGGTACATTTCTGTATGGAAGAATCAAATATAGGTCAATCGTGTTATCTTGTTTACAGAATGTGACAAGATCAAAACGAATGTGAGGGTTTGTCCAAACGTGCTACTACATTTCGTCAGTATCCATAATGTTTTGTGCCGCATCTGCCTGCCTACCATTCAGCACCATCATTGCTGCAGTGGCTGCGCTTCGACCCACAATTTTGGAAATGGCCGTGTGTCTTCCCGGATCCCCAAGCACGGTGAGATCCAGCCTCCTTGTCTCGGTGGTCCCATCCTTGAAGCGCCCGGCGACCTGGACGTTCATCAGGGCCATGTCTTGCTCGGTCGGACCTGAAATACGCATGAACAGAACCCCTCACAAAACTGACGTCACGAACCCAGAAGCTAACATTCCGAATTAAGACACACCAACAACAGGCGATGTACCAGTGATCATGATCATGATCAAGTCCCCAGGCGACGCGTCTTCCTGTTCGATGTTTCAGAACCAAGCCAGCCGCATCAAGTATCAGACGGACAATATGTCAATAAACCCTGTCAAAACCTCAGTGTAAATGTAAAACCTCCCTGTCAATGTAAAACCTCAGTGTGAATGTAAAACCTCAGTGTGAATGTAAAACCTCAGTGTGAATGTAAAACCTCTCTGTCAATGTAAAACCTCAGTGAATATGCCAATCTCAGTGTTACTGTAAACAGTCCGTGGGAACGTAAAACCTCAGTGTACATGTAAAACCTCTGTCAATATAAAACATCAGTGTGAATGTAAAACCTAAGTGTACATGTAAAACGCCTGTGAAAAAGTAAAACGTCTGTGTGAATGTAAAATCTCAGTGTGTATGTTAAACTTTAGCGTACATGTAAAACTTCAGTGTGCATGTAAAACATCAGTGTGCATGTTAAAGTTATGTGTTGATGTAAAACAAGGTGTACATGTAAAACCCTCACAAAACATCTCATGAATGTTCAACATTTTTAATGCAAGAACTCACCAAATTTGAAGTCAGGTCGTTTATCAACGTGACAGACCAAGGTATCAAAGATGGTCTCCCTCTTTTCGATTTCTGCAGATCCCAGCAAACCAAGGCTACAAGAGAGATAGTTTGGAGATATATAGGATGCCTATGTAATACTGTATAACGCATGTACATTTACGGTGAGGTATAAACAATTCTTAGTTCTCATACAGCGGACACAGAGCCGCTGATCGCTGGTTCCAGGACCAGTTTGGTCATCATCGTGACATGTGGGTTGTCAGCATTTTCGTTCTTACCAGTGAAGTAAAACCTGCGTCAATTTTCCCGAAAATATGATGGTCGGTCCCTATTGGATGAATGCTTACTCGGAATGTGCTGTCATGGATTCGGGGCGTTTGGTAGTCAAGCGGATAAAGCGTTCGTCCGTTATGTAAAAGAGCCGGGTTCGATTCACCGCATGGGTACAATGTGTGAAGCCCAATTCTGGTGTTCCCCGCAGTGATTTTGCTTGAATATTGCTAAAGGCGAAGTAAAATCACAGTCACCCATTCACTCACTGTCCTGGATTCCTAACGTTATTTGACCAACGCCGCAGTCAGCGAGTCAGACAGTTCAGTGACAGATAGCATTTGGATCGATCCACCCAACTGGTATATGGTGATATCCATTAAAGACTAACCGATACCTTAAGTCTTACGACAAGCATAGGTTGCAAATAACATTATATTCTTACCCGAAACCCAAGAGGCCTTGATTCATAACGACCCACAATAAAAAATGAGTCATAACATCTTCAAATAAATTTAATTCATAACGACCTCCAAATCAAATGCTTTATAACGGCCTTCAAATTCAACATGATTCAGAAAGGGCTTCAAATCCAATATAATTCTAAACGACCTTCATATCAAATATTAAAACTACCTTCAAATCAAATGATTCGAAACGACCTTCAAATCAAATGATTCGAAACGAACTTCAAATCAAATGATTCAAAACGACCTTCAAATCAAATGATACAAAAAGTCCTTCAAATCAAATGATAGAGGAACAACCTTCAAATCAAATAATTCTAAACGACCTTCAAATCAAATGATACGAAACTACCTTCAAATCAGATGATTCGAAACGACCTTCAAATCAAATGATTCGAAACGAACTTCAAATCAAATGATTCAAAACGACCTTCTAATCAAATGATTCAAAAAGTCCTTCAAATCAAATGATAGAGGCACAACCTTCAAATCAAATAATTCTAAACGACCTTCAAATCAAATGATACGAAACTACCTTCAAATTAAATGATACGAAACGACCTTCAAATTAAATGATTCGAAACGACCTTCAAATCAAATGATGCAAAACGACCTTCAAATCAATTGATACAAAACAACCTTCAAATCAAGTGATTCAAAACGACCTTCAAATCACATGGTTCAAAACGACCTTCAAATCACATGATTCAAAACGACCTTCAAATCACATGATTCAAAAAGACCTTCAAATCGCATGATTCAAAACGACCTTCAAATCAATCATGAAGCCGCTACGTGCAGACACACCTTCTCATGACCTCTACTTGACCTGATTCCCCTATTCTGTCCTTGACCTTGGCCTCCAGGACTTCATCTGTGACGTCATCATTCAGTCCAAGCTCGGAACACATGTACTTTCTCTGTGTTATGCAAAATATGTGTTATGCACGAATTCTGAGCAACAATATAGATAACTAGTTTACAGTAATTCAAACAACTCTCTTATCTACGCGTAATGTTATCTTGTTATCTAGTTTCTTGTTATCTTGTTATCTAGTGTCTTGTTATCTACGTGTAATGTTATCTTGTTATCTAGTGTCTTGTTATCTAGTGTCTTGTTATCTTGTTATCTAGTGTCTTGTTATCTAGTGTCTTGTTATCTAGTGTCTTGTTATCTAGTGTCTTGTTATCTTGTTATCTAGTGTCTTGTTATCTAGTGTCTTGTTATCTTGTTATCTAGTGTCTTGTTATCTAGTGTCTTGTTATCTAGTGTCTTGTTATCTAGTGTCTTGTTATCTTGTTATCTAGTGTCTTGTTATCTAGTGTCTTGTTATCTTGTTATCTAGTGTCTTGTTATCTAGTGTCTTGTTATCTAGTGTCTTGTTATCTAGTGTCTTGTTATCTACGTGTAATGTTATCTTGTTATCTAGTGTCTTGTTATCTACGTGTAATGATTGCATTCATATAAAGTGATAATCTTCTTGATACACAGGAATCAGTGGCAATACACGTTTCCAGCTTCAGGATTACCCCTCATCTCGGAGCAAGTATCTGATGCACTACGCAACATGTATTGAATACAATCTAGTGTCTACAAGTAGGTCCAAACATTGCAATGATCCATACCCTTCTTTCATTTCAGTGAAGTAACCATACGAAAATCTGCACCGCAAGTGATGAAATGTGTATTGACTGTTTTGCAAATAAAACATAGATTTACGTGTGTAAGTTAAAGCGACACAAATACTTCAATAATCACAAAAAAACATCTCTGCTAAAAGAAAAACCCACTGCACCCTTTCCACTAATCATGTGTTTATGAATCACTTTCAAAATAAAAAAACGTATCCTGTCCCCGGTTGGTAAACGCCACAAACACATGTAAAGGCAAGTAAAGAGTTCACCTGAAACTAATGCATGTGCTTGTGTGTCATTTGTATTTACTTTCCATTTGTTTTTGTACTGTACAAACGCGCATATTTGCCTTTCGCATAAATTGCTCTGCTTATGAAAATAATTAATTGAAGCGACAAAACCCTTTCCATATCCAGTAGAAATCTCTGTATAAAGCAGAGTCAATTGTACGATTCCGACTATATCATGAGCACGTGTTTAAGAATCAATATCAAATAGTGATGATACCAGGTGTTCGCGAACAGGTGAGTGCATCCTGCCCCACCGGTGGTACCGTCACAAACACATGCAAAGGCAAGTCAATTGTTCACCTGAAACAACATGGGAACATATGCAACAAGTCAAATTAGGGAATTGCATCGGACATAAGTTTTGTCACTGATGCGTCAAATTTGGAAATGTCCTCCCCATATCTACCATAAAACCTTTTGAAGGCTTTACTGAGGCCTTGAATGTTGTAACGTTGATCAAACAACTTCTAATCAAGAGTCATATGACGCTCTTTTAAATCTTGGTAGAAAGAGCATGTTCAAAAGTTCAAAAAGTTGAAATGTAAACACCAAAGGCTGGACCTGCTGG
Source organism: Haliotis cracherodii (assembly GCF_022045235.1). NCBI lineage: Eukaryota > Metazoa > Mollusca > Gastropoda > Lepetellida > Haliotidae > Haliotis > Haliotis cracherodii. The sequence continues at coordinate 38,233,773 of NW_027266269.1, forward strand.
AATATTGCTCGACATGAAGGGAAAGTTTGCAATTGGAAAGGTGAATCATCCCTCTTATCATACAGTCCTTTTGAGAATGTTTTGTCACTCTGAATCTTTATGCTAAATCATATGCTAAAATATGATGCAAGTACATCCATGACTGGCAAGCTGTTATTGTCGTTGGCTACATACCCATGTGAATGGTTGGGATTCATCAACAAGCATCTGGTGAGTGGAGACGTTGTACAGCCCAAGTCTCATCAAGCTCAGGATCCCAGCACAGAAGCCCTGGGCAGGAAGCAAACAACGGGATCAGTGTTAAAGCAATAGTATGTTCATATTTCTGCGAGTGTACAAGGAGATTGTGTGTAGATTGTACACGGTTCTTTCGCTAACGGGGCGGTTGGGTAGCCTCGGGGTTAAAGCGTTCGCACGTCATGCCGACGGCCCGGGTTCGATTCCTCACAATGTGTGAAGCATATTTCTAGTGTACCCCGCCGTCTTACTGGTAAACTATTACTAAAGGCGGCGTAAAAGCATACTCACTCGCACTTTTCTTTACAGATTCAGGAAAAGAAAAATGATATTATTATGCATTTATTCCTGGGTCTGTGAAATCATAGTTATGTATTTGTTTTTAATCTGAATGCTCACTGTGCGATATATTTATAATCACCCACAGTGACTTTATTATGCATATGCCATACTATTTGTACCAAATGGAAAAAGGATATGTCCTTACATATACCGTAGACTACGGTTATAACAAAGACGCTTATTAATAACTTACCTATATAACGAACTTACATTTTAGTCCCGAACATTTGTTTTATAAATACTGTACATATGCTTATAACTACGCTTATGACGAACTAAAATAAGTGGTCTCTTCGAGTTCGATATAACCGGAGTTTTCTGTACAATATTCCAACTTAATCATTTGTTTGCCTGCATGGATATACATACCTTGTATCTCATGGAGCCCACTCTCGATTGAGGTATATACCTTGTATCTCATGGAGCCCACTCAGGATGGAGGTACATACCGTGTGTCTCATGGAGCCCACTCTGGATGAAGGTACATACCTTGTATCTCATGGAGACCACACTGGGTGGGGGTACATACTTTGTATCTCATGGAGCCCACTCTGGATGGAGGTACATACCTTGTATCTCATGGAGCCCACTCTGGGTGGGGGTACATACCTTGTATCTCATGGAGCCCACTCTAGATGGAGGTACATACCTTGTATCTCATGGATCCCACTCTGGGTGGAGGTACATACTTTGTATCTCATGGAGCCCACTCTGAATGGAGGTACATACCTTTTGTCTCATGGAGCCCACTCTGGGTGGAGGTACATACCTTGTGCCTCATGGAGCCCACTCTGGGTGGAGGTACATACCTTGTATCTCATGGAACCCACTCTGGATGGAGGTACATACCTTGTGCCTCATGGAGCACACTCTGGGTGGAGGTACATACCTTGTATCTCATGGAGCCCACTCTGGGTGGAGGTACATACCTTGTGTCTCATGGAGCCCACTCTGGATGGAGGTACATACCTTGTATCTCATGGAGCTCACTCTGGATGGAGGTACATACTTTGTATCTCATGGAGCCCACTCTGGGTGGAGGTACATACCTTCTATCTCATGGAGCCCACTCTGGGTGGAGGTACATACTTTGTATCTCATGGAGCCCACTCTGAATGGAGGTACATACCTTTTGTCTCATGGAGCCCACTCTGGGTGGAGGTACATACCTTGTATCTTATGGAGCCCACTCTGGATGGAGGTACATACCTTGTATCTCATGGAGCCCACTCTGGATGGAGGTACATACCTTGTGTCTCATGGAGCCCACTCTGGATGGGGGTACATACCTTGTATCTCATGGAGCCCACTCTGGGTGGAGGTACATACTTTGTATCTCATGGAGCCCACTCTGAATGGAGGTACATACCTTTTGTCTCATGGAGCCCACTCTGGGTGGAGGTACATACCTTGTGTCTCATGGAGCCCACTCTGGGTGGAGGTACATACCTTGTATCTCATGGAGCCCACTCTGGGTGGAGGTACATACCTTGTGTCTCATGGAGCCCACTCTGGGTGGAGGTATATGCCTTGTATCTCATGGAGCCCACTCTGGGTGGAGGTACATACCTTATATCTCATGGAGCCCACTCTGGGTGGAGGTACATACCTTATATCTCATGGAGCCCACTCTGGGTGGAGGTACATACCTTGTATCTCATGGAGCCCACTCTGGGTGGAGGTACATACCTTTGTATCTCATGGAGCCCACTCTGAATGGAGGTACATACCTTTTGTCTCATGGAGCCCACTCTGGGTGGAGGTACATACCTTGTATCTCATGGAGCCCACTCTGGGTGGAGGTACATACCTTGTATCTCATGGACACACTCTGGGTGGAGGTACATACTTTGTATCTCATGGAGCCCACTCTGGATGGAGGTACATACCTTGTATCTCATGGAGCCCACTCTGGGTGGAGGTACATACCTTGTATCTCATGGAGCCCACTCTGGATGGAGGTACATACCTTGTGTCTCATGGAGCCCACTCTGGGTGGAGGTACATACCTTGTATCTCATGGACCCACTCTGGGTGGAGGTACATACCTTGTGTCTCATGGAGCCCACTCTGGGTGGAGGTATATGCCTTGTATCTCATGGAGCCCACTCTGGGTGGAGGTACATACCTTATATCTCATGGAACTTACTCTGGGTGGAGGTACATACCTTATATCTCATGGAGCCCACTCTGGGTGGAGGTACATACCTTTTATCTCATGGAGCCCACTCTGGGTGGAGGTACATACCTTTGTATCTCATGGAGCCCACTCTGGGTGGAGGTACATACTTTGTATCTCATGGAGCCCACTCTGAATGGAGGTACATACCTTTTGTCTCATGGAGCCCACTCTGGGTGGAGGTACATACCTTGTGTCTCATGGAGCCCACTCTGGGTGGAGGTACATACCTTGTATCTCATGGAGCCCACTCTGGGTGGAGGTACATACCTTGTGTCTCATGGAGCACACTCTGGGTGGAGGTACATACTTTGTATCTCATGGACCCACTCTGGGTGGAGGTACATACCTTGTATCTCATGGAGCCCACTCTGGGTGGAGGTACATACCTTGTATCTCATGGACACACTCTGGGTGGAGGTACATACTTTGTATCTCATGGAGCCCACTCTGGATGGAGGTTCATACCTTGTATCTCATGGAGCCCACTCTGGGTGGAGGTACATACCTTGTATCTCATGGAGCCCACTCTGGATGGAGGTACATACCTTTTGTCTCATGGAGCCCACTCTGGGTGGAGGTACATACCTTGTATCTCATGGACCCACTCTGGGTGGAGGTATATACCTTGTATCTCATGGAGCCCACTCTGGGTGGAGGTACATACCTTATATCTCATGGAGCCCTCTCTGGGTGGAGGTACATACCTTGTGTCTCATGGAGCCCACTCTGGGTGGAGGTATATACCTTGTATCTCATGGAGCCCACTCTGGGTGGAGGTACATACCTTATATCTCATGGAGCCCACTCTGGGTGGAGGTACATACCTTGTATCTCATGGAGCCCACTCTGGGTGGAGGTACATACCTTTGTATCTCATGGAGCCCACTCTGGGTGGAGGTTCATACCTTGTATCTCATGGAGCCTCTCTGGGTGGAGGTACATACCTTGTATCTCATGGAGTCCACTCTGGGTGGAGGTACATACCTTGTATCTCATGGAGCCCACGACCATGTTCTGCACTTTCTCGATGCCGTACAGCGGTATGTACGATTGGTGGAAGGAATAGGGGACGGCCTCAAACTCGGCCTGGAAGTCCCGGACCGCCCCAATGTCTTGGACAGCTTCCATGGTGGCTGTTCCCGCCGGGAGTATCGTCGTCTGTAGGACAGAATAATGACGTCATAATGGCAGGAAATATACAGGTTTTTACTTTCACCTCGGAGCTGAAAGGCTCAATTCAGTGTGTATTATAACAGGAGATTTACATGCTTGCGCATTCATAACCTTCCTTTTAAAGGGCGCACTTGTACGTGCAGATTTACGTCCCTTATAGCAGGAGATTTACATCTTTGCACATTTATAATATCTAGGAGTTAAAGGGTGCATTTGCCTGGGCAGATTTACGTCCCTTATAGCAGGAAAGGTACATGTTTGCACATTTATAATATCTAGGGGTTAAAGGGCGCAATTGCCTGTGCAGATTTACGTCTCTTATAGCAGGAGATTTACATTTTGCACATCCATAATAATCAGGAGTTAAAGGGTGCAAATTCCTATGCAGATTAACGTCTCCTATAGCAGGAGATTTACATGTTTGCGTTTATAAAACCGAGGAGTTAAAGAGCGTATTTGTTGATGCAGAAACCTCTGATAATGATTTCGAATCCCGGTTCGTCCTATTAATGTTTCCAGGTTTGTCAGCACCCTACTCGCAGGTTTCACAAGGCCACTTTTCCTTATTGCTGACTGAAGAGCAAGCGCAACGAATGCTATATTTGCTATGTTTGTGGTTTGTTATTCACAAATAATAGTGTATTTACAGTTCTGATCTGACACTCAAAAGTGCGTCTAGTATCGGTGAGGTGTACCCTCTGAGCGATGCCATTTTCAATGAAGCGCCCTAAACTAATCCGTTGTCTGATCGTGAGCAGCGTTGCACAGCGAGGCTTGTAACTTTTCGCTGCACAACGCTACCCTGGAGTATACTGAACAAAATAGGGAAATTACCAAGTAATCATATGTACACGCACATCGATAGCTACGTCGATTTACCCCAACCCTGAAGAGATTCTAGGTTAGAATTAGTTTCTCAGCAACCCATGTTTGCCTTAAGATGCAACGTAATAGATTGCCTGGACATGCTGGCATTCGTGAACAAATCGTGTTATTCCGATTGCAGGTGACGGAAAGGGGCGAGTGGTGACGAATGGACACGCTGGTTGCGCATGTCATTTTACCCTCTTAATATATGGTTCAGACACGACAATTAACAGGCCGCTGCTATATAGCTGGAATATTTAGGGCGTGAAATAACAAACAACTATTTACCTTGCCGTCCTTTATGTAGCCGCTCGCCTTCCAGTACTTCCACAGAGCCTTTCTCGGGTTCCAGCTGATCAACACAGATACATCATTCTATTCATTAAAAGTTGTTAAAGTATTTCGTTATAGATACTCGGGTATTGAAGTTGAGAATGTTGAAATGTTCTTAAAATGTTGTTAAAAAAATACAAAATGTCAACGCCAGAGAACAACCAGTTTCGACAATCCATGACGCTCAAACAGAAAAAAATCAGCGGTAGAAAACACAAGAATGGACCCCCAGGATCAAGGATGTCAACAGGTGTTCCGCGAAACAGACTCCATCGGGCTCACAAAGCAAATACAGCGGAAGCTGAAGTAATAGTAGTGGTAGTAGGTGTAGGAGCAGAAGTAGTTATAGGAGCAGTAGTTGCAGCAGCAGTAGAGGTAGAAATAGTGGTAGCAGCTGTAGAAGTGGTAGTAGTAGTAGAAGTAGTGGTAGCAGCAGTAGAAGTAGTAGTAGAAGTAGTAGTAGTAGAAGTAGTAGTAGTAGTAGTAGTAGTAGTAGTAGTAGTAGTAGTAGTAGTAGCAGTACTAGAAGAAGTAGTTGTTGTAGAATAGTAGTAGTAGTAGTAGTAGTAGTAGTAGTAGCAGCAGTACTAGAAGAAGTAGTTGTTGTTGTAGAATAGTAGTAGTAGTAGTAGTAGTAGTAGTAGTAGTAGTAGTAGTTGGTCAATAGTCCTATTTGAGCCGCGCGCTAATTGAGCAGCGTGTTAGTCTGGTCTGGTCCTAATTGAGCATTGCGCTGACGGAGCAATTAGTTAGTCTGATCTAGTCCTAATTGAGCAGTGCGCTGATTGAGCAGCGTGTTAGTCTGGTCTGGTCCTAATTGAGCAGTGCACTGATTGAGCAGTGTGTTAGTCTGATCTAGTCCCAATTGAGCAGGTGCGCTGACGGAGCAGTGTGTTAGTCTGGTCTAGTCCCAATTGAGCAGTGCGCTGATTGAGCGGCGTGTTAGTCTGATCTAGTCCCAATTGAGCAGTGTGTCTGTCAACGTACTTGAACTTATACTTGAGAGGATTGTTGGCGGAATCTGGAGTCGGAATGGCGCTTGTGTACAGCTCATACGAAGTGACCTGAAAGAATCAGATTATGGCAGTTAGTTTGTTATGCAAAACTGCGTTGGGAAAACTTGAAGCAGCTGTATACAAACAACACGGCGTAGCCTGTACACACGTGACTGAAACAGTGAGTGCAGCAGTCATCAACCACGTGACCGAGTCTGACCAACCGAGCCATTCACTCGCCTCTTACGTCAATCCAGCAATTCCCCTGGGCCTACCCTGAATCCCAACGGGTTGATGGCCAGCAATCATCAACCATGTGACCGAGTCTGACCAACCGAGCCATTCACTCGCCTCTTACGTCAATCCAGCAATTCCCCTGGGCCTACCCTGAATCCCCATGGGTTGATGGCCAGCAATCATCAACCATGTGACCGAGCCTGACCAACCGAGCCATTCACTCGCCTCTACGTCAATCCAGCAATTCCCCTGGGCCTACCCTGAATCCCAACGGGTTGATGGTCACACATGGCAGAAGAAGCTAAACAAGTACATCCTGGTTCGACAGGAAATGGATCTAATTAAACTAACTCCTTGTAAAAAACTTCAGTGTATTATTCCTAAGTAGCAAAAGAACCAGAAGGAGTGCATACTATTTTTTACGCCGGTTTTAGCAATATTCTGAGGCGGGAAACTCCAGACATGGGCTTGACACATTGTACCTAATATCGTGTTACGTAACCTTTAGTACTATTCCCCGATTATGTTTCTAGGTTTGTCAGCACCATACCCGTGCTCGTGGGTTTCACCGAAGTGGTAAACGTCTTAGACCTGCATCACTTCGGGCTTTCCCCCCCCCCCATTAAGCTGACACGCCGTGATATAACTGGAATACTGTTAAAAGCGGCGTTAAACCCAACTCACTCACTCACTCATTTTAGTACTATTACGGCTTTATCGAGGCGGGAGATAGCAGACATTGGCTTCACACGTTGTTGTTGTTTTTTGTTGCTGTTGTTGTTGTTTAACGCCGCACTGTACTATATTCCAGCTATATGACGGCGGTCTGTAAATAATAGAGTCTAGACCAGTCAATTCCGTGACTGACATCATGAGCATCGATCCACGAAAATGAGATACGATGACATGCATAAACCAAGTCAGCGAGTCTGACCACCCGATCCCGTTAGTCGCCTCACAACGACAAGCATAGTCACCTGTTACGGCAAGCATGGGTTGCTGAAGACCTATTCTACCCCGGATCTTCACGGGTAGCTTCACACGTACCCATTTGGGGAATGGAACCCGGTTCTTCGGAGTGACGAGCGAAAGCTTCACCCACTAGATTACCACAGCGTCCAGGAGCAGAGTACCTCAACCTACCTCCCCTCCTCTGCTCTTCATTTCGTCTATTGTCTTCTTGGCAATCATGTGGTCCGCACCGGGGCGGAAACCAACGTCAACCAGGAAAGTCAGACCAGCGTCGACAACTCTGAAACACGTGACGTCCTCAAATGGATACTGTGTGGTTCCTTGAACATTCTGCCAGATGACATCAAATAATCACGAAAGTAACGGCTTGAGAACTGTCATAGTACAATCTTGGGGAAACAAATAGCTGAGACGTGGAGTCGACAACGACGCTAGTCCATCTACCCACCGTCAGGTAAGGTAAGGCGTTTTGAGATTGTACGTGACCTCTCCGACATAAAAGCGTATTTCGCACACGGAACCACAGGAACAATCTCAAGATTGTTTGTTTGTTGTTTAATGCCGCACTCAACAATATTCCAGCTACATGATGGCGGTCTGTAAATAATCGAGTCTGGACCACACAATCCAGTGATTGACATTATGAGCATCGGTCCACGCAATTGGAATCGATGACATGCATCAACCAAGTCAGCGAGCCCGACCACCCGATCCCCTTTATCGCCTCTTACGACAAGCATAGTCAGCTTTTACAGCAAGCATGGGTTGCTAAAGACCTATTCTACACCGGATCTTCACGGGTCGAACCAGAGTCATGAACCTGTTTATAGTAACAACTTCCTCTTCCACTGCTGTATGCAAACGGAAGAATAACTGCTTCACGTAACGTTCATACGGGCGCATCCAAACGTTCGTATCCCGTGCGTACGTGGAACATGTTTAATCATGTTTTCACATAAAAGAAATCACTTATATTTAAAAATTAGCCGTGCGTCTTATAAAGTTGTGTAAATGTTATTGAAAAATATGTTTATTTATTATGCAATGTTACATAACAAAACATATAACACTTCAGTAAAAGGGGGCACGGGTGGCCCAGTTGTCTAAGAAGCCGCGAATCGCTGTGAAGAGTTGCGTCCCTTGGACAAGCCAGAAACCTATCCTTGTGAGATCAAATCCCGGTTCGCCCGATTATGTTTCTAGGTTTGTCAGCACCATACCCCAGCATGTAGGTTCGGGCTTTCCTCCCACATTAAGCTGACACGCCACGAAATAACTGGAATACTGTTAAAACGGTGTTAAACCCAACTCACTCACACGCACTTAAGTAAAATAATATACATAAATATATAAGTAATATCCTAAAACAATTTACTGTTGATGCAGCCGCGTCTGTTCGGGAACAGTGTAGTTAACCGACACGAGATTCTTCTTCATGGCGAGACAAGCCAGGGATAGATTCTCAATCACAGCGTCCGGCACACAACTGAAACATACAGCGGTTGATGGCAAATATAAACAGATCAATTGTGGTAAAATGGGGTGTAACGTGGCGTTAATGACTATTAAATTGCCATAACGACGTGTATGCGTGTGCGTGGATGTTTGTACTGGTCCGAACTTCTGACGGTTGTACAGTGTCCACTGAGGTCCCATGCCGCAGAGTAACACTGACACAGGTGAGGTGAAGTGAAATGGGGTTTAACGTCGCGTCCAAGATTATTGCACTTATATAGCGACGTACATGCACGTGTGTGTGTGTGTGTGTGTGTGTGTGTGTGTGTGTCTGCTTGTACTAGACCGGACTGATGCCAATTTATAGTGCTAGCCCACTGAGATACCATGCCGCAGTTTAACATGAATACCAAATACTCACTCAGACACAGTATACTGACTCTGAGCCGACCAGTTCTTGCGCCAGGGTAACAACAGGGTAACAACAAGTACCATCTTTTAACGTCTTTTGGTATGACGCGGCCGGGGATCGAACCCCGGACCTTCCGCTCTCCGGGCGGATGCTCTACCACAAGACCACGCAGGCGGTCACATTGACACGGAGAGCATCAGCCCGGAGAGGGGAAGGTAGGGGGCTCAATAACTCGCGACATACCAAAAGACCTTAAATATGGTACTTGTTATTACCCTGCCTGGCTCTCGTAGTCGTTATACTTTGGCTGAATGGGGTAATCGTGTTACACTACGGCATGGAACCACAGTGGGGTAGCACTGATAAACCGACTTACGTCCGGACTAGTACAAGCAATCACACACACTCACATGCACGTTTGTTTGTTTGTATGTTTGTTTGTTTGTTTGTTGTTTAACACCGCACTCAGCAATATTCCAGCTATATGACGTCGGTTTGTATATAATAGAGTCTGGACCAGACATTCCAGTGAATTACATCATGAACATCGATCCACGCAATTGGGATACGATAACATGCATCAACCAAGTCAGCGAGCCTGACCACCCGATCTCGTTCCGGTAAGCATAGTCGCTATATAAATTACAAATAATTCCATTTCACCACCATTACAATAATACAGTCAAATTTGTGTTTTAGACAAGACCACGATTTCAAAATAAAAAAAAATGTCAAGGACCTGTCCGCCTTGTAAGAGATGGTTTGGCCCCCTGTGAAATGTGCTCGATACAACGTTTGGCGGGATGCATGTGCAAGTCGTTGTTTTTAAGATCCACAACGTGAGGTACCTGACAACGACGTCATGTTCAGATATAAGCCTTTTCAGGCTGTCAGTTTCTTTCATCACGTCCAAGCGTACCAGCTTCGCACCCGGACACAGCTCACTAACTCGCTTTAAGCCGGACCCTCCTTTGCTCACTGTAAAGGTGAAATGACGATAAAGAACCAACCATGCAATATCATTTTGTAGAATTGTTAAATGAGAGGAGGGGTGGCCTAGTGGTCAAAACGATTGCTCGTCACGCCGAAAGACAGCGTTCGATTTCCCACATGGGTACAATTTCTGGCGGGGGCGGTCGAGTAGCCTAGTGGTTGAAGCGTTCGCTCGTCACGCAGAAGACAGGGGTTCGATTCCCGACATGGGTACAATGTGTTAAGCCCATTTCTGGTGTTCCCCGCCGTGATATTGCTGGAATATTGCTAAAAGCGGCGTAAAACCATACTCACCACAAATTCTGGCGTCCTCGCCCGTGATATTACCAGAATATTGATAAAGCGGCGTAAAACCTAATTCAACATCAACACTCAATGTAGTTATTACTCGTGATATCTAGTTCTGGTTTAGTTTGAACAGGTGTTGTTCACTGACAACCAGAGAATGAAAGAGTGAGAAATTTTAATCTTTGATAGAAATAGTGTGATATCGCTGCAGCTGACCTGGATATGTTTAAAATGTCAACAAAGACAACCACTGGAGAAAACCTACTGTCAGTATTATACTCAAATATTTACTGCATAAATAAAAAGAAAAAGAAAAAGTAGCTGTACATACTAATGATCAGCCAAAATGCATTTTCAGAAAATCTTAGATTTTGTTACGGATTTTACCTGTTAAATAATGTCTCCGCACATCACAAATTTCTAATAATTGCAAATCAGTGGCATGATAGTGTGATTTGAAACTTCTGACCAATCAGATGACGAGGTTTGCCGGAAACATGTACCTAATTTTGTCAAAAACATGCGTGATTTGAAACATTCCTCCCACCCCCTGCCTCCATCCCCTGCCTCCACCCCAACCAGGATATTAAACAACTGTCCTCCATATGAAGTGTTTCAGCAAACCAGCATAGTTATTTGCAACACTCACCAGCGGTGATCTGAACGCCTTTCTCGTTGGAAAAGTCCTCATACATTGGGCCCGTCACCCTCCCAGTCCCGAACACCAAAATCTTTTTCAGGGTCGACATTTTGTTTTCTCCTAATCTGAAAGAAACAAAAACATCATCAGACGTTCAAAACACCATGAGACCTTTAGCAATCCATTCACTGATCATGCTGATATACAGTTTCTGGCTGACTGACTGCTATAGAAGATTTAACGTGCGCTTTCCGACTGTAGCGTATTTCGCACACGGGCCTGGCCGGACCATTTAGTGTATTCCGAAAAGGGTGAAAGTGGTGTGTGCAACCCAAGAGGGGGCTTTTAGGGGTTGCTTATATTGAATTTTTGGAATTTTTAAATTTGGAATAAATGCCGAGGTGGGTGGAGGAGGGAACTAAGGGAGCCGGGTGAGGTGGGTGTTTGTATATTTATTGGATTTTGGATTGGTAGATTAATTAGTTTTTAGATGCGCTTAATCAGGTCTGTTTTGATTAGGAATAGGCCTAGGGCCTTGTTTAGTTTATTTTGAGTGTTTAGTATTTCATCTAGAGTAGGAACCTTATTTAGATTGAGGGTGGTTTGTAGTGAGGTTCTGTGTGTTTGGTAGTGGGTGCAGTGGATGAGTGCGTGTTCTGTGGTTTCGGGTTGTTTGCAGTGGGGGCAGTTGCCTGTGGTGTGTCTTTTAAGTTTTTTTAGGTGGTTATTTAGGTTCGTGTGTCCTGTTTGGAGTTTTGTAATTAATCTGTCATTTTTTTAGAGGGGTGTAGGATTTTAGGTTTGGCTAGTGGTTTTCTGAGCACTTTTTTGATTTGGCTACTTGAGTTTTGATATTGATTATGCCATTTTTTTGTCATTTTTTGTTTGTTTACACTTTTAATTTTTGATTTTGAGATGGGTAGATTTAGGCTTATTTCTGGTATTTTGAGAGATAATTTAGCTGCTTTATCGGCGCTTTCGTTGCCGTGAATTCCTACGTGGGCTGGTATCCACAAGAAGGTTATTTGTTTGCTTGCTTTTGTTAGGTCGTTGGAGCTTTTAAGTATTTGGTTTATTAATTTAGGTCGTTTTTGGTATTTTTGTTTTGGAGGGCTTGTAGTCCACTAAGGGAGTTGGTGAGAATTAGGATTTTATTGTTGTTTTTAGATTGTTGGTTATGCAGGGCTGAGGCCATGCCCATAAGTTCGGCCGTGAATATAGATTGGTTGTTAGGGAGTCGGTAAGATTGTGTGGATATAACTGGTTGTGTGGTATGGACTCCGAAGCCTGTGTGGTTGGAGATCGGGTCTGAAGATCCGTCAGTGTATATGTGACACCAATTTGGCCAATTTTCGTGTATGTATGAAAGTGTGGTGGTTTTAGCTATGTTTGGGTCGGTTTGTTTATTTATTTGGTTAGCTAGCGTTGTGTCTATTTTGGGTATTTTGAGTTTAGGGGTGAAGATATTTGATTTTTTGCAGTTTTGTGTAAGATTTTGAGTTTGGTGTTCATTGAGGCAGTTAGTTATTCTTTGTTAGCATTTCCCCTGTAAGGGCCTGAAGTGAGGTGTAGGAGGTGCCATGTTGGGTGCGTGTAATTAGTTTAAGGGCTTGGTATTGTATTGAGTCAAGTTTTTTAGATAGAGAGTTGTTTAGGGTATTGTATATGGCGCAGCCGTAGTCTAGTTTTGATCTAATTAGTGCTGTATAGAGTGAGAGGACGGTATCTTTTGAGGCTCCCCAGTTAGAGCCGGTGAGGCATCTTAGTGTGTTCAGGTCTTTGCTGCATCTAGTTTTTAGGTTTTGGACGTGAGCCTCCCAGGTGAGGTGTTGATCGAAAATGAGTCCTAAGAATCTTGTTTGTTTTTGGAATTTGATTGTTTGGTTGTCTAGCTGGAGGATTGGGAGGGCAGGTTTCATGTTTTTATGTTTGAATACTACTCCTGTTGTTTTATCTGAGTTAAGGGAGAAGCCCCATTTGTCTGCCCATTGTTGTATTTTATTTCAGGATTTTTGGATTAAGTTTTCTGCCATTTCAATGCTTTTAGTGCATAGGGCTCCGTCATCCGCGAATTTTGAAGTGTTTAGTTTAGGGGATAAGCCCTCGAATAGATCGTTTATCATTATATTTAAGAGGGTTGGGCTGAGGATGCTGCCCTGGGGAGTGCCATTTTCTAGGGGACACTGGTCCGATAGCGTATGGTCTATACCCACGGTTATTTTGCGATTGTTTAGGAAATCTTGGATGAAGTTTATTATTTGGCCTTTTAGTCCTATTTTTTCATTTTTTTTATTAGCCCGTGGTGCCATACCATATCGAAAGCTTTAGAGAAGTCGAGGAATATGCCTATGGTGTATTGCTTGTTTAGCTGTCCTGTTTTTATATCCTGTTCTAGTCGGGCGAGGTTATCGAGAGTTGATCGGCCAGGGGTGAAGCCGCTTTGGTCGGGGTTTATGATGCTGTTTTGGTCTAGGTAGTGCTGTAGCCTATTTTTAGTCGTAAGTTCCATTATTTTGCAGAGATTTGAGGTTAGGGAGATGGGCCTATACGAGTTAGCCTGATCTGCTCGTTGATTTAGTTTAGGTATTGGGATTATTCGAGCTTCCTTCCATGAGGATGGGACCTGTCCGTTTAGGTAGACTAGGTTGTATAGTTTAAGTAAAGTTTGGAGTAGTTTGGTAGGTAAGTGTTTGATTATTTGTTCAGAGGTGAGGTCTAGGCCAGGGGCTGTTCCTTTTTTTCTATTGTTTAGTACGTGATTTAGTTCTTCTATGGTGTAAGGTTGGTTTATTTCTAGGTTGTCTTGTCTGTTTTCTTTGGAGAATTTGGTTGTTTTTTGTGGTTTATCTTGGAATTTCTTACTGAAGTTACTGTTGCTACTAACTTTAGAGAAGTATTTGGCTAGGTTGTTGGCCTTTTGGGTGGGGTTAGTTGAGTTGTTTATATTGGACCTTTTTTGTGCCGTTTGATGCCTCTGATGGCATCTCATCTTATATTTATGGGAAAGTGGTCGCTGCCTAGAGGTACTGGGTGGACGTCCCACATCAGACTTTGTGCTAAGTCTGGCGTACATATTGTTAAGTCGATAGCCGACATGGTGTGGTGGATTTTGTCGTATCTAGTTGGTTGGTTATTGTTTAATAGTATTAGGTCATTTTTTTCGATCCACTCTGATATTAGTTGTCCATGGTTGTCTAGTTTATCTGCAATGCCCCAGGTAGGATGATGGGCATTGAAGTCTCCTAGGAAGATGGTTGATTTATTTCCTAATTGGTAAAGTATGTCTAGGTCTGTATCTTTAATTGGTTTTAGTGTTGAGTGATAGATGTTAATGAATTTTATTTTTTGGTTATTGATGGTGACTTGGATTCCATTAGCTTCTAGATTAGGAGTGTTTACTTTAACTTCCTCGTAGTTAATATCCTCTCTAACGTAGATGATTAGACCTCCTCCTGTTCTGCCTGGGATGGTTTTGGACCTGTCGGTTCTTACTGCGTTATAAATTGGTAGGTTGAATTTAGTTTTATGTGAGAATTTGGTTTCTTGAATACAGGCTACATTGGGACCTTTATCTATTTTGAATTTAGCTTTAAGTTCAGAACCATGGCCGGCGAGGCCATTGGCATTCCATTGATAAATGTTAAGACCTTCCATTGGGAAACTGGGTTGATTTATGTTTGGTTTAGGCTTGGTTTAGGTATTTACTTTAGTAGGTCATTAAGGTTGCTGCTGAAACGGTCGAAAGGGGTGGTGACGAGTTTTAGTTTATGTGCTACACCAAAGAAGGCTTTGAAGCTGGCTTCTGGATTAGACTGCTTTAACATGTAAGCTAGTAGGAGGACTGAGTTGTTTAGTTTTTTGCTTGCTACGTTTTGGGTGAGTTTTTTTCTATAGCTTTTGGTTTTGGGGGCTGACAAGGTTAGATCGTTTATTTCCTCTTAGGATGTGTACTCGTCCTCTTCGGTTAAGTTATCTTTAGATTGGTCACTCTCTTCTGGCGGTACAAGGCCTTTATGTAAAAGGGAACTTTAATAACAGCCAATCACATAGTGTGTATTGAGCACACACAAACAAGTCATCCCAACAAATGGTGTCAATCACGTACACAAACATGTCATCCCCAAAAAATGGCGTCAATCACGTACACTAACATGTCATCCCAACACATGGTGTCAATCACGTACACAAACATGTCATCCCCAAAAAATGGCGTCAATCACGTACACTAACATGTCATCCCAACACATGGCGTCAATCACGTACACTAACATGTCATCCCAAAGAAATGGCGTCAATCACGTACACTAACATGTCATCCCAACACATGGCGTCAATCACGTACACTAACACGTCATCCCAACACATGGCGTCAATCACGTACACAAACATGTCATCCCAACACATGGTGTCAATCACGTACACAAACATGTCATCCCAACACATGGCGTCAATCACGTACACTAACATGTCATCCCAACACATGGCGTCAATCACGTACACTAACATGTCATCCCAACACATGGTGTCAATCACGTACACTAACATTTCATCCCAACACATGGTGTCAATCACGTACACAAACATGTCATCCCAACACATGGCGTCAATCACGTACACTAACATGTCATCCCAACACATGGTGTCAATCACGTACACTAACATGTCATCCCAACACATGGTGTCAATCACGTACACAAACATGTCATCCCAAAAAAATGGCGTCAATCTCGTACACTAACATGTCATCCCAACACATGGCGTCAATCACGTACACTAACATGTCATCCCCAAAAAATGGCGTCAATCACTTACACAAACATGTCATCCCAACACATGGCTTCAATCACGTACACTAACATGTCATCCCAACACATGACGTCAATCACGTACACTAACATGTCATCCCAACACATGACGTCAATCACGTACACAAACATGTCATCCCAACACATGACGTCAATCACGTACACTAACATGTCATCCCAACACATGGCGTCAATCACGTACACAAACATGTCATCCCAACACATGGCGTCAATCACGTACACTAACATGTCATCCCAAAAAAATGGCGTCAATCACGTACACTAACATGTCATCCCAACACATGGCGTCAATCACGTACACTAACATGTCATCCCAACACATGGCGTCAATCACGTACACTAACATGTCATCCCAACACATGGTGTCAATCACGTACACAAACATGTCATCCCAACACATGGCGTCAATCACGTACACTAACATGTCATCCCAACACATGGGGTCGGACAAATACAAAAACACTTCACACCAACACATAGGGTCGGTCAAGTACACAAACACTTCATCCCAACACATGGGGTCGGTCTAGTACACAGACACGCCACTCAAACACATGGGGTCGGTCACGTACACAAACACTTCACTACAACACATGGGGTCGGTCAGGTACACAAACACTTCACACCAACACATGGGGTCGGTCAAGTACACAAACACTTCACCCCAACACATGGGGTCGGTCAAGTACACAAACACTTCACCCCAACACATGGGGTCGGTCAAGTACACAGACACGCCACTCAAACACATGGGGTCGGTCACGTACACAAACACTTCACTACAACACATGGGGTCGGTCAGGTACACAAACACTTCACACCAACACATGGGGTCGGTCAAGTACACAAACACTTCACCCCAACACATGGGGTCGGTCAAGTACACAAACACTTCACCCCAACACATGGGGTCGGTCACGTACACAAACACTTCACTACAACACATGGGGTCGGTCAAGTACACAAACACTTCACACCAACACATGGGGTCGGTCACGTACACAAACACTTCAATACAACACATGGGGTCGGTCAAGTACAAAAACACTTCACACCAACACATGGGGTCGGTCAAGTACAAAAACACTTCACACCAACACATGGGGTCGGTCAAGTACAAAAACACTTCACTACAACACATGGGGTCGGCCAAGTACACAAACACTTCACACCAACACATGGGGTCGGTCACGTACACAGACACTTCACTACAACACATGGGGTCGGTCAAGTACACAAAGACTTTACTACAACACATGGAGTCGGTCACGTACACAAACACTTCACACCAACACATGGGGTCTGCCACGTACACAAACACTTCACACCAACACATGGGGTCGGTCAAGTACACAAACACTTCACCCAACACATGGGGTCGGTCAAGTACACAGACACGCCACTCAAACACATGGGGTTGGTCAAGTACACAAACACTTCACTACAACACATGGAGTCGGTCAAGTACACAAACACTTCACCCAACACATGCTGTCGGTCAAGTACACAGACACGCCACTCAAACACATGGGGTCGGTCACGTACACAAACACTTCACTACAACACATGGAGTTGGTCAAGTACACAAACACTTCACACCAACACATGGGGTCGGCCAAGTACACAAACACTTCACACCAACACATGGGGTCGGTCAAGTATACAAACACTTCACACCAACACATGGAGTCGGTCAAGTACACAAACACTTCACACCAACACATGGGGTCGGTCAAGTACACAAACACTTCACACCAACACATGGGGTTGGTCAAGTACACAAACACTTCACACCAACACATGGGGTCGGTCAAGTATACAAACACTTCACTACAACATAATGGAGTCGGTTACGTACACAAACACTTCACCCCAACACATGGGGTTTGGTCAAGTACACAGACACGCCACTCAAACACATGGGGTCGGTCACGTACACACACACTTCACACCAACACATGGGGTCGGTCAGGTACACAAACACTTCACCCAACACATGGGGTCGGTCAAGTACACAGACACTTCACTACAACACATGGAGTCGGTCAAGTACACAAACACTTCACACCAACACATGGGGTCGGTCAAGTATACAAACACTTCACACCAACACATGGAGTCGGTCAAGTACACAAACACTTCACACCAACACATGGAGTTGGTCAAGTACATAAACACTTCACACCAACACATGGGGTCGGTCAAGTACACAAACACTTCACACCAACACATGGAGTCGGTCAAGCACACAAAACACTTCACACCAACACATGGAGTCGGTCAAGTACACAAACACTTCACACCAACACATGGGGTTGGTCAAGTGCATAAACACTTCACCCAACACATGGAGTCCGTCAAGTACACAAAACACTTCACACCAACACATGGAGTCCGTCAAGTACACAAACACTTCACTACAACACATGGGGTTGGTCAAGTATACAAACACTTCACACCAACACATGGGGTCGGTCACGTACACAAACACTTCACACCAACACATGGAGTCGGTCAAGTACACAAACACTTCACACCAACACATGGGGTTGGTCAAGTACATAAACACTTCACACCAACACACTGAGTCCGTCAAGTACACAAAACACTTCACACCAACACATGGAGTCCGTCAAGTACACAAACACTTCGCTACAACACATGGGGTTGGTCAAGTACACAAACACTTCACACCAACACATGGGGTCGGTCACGTACACAAACACTTCACACCAACACATGGGGTCGGTCACGTACACAAACACTTCACACCAACACATGGGGTCGGTCACGTACACACACACTTCACACCAACACATGGAGTCGGTCAAGTACACAAACACTTCACACCAACACATGGGGTCGGTCACGTACACACACACTTCACACCAACACATGGGGTCGGTCACGTACACACACACTTCACACCAACACATGGGGTTGGTCAAGTACATAAACACTTCACACCAACACATGGGGTCGGTCACGTACACAAACACTTCACACCAACACATGGAGTCCGTCAAGTACACAAACACTTCACACCAACACATGGAGTCCGTCAAGTACACAAAACACTTCACACCAACACATGGAGTCCGTCAAGTACACAAACACTTCACACCAACACATGGAGTCCGTCAAGTACACAAAACACTTCACACCAACACATGGAGTCCGTCAAGTATACAAACACTTCACACCAACACATGGGGTCCGTCACGTACACAAACACTTCACACCAACACATGGAGTCGGTCACGTACACAAACACTTCACACCAACACATGGGGTCGGCCAAGTACACAAACACTTCACACCAACACATGGGGTCGGTCAAGTACACAAACACTTCACACCAACACATGGAGTCGGTCAAGTATACAAACACTTCACACCAACACATGGGGTCGGTCAAGTACACAAACACTTCACACCAACACATGGAGTCGGTCAAGTACACAAACACTTCATACCAACACATGGGGTCGGTCACGTACACAAACACTTCACACCAACACATGGGGTCGGTCAAGTACATAAACACTTCACCCCAACACATGGAGTCGGTCAAGTACACAAACACTTCACACCAACACATGGGGTCGGTCACGTACACAAACACTTCACACCAACACATTGGGTCGGTCTCGTACACAAACCCTTCACTACAACACATGGGGTCGGTCAAGTACACAAACACTTCACACCAACACATGGAGTCGGTCAAGTACATAAACACTTCACACCAACACATGGAGTCGGTCAAGTACACAAAACACTTCACACCAACACATGAGGTCGGTCAAGTACATAAACACTTCACACCAACACATAAAGATTTTGTTCATCCGTATATTTTATCCTTAGTTAGTTCTCCATCTTCTAAGGGGCTGTGGAGTAGCCTAGTGATTAAAGCATTCGCTCGTCACGCCGAATACCCGGTTTCGATTCTTGACATGGGTACAACGTGTGAAGCCCATTTCTGGTGTGATATTGCTGGAATATTGCTGAAAGCGGCGTAAATTCATACTCACTCCAACATGTAAATGCCTCTCAAAAAAGTTAGGAGGTCCCTAGGAGAAATTCAATGCATCGACACAATGACACCACGCGCATGAAACTTCAAGCACAGATAAAGCAAACATCTTTTTCGACTGTGACCTTGACCTAATACAGAGGTCACTCAAGACCATTTCATATCTTGGACCCGCCCCCAGGATAACAAGCTGAAAGATCATCGATCTGTTTGTCAAGCTGCTACATTGACGACTGACTCTAAATGAAGGTTTGGATAAATAGCTGTAAAGATATTATTTTAATGATACAGATAGACATCTACAATGCCCAAATTATGTTGAGGCAATCTAGGACGGAGGTAATATGTGCCAATCTTACAACTTGTCACCAAAATGGCATTGGGTTTTTTTTAATTTTGGGATGACACTTGATATTTCGAATTGCCATGACACAGTCAAAGTAGGCTACTTCAAGCGGACAGCGTTTGAGCCATAACCAATCGTTTACTTCAAATATTAAAAATCACATCTAGCTTTCACTGTCGAAGCCATTGTATATTTTCATCTAATGACAGTAATAAAATCATGTAATTTCGTAGCTTGAGCTCTTCCACACTACTCTGCCATGGTGATCACAAGACTTGACACGCACTTACTTCTCGTAGACTTTAATATCTTTTCATAGAAAAAAAAATTTACAATGTTAAAACCTTAGTCTCATGTTTCCTCAAAATATAAATAACTCAGATCTCAAAATATCTCGAAACCCATCACGAGTACTGGAGCTACCGGTTTTTCCACAAGATATCCAACTGACGAGGTTTTGCAAGCGCTCTTCCACATCTCCGTCTATTCTTCACAAATGTGTAATTACTTCACGAACAATTGGATGTGTTTAATGCAGTGTAAACAAATCTGTGTACACCCTTCGTAAGGTAAACGAGGCAACAAATCCCCCTTTGTCCACTCGCCACGTGATCCTAAACTCGCACAAGTACAAGTCAACCTACCCTTCATCAGTGGAAATTTCCAGTAAAATTTTCCTATATTATGAAACGTATTATACATGATTTATTGTGGAATGAACAACTGCAAAAGAAATGTCTAGGCACGTATGAAGGTTATTCAACATACTTTTAATTACGTGACGCTTCATAACTTGTACGAAGAGGGGGCGCCGGGGGCACAGTCGTCTAAGGCGACGCGATTCAATGGGCACGCCAGAATCCTATGATTGTGGGTTCGAATCCCGGTTCGCGCCGATTATATTTCTAGGTTTGTCAACACCATACCCGTGTTCGTAGGTTTCACCACGTCTAAGACCTGCATCACTTCGGGCTTTCCTCCAACATTAAGCTGACACGCCGTGATATAACAGGAATATTGTTAAAAGCGGCGCTAAACCAAACTCACTCACTCACTCACCGAATCAGACAAGAAGATAATGAGGACGAGACGTGATGGTTCCGTGAGACTACGTCAATATCTATGTAATGACCGCTTATTTACTTACCCGCTGGATACCGAGTTTTTTTCACACTTCACACCAACACATGGAGTCCGTCAAGTACACAAACACTTCACACCAACACATGGAGTCGGTCAAGTACACAAACACTTCACACCAACACATGGAGTCGGTCAAGTACACAAACACTTCACACCAACACATGGAGTCGGTCAAGTACACAAACACTTCACACCAACACATGGAGTCGGTCAAGTACACAAAACACTTCACACCAACACATGATGTCGGTCAAGTACATAAACACTTCACACCAACACATAAAGATTTTGTTCATCCGTATACTTTATCCTTAGTTAGTTCTCCATCTTCTAAGGGGCTGTGGAGTAGCCTAGTGGTTCAAGCGTTCGCTCGTCACGCCGAATACCCGGTTTCGATTCTTGACATGGGTACAACGTGTGAAGCCCATTTCTGGTGTGATATTGCTGGAATATTGCTGAAAGCGGCGTAAATTCATACTCACTCCAACATGTAAATGCCTCTCAAAAAAGTTAGGAGGTCCCTAGGAGAAATTCAATGCATCGACACAATGACACCACGCGCATGAAACTTCAAGCACAGATAAAGCAAACATCTTTTTCGACTGTGACCTTGACCTAATACAGAGGTCACTCAAGACCATTTCATATCTTGGACCCGCCCCCAGGATAACAAGCTGAAAGATCATCGATCTGTTTGTCAAGCTGCTACATTGACGACTGACTCTAAATGAAGGTTTGGATAAATAGCTGTAAAGATATTATTTTAATGATACAGATAGACATCTACAATGCCCAAATTATGTTGAGGCAATCTAGGACGGAGGTAATATGTGCCAATCTTACAACAACTTGTCACCAAAATGGCATTGGGTTTTTTTTAATTTTGGGATGACACTTGATATTTCGAATTGCCATGACACAGTCAAAGTAGGCTACTTCAAGCGGACAGCGTTTGAGCCATAACCAATCGTTTACTTCAAATATTAACAATCACATCTAGCTTTCACTGTCGAAGCCATTGTATATTTTCATCTAATGACAGTAATAAAATCATGTAATTTCGTAGCTTGAGCTCTTCCACACTACTCTGCCATGGTGATCACAAGACTTGACACGCACTTACTTCTTGTAGACTTTAATATCTTTTCATAGAAAAAAAAAATTACAATGTTAAAACCTTAGTCTCATGTTTCCTCAAAATATAAATAACTTGTCAGATCTCAAAATATCTCGAAACCCATCACGAGTACTGGAGCTACCGGTTTTTCCACAAGATATCCAACTGACGAGGTTTTGCAAGCGCTCTTCCACATCTCCGTCTATCCTTCACAAATGTGTAATTACTTCACGAACAATTGGATGTGTTTAATGGAGTGTAAACAAATCTGAGTACACCCTTCGTAAGGTAAACGAGGCAACAAATCCCCCTTTGTCCACTCGCCACGTGATCTTAAACTCGCACAAGTACAAGTCAACCTACCCTTCATCAGTGGAAATTTCCAGTAAAATTTTCCTATATCATGAAACGTATTATACATGATTTATTGTGGAATGAACAACTGCAAAAGAAATGTCTAGGCACGTATGAAGGTTATGCAACATACTTTTAATTACG
The DNA here is from genome assembly GCF_022045235.1 of Haliotis cracherodii. Lineage (NCBI taxonomy): Eukaryota > Metazoa > Mollusca > Gastropoda > Lepetellida > Haliotidae > Haliotis > Haliotis cracherodii. Next base: position 38,256,868 of record NW_027266269.1, read on the forward strand.
TGACGCTTCATAACTTGTACGAAGAGGGGGTGCCGGGGGCACAGTCGTCTAAGGCGACGCGATTCAATGGGCACGCCAGAATCCTATGATTGTGGGTTTGAATCCCGGTTCGCGCCGATTATATTTCTAGGTTTGTCAACACCATACCCGTGTTCGTGGGTTTCACCACGTCTAAGACCTGCATCACTTCGGGCTTTCCTCCAACATTAAGCTGACACGCCGTGATATAACAGGAATATTGTTAAAAGCGGCGCTAAACCAAACTCACTCACTCACTCACTCACCCAATCAGACAAGAAGATAATGAGGACGAGACGTGATGGTTCCGTGAGACTACGTCAATATCTATGTAATGACCGCTTATTTACTTACCCGCTGGATACCGAGTTTTTTTCAGACGCACATTTTCCTAAGATCTAAAAAGTGAAGGTTATGCGAGAATTGCGCTCACGCGGAACTAGATGTACCGCCGGCTATAAACTTACGCAGAGATGTAGACGATGAAATTTTGGAGTGGAGACGAGATATCCGATTATAGTATAGGCTCAATCAGGAATATACTTATTGATGTAACATTTCTCTATCTATGAACTGTATGGTTAACAAATGTGCGTTCTGATGTGAGTTATATAGTTATCCACATATGTACACAGACAATGAGTCCGACACACACACACACACACACACACACACACACACACACACACAGAACACACACACACACACACACACACACACACACACACACACACACACACACACACACACACACACACACACACACACACACACACACACACACGAACACACACACACGAACACACACACACGAACACACATACATACTTTTGACAAGACTATACTTACGATATATACATTAAATATTACAATTATAGCTGACTTAACATATGTTATAGATAATCATAGCAATGCACTTCATATTGTTATCAACGTTAACTATGTGGCCACACTAAGTAGTATGTCTCTCCATCTGTGTAGTCTAAACAAGTACACATGTGACCTGTGATTACGCCACAGCGTTGGGGCCGGTGCGGTATAGACTGGTGGTTAAAGCGTTCGCTCGTCACGCCGAAGACCAAGTTCGATTCCCCACTTGGGTACAATGTGTGAAGCCCAAAAGAATATTTACGGACAACAGTTAAACACACTGTTACATCATATACTACCGAAAACAAGTTATAGAACACCCACAATCAGAAGATTGTATTTTGCAATACGATCAGCCATGACTAATTAACCATAGTCTTCTTAAAAAAAGTATACATTTAGATTTTAACCTAATTTATTTAGAGCGTATTGCCATGATCCGCCACGCGCTTTCGGCGTGATGGTCACATACAACTAAATAGGGCCATAAATCAATCAATTACATTTTACGCAAAAATCTGTGGATTGTTTTAAAATCACCTACGTCTGTCCGGTTAAATTAATAAGAATTAGTGAGAAAAGGTCAACATTTCTCAGAGAGAGAGAGAGAGAGAGAGATTCCGGGCCGATCTTATTGCTGGAACTATGCGGAGAAATAAGAAACAAATAATGCACATTTGTACATTCACGCAAACGCACGTACACACACATACGCATACCAAAATGTCCAGAAATCGATAATTGTGTAATCTGTATCAACTTACAATTCAGCGAAGTTCTGTTACACAGTCAGCACAAATGACGATTGATAGAGTTATACCGTTGAGTGACATAGTGCAGGGTTTTATATGTAACAGCATGTAATCGTCCATGCGCATCTTAATTTAAAACTAGGGAATTTTCCATTGGTATTGCTGACTCGGTAAGATGAAACGATAATTATTTCTCCATTCGGGGGGAGGGGGTGGGGGGTGGGGGGGGGGGGGGGTCGCGGCGCACAGGGTATATTTCGCACATGCACTTTTGTTTTCTTAATATCTATTTTATATTTTTGGAGTATTTCCACCTGGACTAAAGGAAGACTCCCGTGACAATACACGGTAAGGAGGAACACCCCACCAACAACACTGATGGAGGCAATAGTCGTGACTGTTTTAGACCGATTTACGGTCTCGCGCTTACAAATAACTCTGGCAACAAGTTTTGGGTTTGTGACATGCTTCTCTCGTCGATGGAACATTTAAAATGTGGTTAATTATCCAAGCTGTGCTTCATTAATAATAATAATAATAATCATCATCATCATCATCATCATCATCATCATCATCATCATCATCAGTCAGTTTACTTGGAGGAGGAGTTATTGACCTTCTTGTGGAAGGTCATGCCTACACGTACTTAGGGATGCAGATTAATTAGGGACAAACTCCAGAATGCCCATATCAAGGAAAAACTTTGGGCAGAGTACAAATGTAGACTAAAGAAAATCTGATGAAAAAGACTAATGAAGAAAACAAGGCATTCCACAGTTTTCTAAAACGAGCTAAGGGTGTGGGACATAATCTCAATGTCGGTGTTTGTTGATTGTTCTGTACTGCTGGACGGTACAGAAATGAGTGTCAACCAAGCGCCATATCAAGTCGGTCCAGACTCAGTTTTTCAAGGTGAGGCTTTCTGAACGACCCTGCATGGAGTTTATGTTGAGTTTGTTGTGGGGATCAACAATCATACAGAGTCCTTCACTTGGATGAAGTCGTCTGGCCTGAAAAGTGAAACAGAAGGCTTTCTGTTTGCTGCTCAGGACCAGTCACTTCCAACTCGAAACCCTCAATTTGTGATTTTGCATCAAAATGTGTATATGAGATTATGTAATGAATTTAATGAGACTGTCCAACACATTGTCAGTGGATGCCCTGCTTTGGCACAGAAACAGTATCCTAAGCGACCAGATGGAGTGGCTCGATCATTTTATTACCGTCTTCGCCATGCTTGTGGTTTTGACACAGAGGTCCATCCATAGTACGACCCGGAATATGTAGAGGGCGTCATGGAAAATGATAAATACAATATCCTTTGGAATAGGCCCTTATACAGCCTCAGACATATCCAGGCCAACCAACCTGATCTTGTCCTTTTTGATAAATCAAATGAAATCATTTATATCATTGAATTTTCTGTCCCTTTTGACACCAATGTGATTGAAAAGATTCAGGAAAAACATGGCAAATATGCGGACCACGCTTTCGAAATGTCACGCTTGCATCCCAAGTGCCAAGTTGTCCGACTCCCCATTGTTCTCGGTGCCTTAGGTTTGGTACCTCCCTATCTGTTGACTGACATTGGCAGAGTACCCGGGTTTGCTACCAGCCTTTCAGACAATCTGGGTAATGCAGAAGGCTGCAGTGTTAGGGAGTCTTCACATTCTCTGAAAAGTTCTGGGTGGGTTCGACTAGGCAGCGGTTCCTGGGAGAAGTCCCATTCGCTGTCTGGGCTGCTCGTAGAGGGCGCAAGGGCCCTGAGCTGATGATGAGCCTAACAAGCCTGACTGTGCCAGGATCACCCAAATCCTTTTAGCTGCATTTTTTATTTTAATCTGTGCATAATAATAATTCCAAAAAGGGATAAAACCCTTTCCATAGCCAATAGAAATCATTGCATTAAGCAGAGTAGATTGTACGATTCCGACTGATTCATAAGCATGTGTTTAAGAATCAATATCAAATAGTGATAACACCAGATGTTTGCGAAAAGATGAGCGTTTCCTGCAAAGGTAAGTCAATTGTTCACCTAAAACCATGGGAACACATGATACAGGTGTAAATAGGGAACTGCATCGGACATCATTTTTGTCACTAATGCGTCAAATTTGGAAATGTCTACCACATGTCTACCATAAAACATTTTTCTTACTGAGCCCTGAATGTTGTAACCTTGATCAAACAACTTCTGAGCAAGAGTCGTGTGACGCTGTTTGAAATCTTGGTGGAAATAGCATGCTCGATTGTATCTCAAAAGTTGTGCAATGTAAACACCAAAGGCTGGAGCTGCTGGAATATTGCTCGATATGAAGGGAAAGTTGACTATTGAAGTCATCCCTCTTGTCATACAATCTTGTGGAGAGTGTTGTGTCAGTCCGAATTGTATTGCATAGATCTAAATATGAAACAGATGAGGCGATCTCGCTGGTCTCCTTTATTTCTAGTTCAGGTTGGCAAATCAGTCGAAGGGAATTGACCATTTGATTGTTATAGAACGATATCAGATCACCGGTATACCTCGAGCTTAAGTTAAACTTCTTGGCTTAAGTTAATTACCTTGTTTTGACTTTGCCAATCCGAACAGAAATTCAGATGCATAAAGAAACAGATCCACAAGAAGGGTGATACAATTTGTGCCCATGGCGATGCCCACTTCCGGCCTCAATGTCTTATCCCCACATTTTACGTAGATGTTATCAATGAGGAAGTCCAGCAGTTCACTTATTGTTTTCTCAGTAAAATTGAGATGGCATTTACTTTAATGTTCTATAAATTTCTGAATGCAGACCTGTAATAGCTCCTCAAAGTACCTCGCAATCACTGGTCATGACTGATTCCAGTGTTGATGTGACTAACGGTATCGAAACCAGCATGGTCTGTCGCTTCCTGGGAGACTCTGTCCAAGTGTGAACCTGGCCACCTCACCCAGCAGCAGTCTTCTGTTTCGTCAATTACAGTTCCACATCCAGGTCATCCCCCTCACATTTCCCAAGAGACAGTCTTGGTGTACGAAACTGGCCAGCTCACCTAGCTGGATCTGACATTTCCCAAGAGACACTCTTCAAGTGCGGCAACTGGCCACCTCACCCAGCAGCAGTCTTCTGTTTCGTCAATTACAGTTCCACATCCAGGTCATCCCACTCACATTTCCCAAGAGACAGTCTTGGTGTACGAAACTGGCCAGCTCACCTAGCTGGATCTGACATTTCCCAAGAGACACTCTTCAAGTGCGGCAACTGGCCACCTCACCCAGCTGCAGTCTTCTGTTTCGTTAATTACAGTTCTTTATCCAGGTCATCAATAATCCAATTTGAAACCAAGCTTATTACAAGGAAACGTCGCTATTACAGGATATTAAGAAGTCGTTATCCACAAATAGTGTCTACTTCACTTGGCAAGTATATAAAGATCTACAAGGAAACGTCGCTATGATAGGATATTAAGAAGTCGTTATCCACAAATAGTGTCTACTTCACTATTGCTTGGCAAGTGTATAAGGATCTACAAGGAAACGTCGCTATTACAGGATATTAAGAAGTCGTTATCCACAAATAGTGTCTACTTCACTATTGCTTGGCAAGTGTATAAGGATCTACAAGGAAACGTCGCTATGATAGATATTAAGAAGTCGTCATCCACAAATAGTGTCTACTTCACTTGGCAAGTGTATAAAGATCTACAAGGAAATGTCGCTATTACAGGATATTAAGAAGTCGTTATCCACAAATAGTGTCTACTTCACTTGGCAAGTATATAAAGATCCACAAAGAAACGTCGCTATTACAGGATATTAAGAAGTCGTTATCCACAAATAGTGTCTACTTCACTATTGCTTGGCAAGTGTATAAGGATCTACAAGGAAACGTCGCTATGATAGATATTAAGAAGTCGTTATCCACAAATAGTGTCTACTTCACTTGGCAAGTATATAAAGATCCACAAGGAAACGTCGCTATTACAGGATATTAAGAAGTCGTTATCCACAAATAGTGTCTACTTCACTTGGCAAGTGTATAAAGATCTACAAGGAAACGTCGCTATTACAGGATATTAAGAAGTCGTTATCCACAAATAGTGTCTACTTCACTTGGCAAGTATATAAAGATCTACAAGGAAACGTCGCTATGATAGGATATTAAGAAGCTGTTACCCACAAATAGTGTCTACTTCACTTGTCAAGTGTATAAAGATCTACAAGGAAACGTCGCTATCATAGGATATTCAAAAGCTGTTATCCACATATAGTGTCTACTTCACTTGGAAAGTGTATAAGGACCTACAAGGAAAGTTGTCAACGTTGTCAACGTGACCAGCAATTGGATATGCTGAGATCTTTGAGTGGCGGCACGGAGCACTACCATCTGATTTCTATCAGATTGATTTGATCTGTAATAGCCTCGAACTAGACGTCCTTGTCTGATAGAACATAAATGAATATCTTAGAGCTATGCTGACAAATATTAATTTCTTTAAGAGATTACCCAAAAACGTTTCCATATGTATTTATCGATCTGCGCCAGGCAATATTAGACACATGTCATTTAGGGCTATCTAAGCAGACAATGCCCTAGGGCAAACTTTTACAACTTTAATTGAATTGGCCAAAATAATTATAAATGTTATTAAGGCTGAAAACAGTTGACTTAAGGTTTAAAACAACACTATGGTACCCTTATCGAATATACAGTAAACTATGGTTACAACGAACTCAAAGGGACCACTTAGTTAGATTCGTTATAACCGTAGTTCGGTATAAGCATGCACCGCATATGAACAGCAAATGGTCGGGACAAAAAATAAGTTCGTTTTATCCGTCAGTTCGTTAAAAGCGCGTTCGTTATAAACGTAGTTTACTGTAGGCTTTTTTTTTTTGCTCGGTAGTTCACATATTTTAAGTAGTGACCGAAAATTAATATACATTCTCCAACAAAATCCGAATCTTTAAATATATATGTAACAGAGGCCCCTGTAGGATATTAATGCATGAAGAAGATTCGCCCATTGTCCCCAAATGCATCATTGGGGAGATGGCTATTGAAAGCTTCCGTTCCTGCTGTGAGGTGTAAGTCTGCCAAACTGGTTTGGTTAGTCAAGCTCGTCCTCAACCAGACTGAGGCCATACACATTACATTCATGAACATTCCACCTCAAGCTCTGTTCACTCATATGACGGGGAGAACTAACCTGATGTTCTCACTCCTGAACAAAACAAATAAATGCAACAAATTCATTTCCATCATCATAGATAAACTGTAAGATTCTCACTTTTTCATAAGCATGCTTCAGCATCGAATAGTTATGACACCTGATACTCGCCAAAGACTGAGCATACCCTGTCCCGCTCGTGGTACCCATCACAAAAACATGCAAAGGCACGTCAACTGTTCCCCTGATCAAACATGCGAACATACAAGTCATGACATGGAATTGTTCAGCACATCATTCTGGTCACGGATGGGTCAAATTTGGAGATGTTCTGCACATGTCTTCTAGATTATTGTTGTTGTGGAAGATACTGGGGATGTCAACAATAACTTGATGCCAATAGTACATAGGTTTCTCTACATCTCTGCTTGCCGCGGAAACTGAACGTGTGCTGACTCTTGTTGGTGGCATCCATGTAGTAGCGATAGATGCACTGATGCTAAGGATTATTATTTATTCAATTGTTTACAATTTGTGGCCATGATCATTCGTTAAACGCACAAAAACTGGCAAACAATCCTTAAGCACACACACGCAAACACACACAAACAACACACACACACACGAATACATACACAACATATACTCACACACACACTCATGCACACACAACACACATACACGCGCACACACTCACACTCACACAACACACACGCACACATACACACATACAGACACACTCTCGCACACACAACACACACACTCACGCATACACGCGAACACACTCACATGCAGACAACACACACTCACACACAGTCATGCACAAACAGCACACATACACGCAAACACACTCACACGCACACACAAACACACACGCACGCACACAACACAAACACACACACTCACGCGCGCACACACCACACACACACACGCACGCACACATACACACACAACAATCAAAGTTTATAGACAAAGTGTTGATTGTAAGTTGCAACAAAATGATTGAGACGATCGTACACTATCAATCTTTGCCAGCGATACCGCCCAGTACACAGAGAGCATCGGGTGGAGGAAATGATTTACTGGTTTGCTGACAACTATTGACGTCCGGGCTATATCGGTTTCATTGACACCTCGTGCCTTAAACACCTAAAAGTGTCACAATAAATTGCCATATTGACTCAAAGGGATCTTTAGGCAACGCTTTCACGGTCTGTAATAGTACTGAAAATCAAAATCAAGCGAGCAAATATTTATGTATCAATGAAACCAAACAACGTATGGACTCGGACGCCGATTTCCCACAACAAACCAACAGACATGAACATTCAAACTTCCAGTATATGAAGGGTGAAACGACAGAATATAAACCATTATATGACACACACAGAGAATCCGATTCCTGTTCACTGACACGAAAGGCTGTACTAAGTCCTTATATAAATGCTACAACCTTGAGTCCTGTGACGGTGTCTGAACTCACACAATGCATGTCTATCTGCATGGGAAACATGTGCCATAACGTGAATGGAAATATTCGTGCTCGCGATTGACAGGTTTTACCAGTTATGTGTTATGTATCAGAAATTCGTGAAACCGTTCATTACAGAGCCGGTGTCAGGAAATATATTCGCCCCAAGAATAAAATCTCCCCCCGGCGAATTTATACCGGTACAGTTCCGCCCCTCTCGAAATAAACTCTCCCCCACCCTACGAAATAGAAATCCCCCCAGAATATTTCCTCCCCCGGTCGTTATATATATATAACGACACTTCTGATATATATATATATAGGAGAAGGAGAAGCATTTATATAGGCCTTTTTGGCCTGTTTGCCAATCCTTTTTCCATTTTGTAACGTTATGTAATGTAAATTCTGAACAGTAATGGATCATCAAATGTGTTTACATCTATAGACAAGCCAAACACTTCTGATAGAGACGATGTTGAGAATGTTGAGTGAAAAGGGCTTCACTTTGAGCACTGTGTTTTCTTTAACTACCGCAATATGAGACAATAAAGTGGTATGTAGGTAGATAAAATACTAGTCGTTAGATATAAAGAAAGTTTAGTAACTTTAGAAGTTCTAGGACAATTATTAACACGTGTCGTGTCAGCCCGTGTCATATGTCTATGACAGAGACTACACGTCTGCAGTCTAAGCGGACACTAGACCCGTCTTGGGCAGCCTCGACAGACTGCAACACAAAGCCCTAATGCTGGCCACAGGTGCAGCAACAGGTACTTCACTAGAAGCTGAACAAGTAGAAACAGGAGAATTCCCATTGAAACTGACAAGAGAGCAGGCAATATTATCGTTCTGAGGACGAACATAAAACTCTTTGTCGAAAAAGATATGGCATGACAAAAACACCCGAGATGAAGCCCAAGTTTGGAAAAATCCCCGTGTAAAGCCATTTAGGATAATATTACGTGATCCCATCCGACAGACAGCCACCAGAAAGTCACTGCAAAGGTTACACCTTCCCTGGACTTTAAAACTCCCAATGTTGACACTGTACTTAAACATCAGAAGTAACTTATAAAGAAAACCTGACCATACTAAAATCAGTAGCTGTCACTAAAATTCAAACTACCTGAGACAGCTGGGCCCATATATACACTGATGGATCCAAGAATCCTATCAACAACACTGATGGTTACAGGATCCACATCCACAGCTCCAAACCCCAAGTACATTCGGTCCGCGTACCTGATGGTCAGTCAGTATTCACTGCTGAATTGGAGACAATTCATCATGCACTCAAACTCCTACCGGAACTACCGGAAGGAAAGTTAGTCGTCCTATCAGACTCACTGAGTGTACTTCAAGGCATCAGCGGCAGTAACTCATACTCGAGACTTAACACAGACAGTAATATTCTTTACAAAACTATCGGACCAAGGACAACAGGTGGATCTGGTATCCCGTTGTCTGACATCGGCGAGGTGGGATTCTATTCAGGGAGCCATCAATATTTAGATACAGGTAAATATTTTTAAAGCTTGTACAATTTATTGACGTCCTTAACATTGGTTGGTTGGTTTGTTGTTTAACGCTGCACTCAGCAATATTCCAGCTATATGACGGCGGTCTGTAAATAATCAACATTCAAGGCCTCAGGAAAGCTTTCAACAGGTTTTATGGTAGACATGCGGAGGCCCTTTCCAAATTTGCCGCATCAGTGACAAAAATGATGTCCGATGCAATTTGGACTTGTACCTTATGTTCCCATGATTTTTCAGATGAACAATTGACTTGCCTTTGCATGTGTTTGTGATGGGTGCCACCGGTAGGGCAGGATACGCTCACCTTTTCGCGAACATCTTGTACAATCACTATTTGACAAACTTCACCGTCTCCATGTCTCCTTCATCACAGGCCAAATGAAGGGTGTTGTAACCGTCATCGTCTCTGAGTGACACTTCTCTGTGTCCATACCGTGCGAAATCTCTACTGTTGATGTCCCCCACGTTCAGAGACAGGACAAACTTCACCGTCTCCACGTCTCCTCCCTGACAGTGAAGGATGTTGTTAACGTGCCTGTCCAGCAGTGACACATCGGCGCCTTCTCTCACAAGGAGCTCCACCACTTCTGTGTCCGTACCGTGCTGCCCACATCATGCTCTACAATCTACAATTGATGTTGACATCAACTGCAGACAGGAACCGCCTCACTCCCTCCACGTCCCAATTCCCGCTGGCTACATGGAGGTTGTCGCAGTCTGCTGGTGATGGAATCGCTGAAACACAAAGTGAGTGAGTGAGTTGGGTTTAACGCCGCTTTAAACAGTATTCCAGTTATATCACGGCGTGTCAGTTTAATGTGGGAGGGAAGCCCGAAGTGATGCAGGTCTCAGACGTTTACCACTTTAGTGAAATCCACGAGCATGGGTTTGGTGCTGACAAACCAAGAAACATAATCGTGGCGAACCTGGATTCGAACCCACAATCATAGGTTTCTGGCATTCCCAAGGCACGCAACTCTGCACAGTGAATCGCGGCGCCTTAGACGACTGGGCCACCCGTGCCCCCTGAAACACAAAGATACCTATGTATACATCCTGACATTTTCGTCACACGTCTGAATTGTTCACACCTCAAAGCCTCGCCACGTGACACGAACACTGACACATCAAAAAACACTTCCAACGTGGCTGACAACAATAACATAATTGAGAGGATGACGACAGCTTATTCATGCTATTCACTGCTTATTAACAATTCTATATTCTTTCTGTTACATCTAGTGGTTGTGACATTACTCTGTGTGGCTTTAGTGGGTGTCAACGATGGAGGAACTGAGCTTCACAAGATGAGAACGTTAGTACAATTGCTGTTTGATATTATAATCGGATAATAAGGTATAACGCTTATGTATGTCAGCCTGTTTTGTTTGTTGTTTTACGCCGCAAAGTTTAGCAATAACATGGCGGAGTCAGCCCCGTGGTCGAGAACATGAGCACCGATCTACGCAGTTGGGATAAAATGACATGCAAGAAGCAACCACGACGGGTCTATACACCAGCTTGTTAATTGTATGGGGGATGAAGAGTGGGGTTTCTTCACGCGCTGCGAAGGAGCTTGGCTTGTGTGGCCTATAAACTTCTGGAAACGGCGAGAGTGGTCCCGCATTGTTTAGAGCCTTATAGTGAGACAGGAAGTGCCTGCCTAATCTCTCACACATTCTCGCACACATTTTGTTCATCGCTTTGGTGCCAGTTTTGATGTGAGGATCGCTCATCATCCCTGATTCCCTGCCTACCCAACTTCGGAAGCTTGACCACCGTCGCCGCTGAGTGAATATCTATTATTATCACCGACTTTTGCTATCTGACAGAAAATTCCTGTGTGTACATGTGGCACCATAGCTACAAAAAAGGCAATGCCATAAACGTGCAGCATGCGACTTTCTGAACTGTCGTGACAATTCCTCTGTCAGCCAGGGACAATGACTGCTGATACACACATCAGAAAATCAGAAAACGAGCCGTTAAAATGCCACATCGGGCGACTGCAAGCGGGTGCAACACAACAGCATGTGGGGCAGGTGATGGGTGTGACCAGATTGACCATCTCTAACTTGTGGAGACGTTACAACACCACCGGCAACGTTCGTGACAGGCCATGGTCAGGACGACCTCGCGTTACAACGCCTGGCCAAGATCGCTACATCCGGGTTCGACAGCTGCGGGACCGTTTCATCACGGCGACGTCAACAGCCTCACAAGTACCGGTATTCATCACAGATTCTGCGTTCAACACACATCAACCAAACATTGGTTATCCTACAATCAACACTGTTGCCACATACAACAATCACAATCACAATTTTAATTTAAGTTAGCTACGATCAGCAAAGTTGTTATACATACAGTAAAACCATTTACAACGTTATCATAGTTTCTGTACTATAAATAGAGAATCTCACCTGAGTGAATTTTGATATCACAGGACACGAGGGTTAGGTTCTATTTATCATCTTTCAACTTTTTTTCAGCTTGTTGACCGTAATAAGCAGTTTCTTAAGTGTCAAAAATTACTGCTGACAGCTTAAGTAGCAGAGCCATTAGTGGTGTCATTTGATTGTTACCACAGGGGTTGTCAGGTGGTAATCGACGGTGTCGCTTTACCAAGGTTGTAGCACAGGACAATGATGTGTGCACAATTCCCGTGACGATTACACCAATGTATTGTAAACCAAGTCAGATACAGCTTTGTATTTTATGTCAGCAAGTTAACACAACTTGATAAATGAATGCAAATAATCCGAAAAGGGTTTTGTGGTTGGTAGACAAATTTGTTGACAACAATCAACAATTCAAAAGGAACGATTATTCATCATCGCGATTGTTTGTATGCTTGTGGAACATCCCCAAACTGCTTACATAATCCAATAAGATTCAGAGCTCCCATAAAGATCCAAACTATTAAAGACAAGTAAAGTGAAAAACAGATGATGTTGCAAATATTAATTTCCCTTCATACATTTACTCAATTTCAAATTCATAATATTTGCAGAAAGTATAAAAATGGCCAAGTGAAAGTATTGCAATCACACGCTCCGTAATCGGCTTCCAACACAAACCTATTTGGGGGCGTGGCCTGAAGCTACCGGCACAGTGGTGACAACTGTTTTCATTGGCTGATATGTTTTCCGCGTTTATCTATCTTGTGAATCCTAGCTATTTTACATATACTGTTTCTGCTATTTCTGTAAATCCTATAACAATAACGACCTTTGGCCACGGAGGCCAGTTGGTCAGACAGGAAATGTATCAACCGTCTGTGTCGGTGTGTTAGTGTGTTCGTGTGTATGTGTGTCTGCCTGTGTCTCCATGATAAACCCAAACAACTACCCCTGCTATAATAGCTGTCTTCTTATTCTTATCTTCTTTGCATATGCTTAGCCTCGGTCAGTTACGGCATGGTAGGTCACATGGAAGAGAATCGACGGTTTTAACGTTCACCTCCCTTAGTCTGGAAAGTTAAAAAAATGTACTCCTTAGAGGTGAAAAATACCCAATAATTAACACTCAAGGGGTGGGGTGGGGGAATGGGGGGCAATGTTCAGTGGTAGAAAGAGACGAAAGGCGTATCCCCCGTGTTCAGTGTTTAGTTTTTAGATATTTTATTTTGGTTAATATGGATTGAGAACAAGTTATCCAACTTATGACTCCCTCTTCCCGTGGTCAGTGAAGATCTCCGTTCCCTTAGGCACGTTAGGTTGGTTGGTTAGTTGCCGTACGCCGCACTCAGCATCGTTCCAGCTATATGACGGCGGTCTGTCAATATTCGAGTCTGGGCCAGACAATCTAGTGATTGACATCATGAGGATCGATCCACGCATTTGGGATCGATGACATGCTTTAACAAAGTCAGCGAGCATGGCCACCCGATCCCGTTATTCGCTTCTTGTGACAAGCATATTTGCCTTTTACAGCAAGAATGGGTTGCTTAAGACCTATTCCACCCCGGATCTTCACGGGGCGCAGGTGCAGATGCTGAAGGATGCATCAAGTTTCATTCAATCTGATGGACGAGGTTATGTCATTATATTCGCCTACCCCAAAAAAGATGTTCATCTCGGTACAAGGTCGGAGGATTCATCAGTCCTCTTGCGCCATCGTAGGTGGCTACCACCCTTCAATTTAAAATCGAATCTTCGGCGTGACGAGTAAACGCCTCAACCATTAGGCTACCCGACCGCTCTTCAGTTTAGACAGCTAACTATATCCGTATCTACATTAAGTTGTGTCAGTGTTACCTTCATGACTATGTTGCATTCACTCTCTCATGTGGGTCTCAACCAGCCGAAAGTCTCCCCCTTCGTGGAAAATATACTTTACCGTGCTTATAGAAAAAAAAATTGATTTATGAGTTATGCGGCCTGAATGACTCATTTCAAGTATCCAGGATGGTACACAGATGACGCTGGAAAAATGGAGCGCTTTGTTCCAGTGAAGCAGAATGCCATCAAATGCCTGAAAGCATGACCACTGGCCGTACTGCCCACCCGAGTAGTGGAACTTACAGGTCCACTTCACCTTGGCATACCTTTCCAAGAACGTTATTTGGAAGATAGGGTACCCTTGAAATCATAACTGATTCACAGCCCCGATGAATTCAACTTGAATAAAACGTTTCGTCAACATTGATCCTGTCATACGGGACCAGCATGTAAAACATGATAAATGGAGTGCAGGCCATATACCCTTTGACGACAAGCATGGATTGCTGAAGACTTATTCCACCCCAGATCTTCGAGGTTCGTTCATAGGGTATACGTAAACACAATTTACTACGCTTGTCATATGACACGCATCAATAGATCGGGTGATTAGACTTGGTCGATTGCGTGTCATCATGCCGGATGGAATGAGAGGTTATTCATGCTGATCACCACCCTAGTATCCAAATATAGTAACTTCCTGACGATTGCTCAGTATAAATGGCACTATATTCATGACGACTAATCTCTGCCCAAAAACAACCCAATGAGCGTCTGCCGAATCTCTACAGAAACAACTTAAAACAGCTAAAACCACTGTTAACAACAAAATACATTGCCATATAACAACATATTACGAAACAATAGTTATTGATAATACTCCGACTCATCAGTACACAGCAAGCAGGTGTGACATGATTGCCCTGATTCCGATTCGTGTTTTGTTGGCATATCCGTACTCGGGGGTGGCAATGTGGACGATGTGAAATCAATCAACAAATGTACCTAAAATTGCAGTAGGTTCGAACTTGCAACCTTCTTACTTGCAGGGGCGGTCGGGTAGCCTAATGGTGAAAGCGTTCGCTAGTCACGCCGAAGACCCGGGTTCGGTTCCCGACATGGGTACAAAGTGTGAAGCCCATTTCTGGGTCCCCCGCCGTGATATTGCTGGAATATTGCTAAAAGCGGCGTAAAACCATACTCACTCAGTCACTCACTCTTACTTGCAGCCTCATGACCGAATCAATAGGATACAGAGAGAGGCGCTGATGAATCGTTTTCGTACATGTCATTGTACGCCAGCAAGAGATATTTTACGTCCGTTTCCTAAGGTTCATACAACGTGTACTGGACACAAAATTGTTGTGGTTTTTGTTTCAGATTTGTTGGTTTGGAAGACAGATAACAACACCATCCCTCGGATTTGACTCTCGGGTGTGGGGTGGGGGAGGTGATGGGTTGTGGGGTGTGGCACACGGGTTTGTCCCTTTCCCTCGTTTTTACATTTTCAACCAAACCCCGGGGGAGCGCGTTTTATCCTGTACATAGATAATGAGGCCGTATAACGGGAAGTTGTGTGGGGTGTACACATTCAGCTTGTACATAGGCAGCAGAACAACTCACATCAGATTTATAATAATCAGAAACAGGGGAAATTTATCAAAGAAAGCACACCTTAACCTTATTGTAGACTTAAACATTGGCGCTATACTAATTTCCGTGTTTGTTACGACAGAAGCTCATACCAGGATCATAAATCTGTTAAAAATGAATTTTAGACACACATTTTGGATCGTGCTCAGGAGCATCGGTGTGAAATTACATTTCTCTATCCCCGTTCTTAAATCCCCCGCCACGTTAACACATTCAGCACACACTGTAGTATAGAGTTATGTCCCTTTGACTGCATCTGGGCCACATGTTCAAGGTGTCATTAGGGTATGGGTGGTACAAATACATCAGCCCTCATTTGACCCAGGATGCAAAAACGCATAGTTACGAATCGTCTTAGCGCTATGATCGCTTTGTGGAAAGGGTTCCTAGTTGCGAGGTCTTTCACACTGTTGTCCCAAGTAACGTTGTGTGAAAGATTGTTGATATATATTATATATTTGTATATAGTGATGTATATGTTAATGCATCAATGCTGTACCTCTAATGCCGCCGATATCGGCCTGAGTGTAATAAAGTTCAGTTCAGTTCAGTCACGATTATGGCTTTCATTCCTTATGAAACTGACAGTCGTGACAATACTGAAACAAAGATCTGTTGAGCCAATTCCACTTATACAGAAAGAGACTCTTATCCGAGTGTCATTTGATATCAGATATATCAACACTCGCTGATAAAAGTGGAAAACTTTTTCTGCTTTTATCAGCTCATGTTGACAAGAGTGTGAGATTTTATTTATCATCCAACATCATTCTTCCAACTGTTTTAGTTTGTAGACAGTAATAAGCAGTGTCTTAAGTGTAAAAAGTACTGCAAACAGAGCCATTAGTGATGCGATTTGATTGTGACGTCATGGTAACAATGACGTCATATATGTTCAATGGTCTTCAAAGCATTGTGATGCAATTTCATTGCAGCGATATCTGCAATGTAGATATCGCTTGATCTCACCCAAGCGATAGTATTAGTGAGCCAGTTTGGGATGGTAAATCATTGATTGCTGTATATTTATGATATCCTTGTTATTAATTTTCAAAATCCCTCCTATTTCTCAGATAACTTTGTTTTCAAATGATTGTCTATCCTTCATGCACATCATTCACACATCAAACGCATATACGAGTGAATTTGAAACCGAGTTCTGTGATTAGGGTGAAGTTAGTCAAATAATGTGTGTAGACAGTAGGTCCACCGCAAGTACTAACATTGGCACGCATGCAGCTTATTTACAGACCAAGCCAAGTTATGAAAACTGATATTAACAAAACAAAAGCAAATAAATTCAAAGGTTTATTTATATATGATTACAGCAACGACACACACAAAAACGGACAATCAGGTGCTCGAATGTTGTACAACTTGTATAAATGGTGTACCGTGGTAGTCATGGGTAAGAATTGGTTCCCAACAAACTGAGCTTGTCGTAACAGTTCAGGATTGGTTGAGCCTGTGTCTTCGTACTCCGAAAGTATGAGAAGTTGTTAATACTATGTGACGACATAGTGAAGGTGGGAAGGGAGGGGGGGATATTTAATTTTCAAAAATACTTGTCTCAGAAAATTAAATACATAAATATGCTACAGACTATAGATAAAAATGAATTGTCTGCCACAAAAAAAATCATTTTTGCAAGGTGGTTTTCTTAATAAATTTAGGCGAAGCTTTTAATTTAAAAAACGTAGGTAATGTCCAAAAAACCAACAACCCCCAACCCATCCGCCCCAGAATATCAAATAGTCGGTCCAAAAAATACCTTATAAACAGCCCGCCGTAACAAAACGAGCAAACAAACAAACAAATGGCACACCGAAAGTAACAGTGTTTTTAACAGGCCTCTATCATATAACTTACCTTCTTTAAAAAGAAACCTAACACACATAAGGAAATATAAATGTAGCTTGTCTGAATGTTTCTTGAATATTTTAGATCAGACAATTCACTTAAAGACAAAAGACGGAGAAACCCCGAAATAACAATTATCTCTGCTATCCCCTCCTCATGTTCATAATATTACACGATGGACATGCATAACTGACAACCTAGGAAGTATGTACTTGTCTGTGAGTTTGCTTGTCGTTAACGCCGAATTCAGCAGTAATCTAGGTATGTGACAGAAGTCTATAGATACTCGAGTCTGACAATCCAGTAATTAACATTTCGTCGTCGGGTCACCTTGACACGCCGTCAACCATGTCACCGAGCCTGACAACCCCGTCCACATGGTCCCCTCTTTCGACTAGGAGGAAAAGCACTTTTGCAGGAATCCCCGTGGGAGAACAGACTGCAGCGGCCAAAGATTGTAACTGTGTAAGATATCACGATACACAACAAAACATAACATGCGTTATTCACTATAACATGTGTTACATTCAGACATATCCTGTAATTACTGTATATCAACTTGGATATGACAACATATGTAGAAATGTCAGAGCAGTTGGTGGAAATTAAATGTTTCAATATGACACCAATATTTAAAGACGAATCTGAATTCATTTGCAAATAATAAATACAATATTGCTGTGGCCAAGAACATAAAATCTTAGCTTCAAAGTTTTCAGAGGAGATATCAAAGTGCAGTGAAACTAGATAAACAGGGTTTCTTGAAGGTAAAGATCAAAATATGGTATTCTGCTTAATTGTCATATACTTACTACTTATCACATGTCATTGGAAAACGTTAAAAAATGTCAGCGTAATGGGCAGATATGATCATGCCTATGTAATCTGGGGTAGCCACGTTTTAAATTGAATCGATATTCTGTGAGCACATTTTAGTGACATCATTCAAGCTAACGTGTCAGCTTCGTCGGTATTGCGGTTCTGTTGCAATCAGGTGAACAAATTGGTTAATAATGCTTTTATAAAAACGATCATGGGCATGGGTGATAGATAGAGACGTATGTGACGTCGTGATAAACTAAGCATATGAGTTAAATAGATACCTACCTAGGGTGGCATTTATATGCAAAAACATGGTAAAACTGTTATTTGAAGATTAAGTGACATAATATACACATCCTCTGGCAAAAGCATTACGTAGAGATTTAAGTAAATTATCAACTAATTGATAATTGGGGAAATTGGTTATGGAGAGACTTAAGTTACATTATGCTAGGCGCACTAAACCTGAATGTAACTGGTTCGACAAACACATCACCTCAACTAGAATCAGTCTCTTTTTGGAAGTGACGTCAGTTTATCAGACAATGTACAAACACAGCAGTTCAACTGATTCTAAATAATTGCCTTTAAATATACATACATTCAATCACTTAATACGTCACTAAATACGACTACTGAAGGTGTCGCGTTGGGCAAACATCCTTGTACAGAGAACACATAATTATACAATACTCTACTACAGTGTGAGATCAAATGGTTCCTCGGGGGAATTACTTTCCTAATCACCATTTGAAGTAAGCGTTAGCTTAAGGTTCAAATGCTAAAATCTAAACATTGTGCTTAAACGTATCAACATATGAAAAAATAAGGTATGATACATTAACATTTAGGGACAATATGAACTTGAATAGCAAAATGAAAAGAACCATATCTGTTGGGTTATTAATGACATGTGGAAAATCAAAAATGATATCACACCATTCTTTTATACAGCATCTTTGTGTACTGCCTGAAGGCAGTGGTTATATCAGAGACTTGCGTGACATTTTCAAGAACATCCTTCTCACTCTAATTAAGACCAAATTGGCGTCATAACAATCATGTACAAATTGGCCCAGTAGAGCCTTAAGTGACGTTATATAAAACATCCTATAGCTAGGTAAATTGGTTAGGTAAAGAATAAAATGACTTAATACCCAATGCGTATAAACCTCCATAACAGCCCAAAACTATTGAAGTCAATTCTAATATAACAGTAGTGAACCTGAGTAAAGACCAAAATGGTTATACAGCGACTTAAGTGAATACTATACTGCATGCTAACTGGTTAAGTAGAAACTAAAGTGGCATCATACGTAACAAAATGGTTAAATGTATATATTATATACTAGTTCTGGGCAAAGTAAAGAATATAGTTAGAAACTAAAGTGATATATAGACAATAGCCTTGGCAAATATATTACAGTAGACAATTAAATAGAACTATATACAGCATGCATGGCGTATTTGTCAAGTAAAGACAACATTCAGGGCAAGTTGGTCGAGTATAGACTTAAATGACACCATATTAAAACTTTAGGGCACAATTGTCAAGTAGAGGACTGGCGAGGTTGTGTGTGTGTGTGTGTGTGTGTGTGTGTGTGTGTGTGTGTGTGTGTGTGTGTGTGTGTGTGTGTGTGTGTGTGTGTGTGTGTGTGTGTGCGCGTGGTGTGTGTGTGTGTGTGTGGCTGTTTGTACTAGTCCGGACTAATGCTGAGTTTATAGAGCTAGCCAACTGGGATACCCAGCTCAGACCAAAAATATTCTTTCCGAGCCGACTTGTCCTTGCTTCAGCCCCTTGATACCAGGGTTACAAGTACCATGTTGTAACGTCTTTTGCTGTGACGCGGCCGTGGATCGAACCCACGACCTTCGCTTAGGGCAGACGTTCCATCCTCTAGAACACGGAGGTGGTCGTCAAGTGGAGACGTTAATGGCACTGAATACAATATTCGGGGCAAATTTGTCAAGTTGAGACCTAAATGACACCATATACAATATTCAGGAAAATTTGAAGAAGTCAATATTTAAAGTGACACTAAATACAACATTTAGGGCAAACTGAAGAAGTCAAGATTTAAGTAAGATTTTATCCAACTTCCAGGGCAAATTGAAGAAGTCAAGATTTAAGTGACACTATATACAACATTTAGGGCAAACTGAAGAAGTCAAGATTTCATTGACACTATGCACAGCATTCAGGGCAAATTGAAGAAGTCAAGATTTAAGTGACACTATATACAACAATCAGGGCAAACTGAAGAAGTCAAGATTTAGGTCATACTTTATACAACATTCAGGGCAAATTGAAGGAGACAAGATTTCAGTGACACTATATACAACATTCAGGGCAAATTGAAGGAGACAAGATTTAAGTAACACTATATACAACAATCAGGGCAAATTGAAGGAGACAAGATTTCAGTGACACTATATACAACAATCAGGGCAAACTGAAGAAGTCAAGATTTAGGTCATACTTTATACAACATTCAGGGCAAATTGAAGAAGTCAAGATTTCAGTAACACTATATACAACATTCAGGGCAAACTGAAGAAGTCAAGATTTAGGTCATACTTTATACAACATTCAGGGCAAATTGAAGGAGACAAGATTTCAGTGACACTATATACAACATTCAGGGCAAATTGAAGGAGACAAGATTTAAGTAACACTATATACAACAATCAGGGCAAATTGAAGGAGACAAGATTTCAGTGACACTATATACAACAATCAGGGCAAACTGAAGAAGTCAAGATTTAGGTCATACTTTATACAACATTCAGGGCAAATTGAAGAAGTCAAGATTTCAGTAACACTATATACAACATTCAGGGCAAACTGAAGAAGTCAAGATTTAGGTCATACTTTATACAACATTCAGGGCAAATTGAAGGAGACAAGATTTCAGTGACACTATATACAACATTCAGGGCAAACTGAAGAAGTCAAGATTTAGGTCATACTTTATACAACATTCAGGGCAAATTGAAGAAGTCAAGATTTAGGTCATACTTTATACAACATTCAGGGCAAATTGAAGGAGACAAGATTTCAGTGACACTATATACAACATTCAGGGCAAACTGAAGAAGTCAAGATTTAGGTCATACTTTATACAACATTCAGGGCAAATTGAAGGAGACAAGATTTCAGTGACACTATATACAACATTCAGGGCAAACTGAAGAAGTCAAGATTTAGGTCATACTTTATACAACATTCAGGGCAAATTGAAGGAGACAAGATTTCAGTAACACTATATACAACATTCAGGGCAAACTGAAGAAGTCAAGATTTAGGTCATACTTTATACAACATTCAGGGCAAATTGAAGGAGACAAGATTTCAGTAACACTATATACAACATTCAGGGCAAACTGAAGAAGTCAAGATTTAGGTCATACTTTATACAACATTCAGGGCAAATTGAAGGAGACAAGATTTCAGTAACACTATATACAACATTCAGGGCAAACTGAAGAAGTCAAGATTTAGGTCATACTTTATACAACAATCAGGGCAAATTGAAGGAGACAAGATTTAAGTGACACTATATACAACATTCAGGGCAAACTGAAGAAGTCAAGATTTAGGCCATACTTTATACAACATTCAGGGCAAATTGAAGGAGACAAGATTTAGGTCATACTTTATACAACATTCAGGGCAAATTGAAGGAGACAAGATTTCAGTGACACTATATACAACATTCAGGGCAAATTGAAGAAGTCAAGATTTAGGTCATACTTTATACAACATTCAGGGCAAATTGAAGGAGACAAGATTTCAGTGACACTATATACAACATTCAGGGCAAATTGAAGAAGTCAAGATTTAGGTCATACTTTATACAACATTCAGGGCAAATTGAAGGAGACAAGATTTAGGTCATACTTTATACAACATTCAGGGCAAATTGAAGGAGACAAGATTTCAGTGACACTATATACAACATTCAGGGCAAATTGAAGAAGTCAAGATTTAGGTCATACTTTATACAACATTCAGGGCAAATTGAAGGAGACAAGATTTCAGTGACACTATATACAACATTCAGGGCAAATTGAAGAAGTCAAGATTTCAGTGACACTATATACAACAATCAGGGCAAACTGAAGAAGTCAAGATTTCTTTTACGTAATTGTCGGTAGGTATATTCATCTAAGTATGTGTACAATTATCGGCTACGAAATACAAACGTGGAGTTACTACAATATTCAGAGGATGTGTGGCAATACATATCGTGCAGAAAACACAACAGAAATCAACAAAATGAATGCATTCCAAGTTTTGAGGACAACAGTGAGCCTACTATTTAGCGTTCTCTATATACGATTGTGATGTCTTATCTTCGCGTTAGAACGAAATCTTTGCAGCATGTCCAGTGAAAAATTCTTTTGAATGGTAAATCCTGACCGAAAATCATTTTACTCTTTGGTGGAACAATTACTGGGTTTTTCAAAAGTGTTCCTGGGCCCAACTAAATATCAATTTTCGGTCCCTTAATTACCCGACCCCTCCCTTCAAAGGAAGCAGTCGACAAAACGATAGCCCATCTCTAACAAAAATTCCATCACCCACCCACAAAAACAACCTAAAGCCACTCTTTTTACCATATACGTGAGTGAGTATTGTTTTACGCCGCTTTGAGCAATGGTCCAGCAATATCATGAGCTTCACACAGTGTACCCGTTTCGGGAATCGAACCCGGGTCTTCGGCGTGACGAGCGAATGCTTTAACCACTAGGCTACCCGACCACCCCTATACACCAAATAAAACTTCCACAGTAAAGATACTCGAGTAATGACTTAAGTGACACTACATATATATTGGACATATTGGTCAAGAACTGACCAAATTTTCACTTATCGGCAAACTGGTTGATTAGATATTTAAGTACTTAAGTAGTATTTGAAACATCCTGACTCAAGTGACATCATACACAACATCCTGGACAAACACGTTTGTAAAATAACAGTCTTGAAGCAATGAACAAACTATTATCACTTACTTAAGTGTGAGTTTTCCGAAGTTGAGAAAAATGATATTTTCATTGCAGTGAACATAACAAATGATATTTCACCGCACTGAACATAACAATTTATACTTCACCGCACTGAACATAACACTTTAAAGGAACTATATTCATATAAGAGTGACCTCCCCTCAAATTGCCTCCCTTTTCGTAAGTGTCTGGCCTGCTCAAAAATTGTTGACATCCGTTTTACGTTAGTTCCACATTGACAAGGCCAAATAATGACAGATTATCATTTATGGAGTAAATATCTCTCCATTGCGTTTGTTATTCTCTTGAAAATGTTCCGTTATAAACAGGACATTTTGCATTCAATTCTTCAATCGAGACCGTTCGTTTCGCACCATTTTTGTACTTGACATGAGTGTAATCATTCGCTTCCAAAAGCGGTCTCGAAGTTTTCAAGAATATTTTTTGTAAAAGTTGGTATGACACAGCATTTTCGTGACCCTAATTATTTTTTGTTAATTTTGTTTATGTTTTTATGATTTTGCAAACGGGAAACTACTTTTTGGGTCGCAAATACAAGGGGATGGTGACGCGTCTCTGTGTGTTATGTAGGGACAATTTATGTTTCCTGGTTTTACTATTCATATGAAATAATTATATTTTCCGGTTGCCAACTACAACAACAAAAAGCGTATATAATAAATAGGTTATTCCATGTGTCTCGTGATATATCTCATCTCATTTTCAGGAGTGGCGCATCTCTCGACACATGAAATATCCTCTATTTATCCTATTGCTAACAAACATCCTATCACCACCCACTCCCCTGGAATACTAAATGGCAGGGCCCCAAGTGACATGGCGTACAACATCCCGAAGGGAACGTGTTGAATAGATACTTCAGAGACGTAAGAAACATTCTATACAAAGTAAAGTAGAGATTTCAATGTCACAATGTACAACATCCTGAGTGAATTGATTAAGTAAATTATTGAATGACATGATAAACGACATCCCAAGCAATTATATTTATCAAGAACGTTAACTGAAATTGAAAGCACTCTGGGTAAATTCGTTAGGTAGATGAATGATGTACAGACCATTGTGGTATTATAAACAACATTTTGGGAAAATGTTTAATGAAAGAATTCGGTAAACTTGACACAAGATCCTTGGCAAATTTGGACTGATGCACTACATCCAGTCGAGGCCATTTGCATCAAACACTGGACATGTGGATACTAAAGAGGAATTATATAGAACATCCTGGGCACACTGTTTATGTAGAGACTAAAATGGAACAATAGCCACCATCCCTGGGATATTGGTTAAGTAGAGACTTGAATGGCATTATATACAACATCCTGGCCACATTGATGCAATGGCCGAAATGACAGCATGTGCATGATCTTGGGCAAATAAGTACAGGCTTAAGAGAAATATTCACAACCTCCTCAGAAACACTACATACATCATCCGTGGGCATATTGGTCAAGTAAAGACTCATGTACTACTAAACATGGTTCTAAACTGGCCATGAAGAGCTGGGACACCATCATCACTGGGTTTGTCTTTCCAAGCCCCAACTTCTATAAGGGCTAAGGCAATGTTATATCGGATATCCTGAAGGGCTTCTGGGGGCTTGCTATCAGATTTTATGACAAGTTCGTGGCTGGTCTGGTCCCATGAGATGTTCTGCGCATCTTCACAGATGTAGTACAGTGGTGTCCTGTCATTGCAGTCAATTACGTTGACTTCAGCCTTGTGCTGAAGCAATAGATGTACAATCTTCAGATCAGCATTTATAGTTCTACAAGCCAAATGTAGGGCCGTTTGACCAGGCGAAATAACAAAGAACGCATCCTTAGTTCCATCGAATGGGGTAAGGTTGATATGTTTTATGTCACCGATTATCTTCTCAGTAAGATGTGATCCTGAAAGCACAAGCGAATGTAGGACTGTTAGACCATTGTAGTCTCTGTTGTTGACTAACGCTGCCTTTACAGTTGGGTCCAGTGAGATCATGTATTGGAAAAGTTCATTGTCTATGGTGCCACTTGAACAAAGATATTGGAACGCAGATCTTCCCCTGTCGTCCGTCATGTTAACATAATCTTTGACAGCAGGAGGAACAGGGACACTTGCACTCTTCGTTGTTTTTGGACAATCACTTAATTCTCCAAGACCCTAAAACAGCAAACAATAAGTCGTACCACAAACAATGTATATATACATGTCAATGTAACATTGAAATTAGATTATATTATGTATCAGTAAGCTTTATTTCGGATCTGAACGCTAAATGTAACTAAATGTAACAGTATGCTGTTTCTGTATTAATTTTGTGTATCATTAGTTTATTTCTACCTTTCAGTTAATGTTGTAACTAACTGTGATACTTACCGAGTCAGAAGTGCTGTCCTCATCAACCAGCCGTTGTTCTCTTTGTTTCCTCTTCTTCTTCATATGATGGGCAAGTAAAAGCTCCACAAGTTCCTTCCGCCCTTTACGGTCTGTTGTAGGTTCAACGGTCAGTTCATTTGTTTTTGCATTATATGCAATTTTGCACGGACTCAGACATAGGTAGTGTAAAGGTGTTCTTCCTCTTCTGTCAGTGGCACATATATTAGCCTTAAACTTCAGCAACTCTCTGACAACACCTGTTCCAGCTTCAGATGAAATGCATGCTAAATGAAGCGCTGTCTGTCCTTTATGAATGACTGTACTGACATCATGTTTAATGGTGACATCAACGTCTCTTGTCTCTTTATCCAGTGCAACTTTTATTTTATCGCATATTCCCGCAATAGCCAGATAGTGAACTAAATGTATGCCATTACCATCAGCCCTGGTGACATCTGCGCCCCTGTTCAACAGCAGTTCCAGGTGAGTAGCATTTTGTTCAGCGTTAATTGTGGTCATGCCAAGATAATGCAGTGGTGTATTTCCATACCTGTCAGTAATGTCAACTTTAGCACCATGCGCCAACAATAGTGCTATGAATTTCTGAATGTTCCCATCAGTTCGTTTGCAAATGATATGCAATGCTGTCATGTGATCGGGATCTTTCAGATTAATATTACAGTTGAGCTTCAATATTTGTTCAATGATGCTATCATATTTCATAGCACAGGCATAATGCAGAAATGTCTTCCCATGCTTGTCTTTTCTGTCAATGATCCCAGTCCTACCGATTTCTTTGAACAATTCTTGTGCCCCATTTGGTAGTTGAAACCTGAGGTTGTAGTCTTCTGCTGCTTGCATTGTACTGCCTGCTGGCATATGTTTCCAGATGGCTCGCTGTACAATTGGTTTCAAATCTGTCCGCTTTAAAAGGCATTCTGAGACTGATATGCCTAAACCATTGGTCTTGTCTAAATCAGCACCGTGTTCTATTATAAGAGTCACAATGTCTTTGGTTGACGCCTCATTTTGACTCACATCATGAAGGACAGTATTTCCGTGCTCATCAGTGTTGTTTACAAGCGCGTTATGTTTCAAAAGAATTTTCACAGCTTCTATATCTATATGCTTCTGCCTGCATAATAGATGCAGAGGTGTTCGTTCATTGCCGTCTGAAATGTTCACATCAGCACGCCCGCGTATCAACAAAGTTATAGCATCTCTGTTAACAGTTGTATGATCACAAGCATAGTGAAGTGGTGTCTTTTTGAAAACATCGCTCACATTTACGTTTGCACCAGCGGTCAATAAGATCCTGATAATATCCTTGTCAATATGCTTTCTGTTGCACAAGAGATGAAGTGGTGCTCGCCTCCACTCATCGCATATGTTCGGGTCTGAATCTTTTTGAGTCAGCATATTCACCATCCCTGATAGATCCTTTAGGTCTTCCCTCATACAAAGATAGTGCAGTGGTGTACTCCCGTGGCTATCGCTCATGTTGACTTCTTCACACTTTCGAATCAACTCACATATGATTTTTGTATTTTTCTGTCTTTCACACACATAATGCAGAGCCGTTTTTCTATCTTTGTCTGATTTGTTCAAATCACATTTTCCCTGTAACAACATATCCAAACTCAAAGAGAAATCATCCATACTTGTACGTGTGTTCTCACACAGATATATCAGTGGGGTCATTTCATGCAGGTCAGTGGCATTTGTGTCAGCACCATATATGATTAGATGTTTAATGACCTGCGGATAAATGTACTTGTGTTCACAAGCATAGTGAAGTGGGGTCTTCAGAAACTGATTTTGGTGGTTTACATTTGTACCATAGTACCGCAGCATCCGGAAAATAGTTTTATCCATATTACCTCTGATACAGCAGTAATGGAGAGGTGTGTTACCCAAATCATCTTGCTTGTTGACATCACAACCAGCTGATATTAACAAGCGTAACATTTCAAGATTTAGAGTCCCATTTTCGGCAAGAATAATGAGGATCGTCTTTCCATCCACATCCGCCACATTTAGATCAGCACCATGTCCAATTAAATAGTCCAAAAGTCGGCTTTGTAATTTATTCAACTTACAAAGCAGGAGTGGTACTGTGTCTCCGGATTTAGTTTTCCAATTGATATTTGATCCATTTTTAATGAGAAAATCTATGGTATAGAGCGGATGGGTCCTTTCAGCAGCATAATGCAGTGCCATGTTACCGAAGTGATCGGTTGCACTAACATCAGCACAATGTTTGACTATGATATGAAAAAGTTTCTGATCAAACACAGAACTTTCACACAAATAGTGCAGAGCGTTCTTTCCCCATTTGTCAAACATATTCACATCACAGCCTGACTGAATTAGTCTTGTGACAAAGTCTTCATCAATGTGTCTGTTGGCACATAAATAATGTAGTGCTGTTTTCCCACTCTTATCTGTCCCCGTAGTGTCACAGCCCTTACCTAATACCAATGGGATTGCAGGGTCATTTCCCGACATCATGCACAAATGGTGAAGAATAGTTTGTCCTTCTTCATCAACTGCACTGACATCAGCACCATTGTCAAGTAATAATAAGAAGAGATGTTTGTCGAATTTAATGTCTTCACACAAGATGTGTAGCACTGTTTTACCATGACATTTGGCTTTCACATTCACTTCCATGTCAAGAAGGACACGTACAGCAACTTTGTTGCCATGTCTCAAGGCTACATGAAGTAATGAATACCCATCCATGTTCACTTCGTTTAGAAATGTTGAAGATGCCTGAAAAAAACCAACCTCCAAATAAGCTGAAATGTTTGGACAGGTAATGAAAACGTTATCATTATCAGATTCTGGCCGACTAAACATCAATATGCAGTTTTCAGTTGTAGACTAGATTAAGGCTACTTTTATTAATGTTCAGATTTTTCCTGATCAGACCTCCTTATCTTACCCTTTATTATGCCTCAAAGTGAAATTGACCATTCAACGCACAGAATTGCTAATCCCATACGAGCCCGTGTACCGTCAGTAAAAATCCAAGATGGTTGTTACTGACCTAATATGAGACCGTATACCATCAGTAACAGCCATTTTGGTTTTTTCAACACCAACCTCACATATTTCACATGAAAATTCTAGTACAGAAAATCGTTATTCGACACTCTTTTGTGTTTTAATATCATTAAATGTGATGAGCAAAGATATTAATTTTTAAAGAAACCCCCTTCGTGACTTAAATAATAAACATTACAGAGAAAAAAAGCAGAGGTCACTGTGTTACACATAGCAACGTCATAGAACATAATATATGATGATGTCACAAACAAGAAACGTGACGCCAATGACTAGACATAGCAATAGAATAGACAGCAGCTCGTCGTTAGGAAAATGATTTCACAGATTTCTGTAAACATTCAGGCATTTTATGATAATTCTATCCATTTTACCTGTAGTACTTTAAACGTTCACATTTAGTGCTTTATATATTAAATTGTTAATGTTTATGGTTATATTAAAGCGTTGTATCAGAAACATATGTACTGGTCCTATCGTTTATACCATTGTAAGTGTCAAGTTTTCATTTTGAAAAGATACAAAGGCAAAGATACCAAATAGTGTAAACCTCACCTAATATTTTTCGGCTAACCTAATATGACACTGTAAACGGCAACTAAAGACACCATAACTATTAATATTGTGACGCAACTGCACTTTCAACTTCAAAGAACATGAAATAATTTCATAGAATGTGATATTCAAGTATTCCATGCTTACGTTTGAAACATCTGTCAGCAGCTTTCGACAGAATGTTTCTACAAGGCACATTTCATGTCCTATTACATCAAAGAATCCCTCTTGCAAAGCATGTTTGAAGGTCGATATGACTTTTTGCAACACCTCAGGGTTGTCCAAATTGACGTATAAGAATCCTGTATCTTCTTTTGCTGTATGGATCTTCAGCCGTGGAATGACAAAGGTTGAATTACAGTTCTGAAGGACAAATAGCGGATCTTCCTTTCCGACAACCAATGCTACTGCCATGCGAACAGATGGATGACTGAACGTTAGCATCTCTTTGTCCTCTTGAAGGAATACACCAGGCATTTGAGACAAAGGCTTTGGAAGAACAACTTCTTTCGTGGAGATGAATCTATCATTCTGTAGCATATTGCGTAGAAATGTCATGGTACTTACATCGTGTATGTGGGCACTGACTATATTCATTACATAAAAAAGAGGATCTGAGAAAAATAGAAGAGACTGTTTTGTCTGATTTGTCTTCTGCCATTCACAAAAGAGTTTACAGCAGTGTAGAAATCCATGCTTGGTGCAGGCAATGCTTGTGTCCAGTCTGTGTACAGGAGTCTGGTATTTCTGCAGAAAGTATTTAAGAACTGTGGTTTGTTCACTATGAGTTTCTCTGAAGTGATCACTCAGGTTGAAAACATTTCTGTGGAATATTTCCTCATCATATCCACCGAAATATTTCCATTCCTCATCATATTTGTTGCATATGAAAACAGCATAGACATTGCTGACATCCTCACCCTTGACTATCTTTCTATGTAAGTTATTGATAAAGTGAATCCATTGTTTCCTGATTTCTAGGTCACAGGTAGCATACCTCAATACATCCTTGAACAAAAACACATGCATAGTTGCTGCATTGTCTGTGAAAAGAGCATAATCGTCTGGATTGTCAATGACACAAACTGTTGCTCCTTTGGCTTTCATAGTCTCCAGAACCATGTACCCAAGAGTTGTTTTTCCTTCTCCCGGCAGACCAGTGATTGTGACCCACCGATTGTCCCCTTCCAGCAGTTTGATGACATCATCAACAGCTGATGTTCTGAAGCTGTCCTTGATGGCCATTGCTATTTCGGCAGAGGAAGCATCTGGGAACAAAAATGAAGTGCAGTATGCTACATGTAGTATACCATGCACACTTTGACAACTTGAGGCACTTTGTTCTGATGGCATATGGTGTATACTTCACACTAACCGAGCTTCATTATAAATAACAGAAAACAACAGACATCATTGCAATTTTTCCTCGATATTTAATCATATTAAATAGAGCAGTCTTTACTGAATCAAGTTTAAAGCACAACACATCAGAATGGTTGTATTTTATCTTCCACTTACCTAAAAGATTATGAATTCTGTCCATGGTATACGCATCTGTAAAATATACACATGTATTATAAACTGCCATTGCAAAAAATGACATGTGAGTATTTCGTAAGAGGCGACCAACGGGAACGGGTGGTCAGGCACGCTGACGTCGTTGATGGACGTCATCGTATCCCATTTGCGTGGATAGATGCCCATGATATCAAACACTGGATTGTCTGGTCCACACTCGATTTTTTACAGACCCCCGTCATATAGCTTAAATATTGCTGCGTGCGGCGTTAAACATCAAACAAAACAAAATCATTTGCAGTTACCAAATGCAAGTGCATCTTTCATCAACCAGACTGTGATTGAGTGATTGTCTATGAGTCTCTCTTGAAGTATGCACAGAATGTATTTCCAAAGTTGCACCCAGTGTGCATGAATATAAACAGGGCGTTTTATATCACACATATTTTAATTTTCCATGTCACCTATCCTTCAATAATGTTTCATGTCGCCTACTGCACGCAATATCTTGTAACCATCCATTTTTGATGACGTTATACATTATTAACAAAATTGTGTTGTTCAATAGCTGTGTAAATACACATTTAACAGACGACATAAAAACGATATTATGCACGTTCATTAGCTGACTTGAAGCAGACGGTACACGACCGCCAGTCGTCGGACTTTCATTTGTGGAAGCCTCGGTGGCTGAGTGGGTTAGATCGCTGACTTTGTGTACTGGCGATTACGTGCCTGAGTCTGGCAGTGTGGGTTCGAATCCCTGACCGGACTTAGCCAAAACAAGTACGAGAATCTGTACGTTACTGAGAAAGTGTTATCCAAAATATAACATTTGTTATATTATGTTTATGCTGACCCTATATACCCACCATAGTCACTAACTGTTGCTGGTTCTGGCAAAAGGCTTTGCCTTTGTTGCCCATCTTCATCCGCAAGCATTCCTGGAACACATCACTCATGCTATTATGCTATATAGTAAATAGAAGGCGAACAGTTCATCTTTGATCACTGACACTCGGAATGTTCCCAGACAGATTTTCCCTTGAATTAGCACAAATGTCATACTTCTGTTGTTAATCATAACTTGCAAATTATAGAGGAAAACTAGTCCAGATGCTAATCATATCAACATGGTCTTTCTTTACTTCAACAATATATAAAGTTGTTTGTCTTGTCATAATAGCATCCCGTTATGATTCTTGTCACCGTACCCAGGGGTGTGAGGTTAACAATGTTGAATCACGCTGATCACGAATACCTTTCTGTCTGTGGAAAACCCAGCGCCTATGTGCACCCGACAAAAGCTGGGGTAACTGTGGAGTCTGAGATGAGCATGGTCCTCCAACTCGGTACATAACAATGTTCATGAGATCTGCCATCAGGTCACTTTGCTTGATGTCGTTGAATGTCTTGGAATCAATATTCTGCTTTCTGTGAGGAGGACAGAGGCAGCACATTCATCATATCTTGTCTGTATCTGCCTACATGAACACATTAATCAATTAAAAATAGTTTTAATAAGAACAAATGTCATAAAATGTTACCTTGCACGCTCGACTAGTGTGGGGTCATCTGATATCAGCAATGTCCGTCCAAGTTTCTGTAGACGTTGAACAACTGTGAGAGACAGGACTCCACCACCGCTTGCTGGGCAGGTATCTACATGCACTTCAGTGTGATCAATGTTCTGTGTCAGGATACAAAACTGTTTGCGTGTCAAAAACCATAGAGTTTCTTCGCTTTCGCTATTAACAAACGTTGTTACTGCAACAGAAGAGAGGAAAGCACGGACAACATGTTTATACTTTTCCCTGTTCATGCTCAAAGAATCAGGAACACAGAGGCGAGACCTTTCCTTCTCTATCCTTGATAGACATGATTCAAATGATTCCTTTGACTCGAGGTCCTTCTCATGAAGTAACCCGTATATAGAGTTGAAGGTCACAGTCGTAAACCTGCGAACATTCTTTGTAAGTTCTTTAGAGACAGCAGAGGTGTATCGTTGAGCAAGTTTCATATCCACAGGCATGTCTGTCACAACAGAAAGAACAACTGCAGGACTGCCCTGTCTGATAAGACATATGTCCAAAATAACATCTCCAGGAGCCCTGTACTTAATGTCCATATTAGCAGTAGCAGGGAGAGATTTTGCGATGTATGCCAGACCATTATTCTCCATTGTTGAGAGCTCATTCAGCCTCGTCTTCAAATTAACATATGCCTCTCCTGCTGGGAAATCCGTGGGAAATGTCTTGATTGTATCTAGTCCTGTGAAAGAAAAGTCCAGTGTCAGGTTTGTTGAATTTTAAATGATCTGGAATAGATATAAAACAGAATATTGGGAATCACTAAATACAACCAGTCACGTCACAAAATCTTTTCATCTTATTTACTTGAGTTCAGTCATACAAGGAATATATAGCTATAAACCACTTCTAACTCGGGTGCCAACAAGTTGGAAAACGTTTGCTGTACCTCCATGTAAAACTGTGGCCTCTATATCCTCCAGACTCCTCTCTATCTGCATGCAGGGAGGCCTCCGCTGATACAGACTCCTTATATCCACCCTCCCAACAGGACGGTGTGTCAGGTTCTCTGTTACCAGAACATATACTTTCTTTAATATACTATGATCTGTTAAATCATTGCTGGAGTTTTCTTTATGCAAGTTACTGTCAAAATGTCAGTAAATCAAATGAAAATTGTGAGTACTGTGTGTTTATTGTTGTATTTATATCTAAAAATCTGTTTCCACAAAACTTATATTTGAACAATATTCAATGCTACAATACGTCAAAATGTAAGTGCAATAACCTTGAAGGTGACAATAAACCCCATTTCACCTCATCTGAACTTTAACAATAAATTTCAAATCAGAGAACCAACATACCATCTAAACGAGGGTTGCTGTCTTTTTCAAATACTGCCATCTCTGCTCTTAGCCTGGGCGTCAGTCTCGTCTTGGATATACAAACTGAAATCAATATTATAGTCAGATACCTAATAAAGCAACGAACATGAATACCTTTTCACGAACACCGGGTACAATCACTATTTGATAGTGATTCGTAGACACATGCTCACGATATATTCGGAATAGTACACTCGATAATGTAGAAATTGTGCGTATACAGAAATTGAAACCTTAATTTTGACAATATGGTAAATCGGATTTGAACCTCTTGAACAAAATCTGGACAGCAGCTGGATGCTGTTGCCTTATAAGGGCAAGGACCTGTGAAAATCAGAGGTAGAATTGGTCTTAAGCACCAACCCATGCTTGCCGTAAAAGGCGATTATGCTTGTAATAAGAGGCGAATAACAGGATCGGGTGGTCAGGCTCGCTGACTTGGTTGATGCATGTCACTCTATCCCATTTGCATGGATCGATGCTCATCATGTCAATCACTGGATTGCATACTCAAGACTCGATTATATTTACAGACAACTTCAATTTGATATCGACAACCAAATTTAACTTACCCTTCGTACCACTCTTTTATCGTTAACCTCTTCAGTTTGTTATTTTCAAACTCGTAAGCTTCTGGTCCTTTCTTATCGTAACACAGCAAACCGTCAACTGCTGCAACAGCTACCTCCAGCACAAACTTGTCTGCCTCTACTGGATGGAATGCGACTTGAATCGTGTCTCTAGGTGTGTTCTCTGGCTCTCCACTGTATGTCACGATAACAGTGTTGTTCTGTACAGACTGCAAGATGGCGGTTTTAGTATCTTCACAAAACTGCAAATTTCTGAATTGTATGCCCACTCCTGTAAATGTCTTTGACTTGTAAGTCTCCTGGTATAGTATATCGTCCTCGTTGATGCCAAGGAAGAACGATCCACCACCATCTAGTTTAGAAAAGGCACTTACATATTCAGCTAACCCACACTTTTCCCAAAGATAGTCATTGAATGTGGCAGCATTTTGCAGTAACCCAGAAGGTAGAGTTTCAGGACGGAAACCTTTCACTTGAATGTTTCGCCTTTCATTGATCTGTGGTATTCCACGAATTGATGTACTTTTGTTTTGAAAACAGTTTTTCCGTTTGAGGAATCTGATGACTGCATTACTTTGCACATCAATTATAGCATTATCAAGTGGTTGTTTTGAA
This sequence comes from Haliotis cracherodii, assembly GCF_022045235.1. NCBI lineage: Eukaryota > Metazoa > Mollusca > Gastropoda > Lepetellida > Haliotidae > Haliotis > Haliotis cracherodii. Next base: position 38,291,882 of record NW_027266269.1, read on the forward strand.
TTGAAGTTAAATGTTGTCACTATACTAGAACCTGTTACATGGATGACAACAAATCCTTTGAAACGTCTGTTCTCTACACTGTTTGATTCGGTGTCTAGAAGCCAATCCTTCTGATAACTTTGCACAAAGAGACTGCCATCTTCGATCATATCATTCAGTCTCACATCAACTAATTCATTGAAATAGTCTAGACATGTGTCCTCATCTGCTATTCCATTTATGTGAACCAGCACTATACCACCTGCTGTGTTTCGCAGAGCTGATATGTACTTCTTCAGCTTGTTAACAAAGTCAGTCCTCTGATCTCGTTGTTCCTTCTTCTGCAAATTACTCAACTTTGCTTTGGGTTTGTTTATTAAATCAACATTTACATCAATAGGCAGAGCATTGTCCTCTGGTAGATCAAAATGTTCCTTTCTATCCAAAAGAGCAGAGCACGTTTGACAGTCTGCAAAAAAACCATAAACATGTCTTAAGAATCATACAGTCATAGTGGTTGAATGGAAGGCATGAAATGTACTTCTTTGATAATAATTCATGAACTTCATAGAGGCCTACAATACACAATCAATAAATAAATAAAGATTAGACGACATTACCTAAACTACCATGTTGTAAATGTCCTTGTTTTTTGCAATACAACTTTAATTATGTCCACAGCCCCGTACAAAAAAGTATTTAACATTTTCTAAAAAAGATGCATCTAAAATATTTGTTGTTTAGTCTCACTGCCCAAATGAAAACAAACGTTGTAGTTTGTGTGCATGTTATTGCGCTAGGAACCTGTGTAACGTTTAACCATTGAGTCAAACTATGCACCTTTTAAATAGTTCTGCATCAAAGGATGATCAAAGAATTTATTTCATTTTTAACCACATATGGATAACACGTTTTTCTATCAGGTAAAAATTATTATTCCTTTTTGGTAGTTCAAATCGAACAAATTTTAAACATTTACGTCCTTCCTTCTAACCCGCAACGACATTCTATGGATGACGCCATACACTGCTAGGACGTCACGCCACAAGATTTCTATGCCATGACATTCTAGTTTAAAGAAGGTTGCAGCGCTATCCCAGTTGCTTTCCTGAAGGCAATTCAATATCCAGCATGTCATCAATTGTAATTATTTTTCCATGTTTTGTTTGATATATAAGCACGTATCTTTGACTGTAAACTGTTTGACTCGTAGTCTATAACTCACAGCTTCACCGCTTCATTGTGCCGGTAGAACACCCCAGTTCATGAGCTTATAAGAAACTGACCAAAAAACGAACTATTGTTTTAGTACCCCCCAAAATATAAATGCTGAGTAATTGCTAAAAACGAATTACGATTGGATGGATGGATGGATGGATGGATGGATGGATCACTATAACCACCAGAAGACGATCCCATTCCACCTACACCCTTTGCTATCCATATTCTGAAACCTACTCATTCATCATAACACACTTTACAACAAATTGCAACACACTTTTGCCTACACCTGGCTTACACTATTGTGGTGAAAGGGAATATTTCAATGTGTGTTTTTCATTCAATATTAGGATATTCCCTTTAATAGACCTTAAAATAGGGTGTACAATGTGATAATATGACTGATATGGCTACTTACTGTTTGTGTCTTCTATTTCCTGATTTTGATCCTGCATCGCGCCATCACAAGTAGTCCATGCCCAATGCTGTAAACATAGTGATTTGCATAGAGCTATAAACAATGTTTGGTCGTTGTTAACGCCGCACTCATCGATATTCCCGACGATAACATGCATCAACCAGTTCAGCGAGCCTGACTACTCAATCCTGTTACTCGACAAGCATGAGTTGCTGAAGAGCTATTGTAACCCGGATCATCACGGGTCGATTGTGATCAATGACTTGAAAACAACCAAGCCGTCAACTCAACTTGAAAGCAGCTTGTTCTTCGTGTTACTAAGCAACATTGCTGATTTATAGATCTGTGGGTACCATGTCACTTGGGGGGACATGGAAATAATAAAGAAATAAACTATGCAACGTTAATAAAGACCACATGTGGCATACAGAGTCAGCAGTCTCCCGAATAGCGAAACCGATAGCAAGCTCAAACTGACCGAAAGTAATAAAAGCGACAAAACCTTTTCCATATTCATAAGAAATATCTGCTGAACACAGTATTCATTGCACAATTCCGACTGTATCAAACGATTATGTTTATGAATCATTATCCTATAGTAAGGATACAAGATGTTCGCGAAAGGGTGAGCGTATCCTGCCCACCGAGAACCTCCCTTGTCACACCCAAACTGTATGAAACATACAACATGAATCACCTAAACGACAATAACTGCGGTAGCAGAACTTGTACTTTCGTTTGGAAACGAGAAGGACAGACCACTCCCAAGGAATGTGAGAGAAGTGACAGTTAGACCAGTTGACTGCTATTGATACTGGAATGCTTAAGTCTAAATCGGGTGTAAGAGTGAACAGTGTGTGTGATTTTAACAAATCAGTTATACTTTGAAAAAGCAACCAATTAATTCGATTACAAATGTGAAGTGGCACTGGGGACAATGAACTTAGTTCGTCCGTCCGTCCGTCCTTCTGTCCTATCCGCTTCTCGAAGAGGACAAATTTTCTCAAAACCTATTTAAATTAGAGAAATGAAATTGGGGCCGTAAATTATTTCTTTACACAGTTACGGCCCTTGATCCATGTTACTTTACCTAGTGCTTTGCGGCTGCAATGGGGACAAGCTTTCTCAGAAACTACTGAAGAAACTTTGCAAGCTTCTAAGAGATATCTATCGAGACTCATTTCGAATTGGTGCCATACATTCATTTTTCCTAGAGTTACTTCTCTTGCTACAATTTTTAGATTTTGAGCATACAGTTATGACCCTTGATCCTTGTTCTTGACAAAGTGCAAAGTATCAGAAAACCTACTGAATTTATCTTATTTTGGCCAGAGATGGTGTATTAATTTCACATTTAATCATTTTTTCTGACGTCATAAAGCGACCCTAGTGCCCATCTCTTCGTATGGCTTCATATGACTCCTTGTTTTAGTTTATATTGACTACGATACATATAAACAAAATTCTAATGTGCCCCATCGGATAGTGATAAGGCTTTTTTCTGTGTAAAAATATCCACGAAGTTCATGAAAAGCAAAATATAGATACGTGTGCCAGTAAGTTAAGTAGTGTCACGTCAGTTAATTCCTTCAGATACATTATAGACCTGTAAATACATCATGGTCATATTTATTTTCGCCTCGTTTAAACAGAATATATGTATTTATATACAATAATCAGTTTTCATTTCGTCAAGGTGAAAAAAATCAGGAGTAGAAATTAGTTACTGTCCCTATATCAGAATGTGTTATCATTAGACATGGTGAGTCAAGGCAACCTTGAACATTGATCTCTCCTTTATCGCGAAGCGAAGCCCAGGCGCTTTGAAATATGTGACCTACTTACAGCAGTGTAAGGTTGAAACTTATTACCTTCCACCCAGACTAACCCGAGTCAGCAGTTTCCTCCTATTATGTGGCATAAATCATTTCAGGAAAGAGAGACACAAAACGTCCTGTAACAGTTGCAAATGTTGTGTAGTTTATGGAATCCTAGAAGTGCCATTGTCGCGTTGTCGTCCTTACAAAAACAAGGAAAAAGTGTAAGAATTAACCAAAGCGCGACAATGCGAGGTTTGTAAATAAGTGAAAGAGAATCGATATACCTCGAAGCTTAAGTTGACATCCCTTAGTGTGACTTTGCAAATCCTAACAGAAATTCCGAAGAGCAAGAAGGGAAGCACAACTGGTGCCCATGGGGATGCCTACTTCATGCCTATATGTCTTACCCCCACATTTCGCAAAGATGTTATTAATGAGGAAGTGCAGTATTTCACATAGTTTTCCGAGTAAACTCAATAAATAAATATTTAAACATCATCGAAACCAAAAAGACATATACATGAAATTATATGAGGATAAAGTATGGTCTTTTCTGTACTAAACAAAAATATACATTTGCATATTCGCAAGACGTGTTCAAATACAGGGACATATACAACAGCAATAACACCATGGCAGGTTGTCGCTGACAACGGAGACAAGGCCTTGTCAGTCAATACAACTTGTCAGGGTTGTGGCGAATGCTGAGTTGAATACGTGACTGACTACAAATGTCACTTTGACCTGCCTATAAATGTGAATGCAAGGTGTGACAATGCAATATTTAAACAGGTGGCAGTCCATTAACCGCCTGTCTATAACCAGTTTTGCATGACACAAATGCATGGACATGTTTCCTAATATAAGTGTATTAGAACTTTTTAGCAAAAACTGACATTAATATGTATTTGGTTGTACACCATTTTGGAAGTACATATCCTTACAAAGAGAATTAGAATTAACATTGTATTCATTCCACACATAGCCAAAACCATATGTCAGTTGCGTTATATTTAAAGTGTTAGCCAATCTCCTAAAGCATCGGTAGCTGAGTTGGTTAGATTGCAGACTTTGTGTACTGAAGGTTGGGTGCCTCACTCTGAGGTTGTAGGTTCGAATCCTGATTGGAACCCAACCCAACAATGTAGTAGAATTGAATGGTATTCAACAATTCGTATCACATGTTGTGTCATCGAACATAGATAAGTTTGTAACTTCATTTTATAAAACGTCAACTCCACAGAATTTGAATTTCATCAGACATATTATATTATAACCATTAAGGGGCTGACAATTTAATATTTGGGAGAAAGAAAAACTGAGTCAGGATGTGTAGACAAAAAAATTCCAGCGTTTTGTTCATCAACATTATTTTTTGCAGTATTTTGTGAACATTGTTTTTTAAAATATCAAAGCAAATCATGTGTATCACTTATATGCATATGTATATTTGTGTGATTTTTAAGCAAATATATACTATATATATACTATGGCTTCAAATAACTTTATCATAATATAAAAAGTTAAAGCGAGAGAATAAGTCTCGATTATCCATTGGACCTAAAAGGCAAAATAGCCGTTAAAAAAAAATGGATGTGTCGCTGAAAATCAGTGATGACACCGAAATTTACTGGATTGTTATATTAGAAAGATACCAGTATGTATTGTAAACCTGATGCAGATTTCATATATATACTAGTATATAGTAATTTCAGATATGGACAGGAAATTAACTGGCAACGCAACACAATATACAAAATAATGTTTGGTAAGATATGGTGAATATTATCTATATTGTTGTATTTGGTCGTCACGTCTCGTCTCGTTTCGTTTGTTTGTTGTTTAACGCCGCACTCAGCAACATTCGACGGCGGTCGACCAGACAATCCAGAGATTGACATCATATGCATCGATCCACGCACTTGAGATACGATAACATGCATCTACCAAGTCAGCGAGCCTGACAACCAAATCCCGTTAGTCACCTCTTATGACAAGCAAGGGTTGCTGAAGACCCGGATCGTCACATCCAGTTCCTTGTAGTCACTGTATTGTTTCAACATAGACAGAAAGAGCACGTATTCAATAAGGCGCGTGCTTAAGCCTCTGCATTAATCTATAAAATAATTATCAAAAGTTTCTTATTTACCTGTAGCTCTCGGCAACATCAAAATCCTCAGTCGTACTTGTAACTGAATTGTATATCTGCGCAAAACTCTTTACGACAGGGGAGTGTCAGATACGGCAGATACCGGTATGTGCTGGCATTCACACTGCTTACGTCGCTATAAATAAACAGTGCACCTAGTGTTGTCGGGTTGCGATCGATAGAGTCACTTTACAAACTTAACAGCATGGGACAATGATATCTCTGCAGTGTGCACAGTTTCTACGCTGTTATAATCGTCCCGCTGTGCTATGGGAGTGCTTTGTAAACCAAGCGTCGACATAGTGAGAGAGTGAGTTAAAATTTAACTTCGCATAGGCATTATTTCATCCATATAGCGACGAGAACAAGTTCATATATATATTGGGGGCACGGGTGGCCCAGTCGTCTAAGGCGCCGCGATGCCCTGTGCAGAGTTGCGTCCCTTGGACACGCCAGAAACATATGATTGTGGGTACGAATTCCGGTTCGCCCTGATTATGTTTCTAGGTTTGTCAGCACCATACCCGTGCTCGTGGGTTTCACCGAAGTGGTAAACGTCTGAGACCTGCATCACTTTGGGCTTTCCTCCCACATTAAGGTGACACGTCGTAAATGTAACTGGAACACTGTCAAAAGCGGCGTTAAAGCCAACTCACTCACTCATATATATATACGAGTGAGTCATGAATGCAAAATTATATATAGAAAGCGCCGGTATAGCAAGTTTTGAAAAAAAAGGGTTGTATCGATTGTAGCACAACGTGATAAGTGAATGTAAATAATCCAACAAGCATGCAGCTCGCTGAAAGTGATTCATAAACACAAGATTTCATATAGTCGGAATCGTAGAATGAACTCTGAGAATGAGAATTCGTATGATTATAGTGGGGTGAAATAGGGTTTAACGTCATCGTATCCCAAAATCATTGGATTGTCTGGTCCAGACTCGATTATTTACAGACCGCCGTCATATAGCTGGAATATTACTGAGTGCGGCTTTAAAAAAAAAAAACTGGTACATTTTCTGTGCCTATACCTGCATATACATGTTCTAGATGGCGTGCCAACACAACACTAAACATTGATCGCTCGTGACAACACAACTACCGCGAACTATGCATTCAATATGCAACATGTCAATCAATAGCTTGTGTATGTTGTAACACAGGCGTGATTTCAAAGCTACCAGGACCAACATGTGTATCACAACACGGTCTGACATGGAGATAACTAAACGAGTCCACGTTGTATACCATTCATATCACAACGAGTGTATTTCAATACATCGAGCGAGGCGAGTGTTTTTTTTTGTTTTTTTTTGGTTTATTGTTTGACGCCGCATACAGCAATATTCCAGCTATATGACGGCGGTCTATAAATAATCGAGTCTGGACCAGACAATCCAGTGATTGACATCATGAACATCGATCCACGCAAATGGGATCGATGACATGCTTCAACCAAGTCAGCGAGCCTGACAACCCAATCCCGTTAGTCACTTCTTACGACAAGCGTAGTCGCCTTTTACGGCAAGCATGGGTTGCTGAGGACCTATTCTACCCCGTATTTTCACGGGTCACGAGTCGAGTAACGTGTACATTCCTACTTGAACTTTGCATGCTATCGACATTCAACATTGACAAAAAGGCATTGCTGGTTGTAGGTTGACGTTTGAATACAACCTTCGACTGTCTTGTCAAGGAGCACCGTGGCGATAAGGTGCGGGCTTTCTCGCGATCAATAACAATGAAAGCTTAGATTCTGATTCTAAAACATGTTTGTAAACACAAACACCACCAAGATTCCAACACGGATCTTCACGGGGCGCACGTAAAGTAAAGATGCTGAGGGATGCATCAAGTTTCATTCAATCTGATGGACGAGGTTATGTCATCACATTCGCCTACCCAAAAAAAAGTCTTCCGCTTTGTAATGGACTTCTTACGCCAATCACCTAAGATACGATTTTGATCGGAGCCAGGGTACCCTTCAGGATACCACCCCGGAATGGCCAGGACCCTATTAAAACTTACAGTACACGTCGGGTGTTACCAGCTCCTTTGGTATACATGTTGGCAATCAACTGTACAGTGTGGATGAAGAACTAGAAATTGATGACGCGCCTGGTCCAGGTGGAACTTTGTGAGTACCCTCTAATCCACGGTTAACAGCAAGCAGACCCTTCGATACTGTCTGGAATATGAAATAGCTCATTTGTTCATCTATGTTCACATGTACCGATTTGATTGTCTGGGTTGCTGTACTTTCTGGAGAGAAAATGTTTGGCTCAGATTGCATGTGATCAAACTCAACATAGTCAAGTGTTTCCTCCCCAGCTTCCTCATTGATGTCACGTTCAATACCACAATATGTTTCAAATGCCCTCTTGTTGCTCTCACGTCTGTCAATGCGGGACTTACTTCAGCTTTCGTCTGCCTTCAGTGTGTCAGCTGATCCACCTCAGGATAGATCTTGGAAAAACAGCAATAGAGTTTTATTATCGAAATTGATGTATGACAGTCTTTTTTTATGACTACCAGTTATGAGATAATTTATTATGATCAGATTGAAGTTATTTTATCTGAGGGTACTATACCTTGTGTCGCATCATAATCACAGGAATAGTTGACATGAGTCAAAGAGGTGGAACATGTTATACTTATAGTGGTACACATCGATATACTTGAAAAGTAAATAAACGTTTCAATTATGGACAATTACAATTGAAGTATGCGGACAATTTCTAATATATAGTCTCAACGTAACGATGCCTGATTCAAGGCAGTGTCTTCGCCAAGTACACGAGGCAGTTCTCTGACAAATTCAAGCTAAAAGTTAACTAATTAACATGAACCTGTATTTTTGACTCACCTGCGTCTCATCTCTATGGAAACGAGCACCTGTTAGAAGATGTAATATGATGCACTGAAGGCAAAATGTCAAATATGTAGTTACAGTCCTGGAAAACTTCTATCCAATTACTTAAGAAGGAAATTATTCAAACTAAGACATGGTTATGGTCAAACAAAGCTAAATTTGCAAACATGTACATAACGGAATTAAACTCACAGGTTCACACGAAAATACAAATAATTGTAAATAGCTACTCAATTTACTCAGCGTCAAACTGAAACGTATTTAATGCATGACCGGGTACTGTTATATCGATGTGCTGTATGGACGAAGACCAACAGGGCAAATCTACATGCCGTGTCTAGTGATGAATGTTGAATCCTGTGCTGAAATCTGGAGGAAATATAGTGACAAAAATAGAATCAATAGATAATCAAGTAGCTGTGGTGTGGTGACTAAAGTGAATCAATGTTACCAGTGAATATAGCGTCAAACTAATTCATAAATCGTTTTAATCCTCATTCCAAAATATAAGGTGCCATTTCGCCTGCCCCACAATGGCCATTTTCGCTAGATGAAATCTATGGTATTTTGCTCAAGTGATTTTGTAGCCTGCAACCCGTGTAAATAAATATACTGTAAGATTCGACAATTAGATGCCCTTTAAACTTCCTCTGAAGAATTTAGTACAGTGAACATTATTGTGTGTCTCTCGGAACGGAACATATGTGTTTACCTGCGTCTATTATACACATCTGTGCGTACTGTAGGCGCATGTCGACGTTGTAAAACCCTCTCAGTAATTTCAATACGATAAATGTAACAAAATTAATTGACACTAATGCTACGTGGTACAAACGTATTTGGTAACATAATAAGTAACCAAATATCTCTACTATAACTAGTTACAGCAATATAATCTGACGGTCTGTGTGGGAATGACAAAAACATTTTGAGTTGACGGCTACCCAATATTGCTCTGGTTTGATTCGTCACTCCTCCGAACAGCAACCAACCATGGTTTCCGCGACATGGGATAGCCCACACATCGCAGATGAAGCGGTTGTACCGAAAACGAAAACTTGTAGTTCCTAGAATGTAAAAGGTTAATTATGATAACACACTTGGGAGCATGTAGGTTCATAGCAGGAAGGGGGGCACGGATGGCCCAGTCGTCTAAGGCGCCGCGATTCGCTGTGCAGAGTTGCTTCCCTTGGGCACACCAGAAACACACGTGGCACACGGGTTTGTCCCTCTCCCTCGTTTTCACATTTTCAACCAAACCCCGGGGGAGCGCGTTTTATCCTGTACAAAGATAATGCGGCCCTATAACGTGAAGTTGTGTTGGGCGTACACGTTCGGCTTGTATATAGGCAGCAGAATAACTCACATCAGATTAATAATAACTTAGGCTGCCACCTAAGAATAGCCTGTGTACTATAGCCGAGTATATTTAAGAATTGAACGTCAGTTTGGATGGGTTCATTGAAGTGTGAACGATTTAAAAGCGCTGGTTAAACTGTGTGAACCTCCGAGCTTGCGAAATCGTTCATGCTTCAATGAACCCATCCAAACTGACGTTCAATTCTTATAATTTCATACTTTGTAGTTTACTGGTTTCGCCGAAGAATATTAATTTACAACAATGTTATTTTGCCGGCTCTCGGTCACAAACGTTTCCCAATGAAAGAAACAGTGTAAACTACAAAGTATGAAATTATTTGCGAGTGACGTTCTGCAAACATCATTTGCAAAAAGTGTTGTAATGTCCAAAGCACAACGTTATCACAACGTTAATTTGCAACGTTGTTGTTACGTTGTGGAATTCATGTTGATTTTGATAAAGCAGTTCTATTCCTTTATAACTATCGAGAAGCAAACTCTATAACGTTTCACCGACGTTTCAGAAACGTAGCTACAAAACGTTGTGTGATGTCCAATGCACAACGTTTTCACAACGTGAATGTGCAACGTTGTTGTAACGTTGTGAAATAACGTTGCACGTTGACGTTATAACAACGTTGTGACAACGTAATATCACGACGTTACCAATCCACAACCTTTCCACAACGTTGTGACAACGTCGTGTGTTAGCTGGGACCTTCGTCTAAAAACGACGTAACTTAACAACGATGAAACCCACAATTTTCAAATTTCACACTATAACAGTACAAACATTTCCCTAACTTTCTATGTAAATATTGTAAAGCATTAACGTGATTACTAGTAGCTTATAGCTCGGCAAACGTATTGAATATGCGATTTTTTACAAAATGTCCATGGCGGCTGTTTTGTTGACATTGCGCACTGGATACTTCGTGCGTCTCGTCAGGTTGTAAATCTCGACTTATGTAAAAACCGAAAACATTATGCGAAAGCCTGTTTGTTTCCCGATTACCGTGTTGAAACTGAAACATCTCCGTGGAAAATCGTCCGCGAAATCGTCCATTACGAATTTGTTCAAATATGTGTGACGCCATTTTGTCCGTAAATTAGTGAAATATAACGTTATCGTTTGCATATCATGTCGGAAAATGCATATTAATGAAAAAATTATTTATAAGTAAGGAATGAAATCTTATACCTAAAATCTGTGGTTTATTACCTACATGCTCATATAAATTGTAATGTGTAACTTTAACTATGAAATTTTAAATAACGTTGATCTACTTTTAGAAAGAAGAGAACGAAACCGCATTTCAAAATAAAAAGTAATTGGCGGTGTTGTTGTTTTTTTATTGCAATAAATTATTATTCTTTTCGGCCATTATTCATTTTTTAGTAAGACAAGCATACTAGGTAATCTGCAAATAACATGCCCTTATGCATGTCATATTTTTACTTATCTGGCACAGAAATGTATTCCCCGCGGCTCACGTAAATCAGTTCACTGAAAATACTCCTACCTGGCGATGGCACGTCGACGAAATTTGCATACAGACGAATGAACGAGTTAGTCTCGTATCTTTATGAATCCTAAATAACGTTGTTTTATTTTCATTTTTAAATAATAACGATTATACGAACACAGAACAATAAAAAAATCACATGAAGCAGAAACTATACGAAAATGCCTTTTGTGTTGTCGACAGCTTTAGTTTTGAATATTTCAAAATGTCGTCGACCGTGTTCAGCGGTGTTTGGGATTTTGGATTTACTATAGCATCTTTGACAGCAACCGAGATAGTAGTATAGAACGGGTCGCCAGCAACCCCCTTTTGGTTGATCCGGTTGATCCAGGCGCATCCGAAGGTGATTGGCTGATCCAAGTCACGTGATCGGATAGGATGACTCATGCATCAACAGCGCGTCACAGGTGAGGGGGGATGAAAGGTGTGTGTTTATAAGGCAGAAAAGAATTCATAAGAAAACAAAAGTAAAGGGTATTGAATAGAGCTATGTGTATGGCGTGCTACCCTAAATAGACAGACCGTACCCGTCAGCCCAGTTTGAATTGAGCGCGCTTGACAACTGACGTGGCCTCGTCGTTTAACCAGCGCTCGCTAGAGCGTGCGACCTGGTTTGATGAATACAGGGTGTGTGTTGAAAGTACATCATACCACAATAGAGACGGGTTATGTCAACACGATATACGCCGGGTAATGTAGGGAAAAAAATGTACGTCGAGCTGGATCAAATTCATCTTGTACGGTCTACACGTTGTACACCACGAACGTTAGACAACCTGTATGGAAAAAAATATAGACAAAATAGATAAGACTACGCAATCAGCAAGCTAGCAGTGTCGTTTAATTACATTTAGCGCGCAAGAACGAGCTAATGTATAGCAGAGAGACTAAGCGACCGACCGCCCATAACAATGTCAACATACCCCGGCCGTACAATTAATGTTAACATACCAACCTCGCCTAAAGCTTCCCATTCATAAATTGTGTGACCAGTGTCCCGTATTTATGATATGTTAGGGGACTATGAGCGTGGTTAGCAGTTCATATTTATAAACACATCGTAAATGGCAGATTTGTGATGAATGAACCCGCCCGCACACATGTCTATAGGGTTATGTTCGCCAGAACTGTAAACAGTGACACATTGATAACAGGAAGGGTGCGTGGAATGCACTCGTCCTTGTAAGGGTAAAATACGCGTTTAAACTCACCATTTAAACGATGACATTACTTTTTAGATGTATTGGTATCAGTGAGTGAGTGAATTTAGTTTTACGCCACACACGGCATTATTCCAGCTCTAGGACGGTGATCTGTCAATAAACGAGCTTGGACCAGACAATCCAGTGATCAACAGCATGAGCAGCGATCTGTGCAACTAGGAACCGATGGCACGTGTCATCCGAGTCGGCGAGACTGACCAACCGATCCCCGTCAGTAAGCATGGGTTACTGAAGGTCGATTCTATAACCCGGGACCTTCACGGGTGTAGTATGACGAAGACTATATACTAATATGCAAAAAAATTGAGAAAAACCAAACCAATTCATTCGTATCATTTATTGATTCGAGTCAATTGGTTCCATACAAAGCTGTGATATACGAATGGACAATAGTATTCACTCTGGAACATTATTTAGTCACTCATATACACATGCTGCTGCTGCTGAAGGCCCTATTGTTTAAACAGCCAGTCCATGTTTTGAAACACATTTCGCACTGTTGAATGTTGAATGGTTGTCTATAGTCTATGCTTTATCCATTGCTTGTAACGATTTCCGTCCAGGGGGTCCCAGTTTCACAATTCACGTGCGTCGAGCCCAGGTTACACTGACATGTCAGTGTGGTAATATGGGCTCGGCGCGGGATTTTCAAACCACTCATGTGTTTGGAAATAACATGTGAGATGTAACTAAATTATACTGTGTGATTTCTGCATCGTTTGGGGCCGGACTCGCTGCAATTCGTCTTCAAGCAACTCTGCAGAGGAATTCCAAAGAACATTGATTATCGATTGATTGTCCGACTTACCAGGATCGTCGACCCAGCTATTGTGTGGGATTTGTTTCACATTGCTGGCATTTCTGGGATTCATAACGGATTATCACTCAATTATTAAGGACTAATCAATAGTGACTTTTTATTGCTGAATGTTATATTATGTGCAACTGGCTCACGCAAGCTACAACAGGTGAGGTTCAGTGACAGGAACAGTTATTGTGCATGTTTCGATTCGACATACTGTGGGAACACAGATTTTAATACATCGAAGTGTATGTTGAGTACGAAGTATACCAATTCTGCTATTAGAAGCATTTACAATTGCCTGGCAATTCCAGTCAGCAGAGTGCAAAAACAAACGTTGGAGTATATACTGTGTCAGCTGACATCATAGACCGGGTACTGAAGTAGCGAAGGATTTCAACATAACCATGGACACACCGCCGGAAACGCCAGCCATTCGTAGACCCACTTCGCCTGCTAGTGTCTCCTCAGCAGATTCTGTGTCACCAATCAATCGGACGCATGCCTCCATAAAGGGCAAGGGGAGTACCATCACGTCATCTCCGTCCGAGGGGCACCTTGCCCGGGGCGGGTATTCACCAGCCCCCCGGGGGCGCGGCTTGGCAAGCCCACACCACCCACCCCATCCGGATTACCACCGTCGTGACCTACCAGCAAGCCTTGAAGCTTCAACGTCGGGGCGCTACTCCAGCGCTCCACCCCCTTATTAGGCGGCAGACCCCACCCCTTTCTTACGGACAGGGTAGAGAGGGCTGACTTTCCAGGTTCGCCCTTGGCCAAGTACTCAAGGGACCTGGAGGTTCTGCAGTGGGAACGGGAAAGGATATATAGAGAACAATATCAGTGGGAACTGGCCACGCGAAGACAGGAACAAGAACGTCAAGAGAGGGAGGAGGAGTATCTACAGAAATTAAGTAGAGCTGAAGAAGAGAGGGCGAGAGCGGAAGAAGAGATATTACAGCTGCAGGACCAGCTACGTAGGGCCGAGATTGGCAGACAAGAAGGAGGTACTCAAATACAATCTGAGGAAGCGGAGATACGGGAGCACCTGAGCATGGAGTCACATCCAGGAGTGGACGTTGGACCGGAGTTCACCATGGACCGGAGATTTGAGAGGGAGTTGAACTCGATCAATGATGTCATCTCCAACTTTGAAGGCAGGGCTGCAGGACCACCGGGCAAATTTGTACATCAACCTCCATCGGGGTATACAGGGCCACAACCCAGGTTCCCCCGCAACAGTCCATGCGTCAGGAGTCTGACGAATCACTGGAAGCTTGGTCCGAACGCTTGGTAAATACCGCTGTAATTGCCTTCCCAGGCCTGCCCGACTATTATGTGGACCAACAAGTAATAACCAAATTCTGCCAAGGATGTTCAAATAAGGAGGCTAGCCAATTTGTGGCCAACCTGCGACCAAATACCCTAGAGGATGCCATAGACAGAGTTCGCCACTTTCAGCATCATGCCCAAGTCGTGTACGGGCGCCAACCCAGACGAGAGATGAGGCAAGTCATGGTGGAAGGGGAGCAGGCAAGCCTGAATCGGGTGGGAGAACCACGTTCCATCGACCAACGGATGGGGGAAGTGGAGAGGGACATGGAAGAAATTAAAAAAGAAACCAAGGAAACAAAGAAGGATGTGACAGAGATCAAAAACTTGGTGACGAAGTTGGCGGAGAATATAGCAAGAGCCCGCGTCTGTTCCCGGTCCCCCAGTCCGGGGCGCACTGACGGATGCTTTGCCTGCGGCGAGCGGGGACATTTTAAAGCCAACTGTCCGAAGAGAAGTCCTAACCCCGAGAAGAAAGTCAACTTCATGATTCCTCGACCGGTTTCCCCAAACTTCCAGGGGATGAACAAGACGGCCTGAGTTCATCCCCAATCACACCATTAGGCCAGAATACAAGACCACCTGACGTCGAAATGGACCAGTCGCTGAAGCAACCCATGGCAGAATACACCCACTTAAAAGAGTCGGAGGGGCACCGGTCCAATTTGGAAGACCAGAGTACGCTCAACCACTTGGAGGATACCCTTGGCAACCCACCACGTCCCCCGGACCCAACAGTTGAACTGAAACCAACGTTTCTACTCACCCAAGAAGAAAAGGAAGGAGTGGGAACAGGACTGACTGATGCAGGTCAGAGTTCACTCAACCATTTAGGGGATACCATGGGCAATCCGCCACGCCCCCCTGACACGGGAACAGGACTGGCGGAAGTAGGTCAGAGTTCGCTCAACCATTTAGGGGATACCTTGGGCAACCCACCACGCCCCCCTGACACGGGAACAGGAATGGCGGGGTCCGATCAAGTCACACCATGGACAGCGGATCCAACAATGTTATCACACCTGGGCCTTCCTGACTCATCCATAAGACAAGTAGGGTACTACACCGATGAAGAAACCGGCCTCCCAATGATTAACATTAGCACCTTGACCCACAAAGCCTCAATCATGATCACCTTGGAGATAGAGGGTTGCTCAACAGAAGCTGTGATTGACAGTGGAGCTGAGATGACAGTTATATCCGACAAGCTGTTCCGTAAATTGACGGACCAACCACCCACAGTACAAGAAGTCGTGTTAAAGAATGCCGGAAGAGATCTCAAAATGAAAGGCTTCATAACAGATATGACTAGAATAAGGATTCAAGGGAAAATCTATCGATTGCCCATATGTGTGGCACCAATAGAAGATGACATGTTGCTGGGAGCAGATTTCATCCTTCGCCATTGCAATAGTATTAACTTGGAGGAGCAGGTCTTGGTTGTCGGTGGAATGGAAGTCCCCATGATGATCAAGTCGCGAAGAGGTCCCGCAGTATGCGGGATCCGGCTGGCATCCAAGACTAGTATTCCCCCAAACTCCGTGCGAATGGTCCAGTGTGCGCTCACTGAGGAGCTCCGTCAGTATATGACGGAACCCGACGA
Organism: Haliotis cracherodii; assembly: GCF_022045235.1. NCBI lineage: Eukaryota > Metazoa > Mollusca > Gastropoda > Lepetellida > Haliotidae > Haliotis > Haliotis cracherodii. The sequence continues at coordinate 38,308,191 of NW_027266269.1, forward strand.
GGCCATCTTGGGAAGAGTTCTTATCCCCCGAATATTACACGGGCCAGGCAAGGAACCCATCATATGCATGGTAAATCCCTCCGAAAGTACCGTCAAGCTGAGTGAAGGACAAGAGGTAGGCTTGGAGGTGGAGGAAATCAACCCAGATGAAGATCCCCAAGGACAGGGCTGGAGTGAAACCTCTCATCAGGATGAAGGGGACACTGACTCAGAGACAGACGATGAAAGTGTCACATCGACTCCATTTCCTAGTCCACCACCGCATCTGGAAGACCTGTACCATCGTTCTTCCACCCATCTCAAATTACCCGACAGAAGGAAGTTGGCCGATCTGCTGATCGAGTTTCAAGATGTGTTTGCTCGAGATGAATTAGATCTAGGCAACTTTACAGCCCTAGAACACACCATTGATACAGGAGATGCTAAGCCAATCAAACAGAGGATGCGAAGAACACCTCTCGGGTTCGCGGAAGAGGAAGAAGCACATCTCACCAAAATGCTGAAGGCAGGAGTCATTCAACCGTCTACTTCCGAATGGGCTGCAGCACCAGTGCTTATACGCAAGTCTGATAGAGGGGTACGTTGGTGTGTAGACTACAGATCGCTGAATTCTGTTTGTTCTAAGGATGTGTTCCCTCTGCCGCTGATAGATGAATGCCTCGACACTCTCGCCGACAGTCAGTGGTTCTCCAAGCTGGATGCTAACTCAGCCTACTGGCAGATAAAGATCAAAGAGCAAGATCGCAAGAAGACTGCTTTTGTTACCAAGTATGGGTTGTTCGAACACGTCCGGATGGGCTTTGGCCTTTGCAATGCTCCGGCCACATACGCCAGAGTAATGTCCTTGATTTTGAGCGGACTTAGTTGGGACATCGTGCTGGCCTTCCTCGACGACGCAGTAGTGAACGGCCCGGGAATACCAGGGCACTTTGTCAATCTCAGGGCAGTGTTGGAGAGGTTCCGGAACTACAACTTGAAACTAAAACCCAAGAAATGTGTCCTATTCCAGAGGGAAATCGAATTTCTAGGCAGGATCATCAGTCCCGGGCAGATCCAGATCAACGAAGCGGACCTGACAGTGGTGAAAGACTGGCCTATCCCCAGAACTACCAGGGAAGTGGAAAGTTTCCTGGGATTAGCAAATTACCACAGGGTGTTCATAAAAGACTATGCCAAAATGGCCGTTCCCCTCTATAACATTACGGGAAAGAAACCGTTCAACTGGGGGAGTGAGCAGCAAGAGGCCTTTGAAGAGCTGAAAGAAGCCCTTATGTCCCCACCAGTCCTGGGCCTCCCCAGAAACACAGGTCGTTTTATACTAGACACTGATGCCTCCCAATACGCCATTGGGGCAGAACTTATCCAAGTACAAGATGAAAAGGAACGCACCATCAGCTATGGAAGCTTCGCACTATCCCCAGAGCAAAGGCGGTATTGCACCACAAGAAAGGAACTGCTGGCCGTTATCCGTTTCACCCGGCAGTATCGACATTACCTTTTGGGCCGTCCCTTCACCGTCCGAACAGACCACAGAAGTTTGCGATGGTTGCTGAACTTCAAGGCTCCTGAAGGGCAATTAGCCAGGTGGCTCGAAGAGTTAAGCCAGTATGACATGACGGTAGAGCACCGACCGGGAGCAAAACATCAAAACGCAGACAGCTTATCAAGGATTCCTGTTGAAGACTCCTGTGAACACTACCGCTCTACCATGGAAATTGAATCCTTGCCCTGTGGAGGGTGTAGATACTGCCAGAAAGCCCACCAGAACTGGGGAACCTTTATAGAAATGGTAGACTACACGATCCCGCTGGCCAGCCGGACCCCAAGGGTTCGATCAAACCAAGTACTTGAAGTACCAGAGTGCCCACCTGGAGTAACGTCCAGAGTTTTCTGCACCACAGAAGATCTGTTGGCGGAATTCTCAAAGGGAGAAGCGGAGAGTACTAAGGACCCAAATCCAAGAGTAGGAACCGTAGCCATCGAAGTGGATGGGGGAGGGGGCGTGACTGTCAGATCGTCAGTCGAGGAGCCCCAGGAAGGAGATGTGGAATCCTCAGGCTCGTTTGGGTATTCCCAGGAGGAAATATTCAATGCTCAACAGGAAGACACAGACTTAAGATGGGTACGAGAATGGATTGAAGAAGGAAGAGCCCCCACAGACGCGGAACTCTATTTATCAAGCCCTGCAGCCAAGTTTTACTGGATCAACAAGGAAATGTTTACAAAAGATAGACATGGTCTCCTGGTAACAAAAGAAGACCCAACCGAGCAGACCCCAAAAAGGCTCATGATCCCTAAGGGACTGCAGGGGGAGACATTGAGGTGCGTACACGACATCCCTACAGCTGGACACCTTGGGGTAGCAAAGACAAGAGAGCGACTAAAAGCTAGATATTTTTGGTATCGCAGCTCCCAAGATGTTCGAGAGTACATTGCTACCTGCAGACAGTGTTCTTGTAACAAAAAGCCACTCAAACATGTCAGAGCCAAAATGGAATGCTTTCACGCAGGAGCCCCGATGGAGAGGGTACACTTGGATTTCGTGGGCCCACTACCAAAGAGTCAAAAGGGAAACGAGTATATCCTCATGATGGTGGATCAGTTCACAAAGTGGGTCGAATGCATTCCCTTGCCATGTCAGAAGGCGGAAGAGACGGCTAGGGCAGCGGTTAATGAGTTTTTTGGAAGGTTCGGTTTTCCATTCCAGATCCACACGGATCAAGGAAGAAATTTTGAAAGCAAACTGTTCCGGGCTATCTGTGAGTTACTTCAAGTAACCAAGTCGAGGACTACCCCATATCGACCATCCTCCAACGGTCAGGTGGAGAGGTACAACAGAACGCTCATGCAAATGGTACGATGTCACATTGGGAAGTCCCAATCCTCATGGGATGAGTACTTGTCACAGCTAGCCAGTGCCATCCGGTCTTCAGTTAACCGACATACGGGCTTCACGGCCAACCGACTGATGTTAGGGCGAGAAATCAACATTCCTGCTGATTTGATGTTTGGGAAACCCACAGAGGAGGAAGAATCAGCGCTCTCCGAGTATGTCAGGGACCTCAAATATGCCATGCAGGAAGCTCATGACCTAGCAAGGAGTCGGCTGAAAACTGCGGTGTTGAAAATGAAAAAGGACTATGATCTCAAGACCCTTACACGAACCTTCGAGGAAGGTGATGCCGTCTACATCCTGAACTCTGCGACCGTGTTGGGAAAATGCAAGAAACTGTGCCCAGTGTGGAAGGGGCCTTACTTGATAGTGAGGAAGCGGACCGCCAACTTGTTTGTGGTCCAGGGTCCTCGAAAGGAAATGACGGTACATCATGATCGTATCACTTCCCTGTAGAGACAGGGACTTGCCCATCTGGCTCCAGAGAAGAAAACCGGATAGGCCGGTGGATGACTTGGGGCTAGACTGGCTCTATGAGGAGCCGAGTCCAGAGTCACCCGAAAGAGAGCTGTTCTGTGTGTGTCGGAGGCCAGATGACGGGTCCTTCATGATAGGGTGCGATAAGTGCGATGGGTGGTTTCATGGGGCCTGTGTCGGAGTGAAGCCGGAAGAGGCTGAAACCATGGAACACTATGAGTGCCCACCCTGCAGGGTGGGGTAAAACGTAATTTGCTTAACCTGTAGGTTGATAGGTTAAGTAAACAAGATGGCAGTTTTTCAACGCGAATCTGACAAGCCGGAAAACGACTACCCACCAAAAAGAGAAATCATGTCAAGCAGTGAGAGCGAGGACCCAGGTCTTGATCCATATTACGAAGGGAAGGTCAATGTGACCATTAAGGACATATTCGTCCATGGAGCTCCGGTGCCTGAAAAGTACCTTACCAGGACGGTGCTGGTGCAACGGGGAAAGTCGCCAATGGACCGGGCCGAGTCACCGGTGGGCCGGGCCAAGTCACCGATGGGCCGGGCCAAGTCACTGGAGGGCCCTCTGGTTGACTTCTCCAAGCCAGCCCAAATGATACCCCGGGGGAGAGGGGTAACAATGACGGACGTCGAGAAGGTGGGGAGAATCGCCCGGAAGAGAGGCCGGGCGAGCTCCTCAAATGAGTTGTGGGACGAAGGAAACCGGGGCGGAGCGAGAAAAAAGGCGTTACAGGTCTATTGTCCTGCGGGAGCGGAGGGCGGGGAGCGCCAAGTGACAGGGGGATGGTCGCCCTCAAGGCGGCGGTCCTCCGTCAGGCGGCGGTCCGCTGTCCCTCGCCGCTCACACAGTCACCCACGGCCAGAACCAGAGTTCCAAGTGCCTGTACAGCACAGGAACGCTGCAACTTCCTCCTCCCAACGTCGGCCGGGCGCCTCTGGAGTTACCCCGCGTTCCCGTGGGGTGACCAGGGACCGCTGTTCTGCGTGTCTGGTGCCAGGCTGCGGAGTCAGATCAAGGAAGCTCAAGCAGCATGTGCAGATGGCCCACTTGCCCCTGTACTTCACGGGGAGTGGGAAGCTGACCAGGGAAGAGGCCCAGGATAGAGTCCGGGCCCTACGTCACCTAGCGTCGCTCCTTGTCGGTCCCGGGGCCACCTTAGAAGATCTTCAAGTGCGTGCGGACCGCGGTCGCCGGGTCCCCGAGGAGTGTAAGGTGTCCCCCGAGGCTGCGGAGGACTTACGAACCATGTGCCATTACCAAAAGTGGGCAGTGCCCAGAGAATTCAAATTGCGGCCGGTGAACTCACTGGCCTGCCTCGCCCACTGGCGTGTCCTGGTGGCACTCCTGTCTGAGCTGGAGGGCTCCAGGAGAAATGAGTTTAGAACCATGCTGGAGCCGGTGGGCGAAAGGGGCCGGCAGGAAACCCTGCGCTTTCAGCGCCGGGAAGAGGGGAGACGGGACAAGAGTCCAAAGGCAGCGGGCCGGGTGGTCACCTGGTCTGCTAGCTCGGAGGTGGAGGCCACCTCGGATGAGGAACAGGGCCTAGAGGCCATTGATGTCCATTTTCACTTGGACCGGACTGGGAGGGACCTGCTGGGGCAGCGGCGGGGCCTCTCGGTCGATGATCTCCTGGACCACCCTAGAGCCAAAAAGGGTGTCCAGAAGCCGGTCCAGCTGGTGGGGGGGGGGTCACAGTCTTCTGTGACCCGGCCACGTACCCCAGCCGGGTCGACAATGACCCCAAGTGGAAGGTCGCCGTGGGAGTCCATCCCAAAAACGCGGGGGACTTTGACCACCAACAATTAGGACAACTGGTGGACCTGTTAACGTCCTCCCCAAATGTCAGAGCCCTGGGAGAGGTAGGGCTAGACAGGACGACCCCATCGCACACGTGGGCCCGCCAGGAAGAGGTGCTGAGGAAGGTCATCACCATCCCCACGGACGACCAAATCCTAATGCTGCACCTAAGGGGGAGTAAGGGTGACCCCTACGGGTCAGATGTGCAAGGGTTGGCCCTCAGGCTAGTTAAGGAGAAGTTACCACCCACCCGGGTGTTTCATCTCCATAGCTTCACGGGGAGAGCCAGTGATGTGAGTGCCTGGCTGGCGGAGTTCCCCAGCACTTACTTTAGTGTCAACTCCTTGGTGCAGGGGTTTGACCGGTGGCAGAAGGAGGGTCTCCGGTCGATTCCTCGGAATCGATTGCTCCTGGAGACAGACCCCCCTCATCTCAGCCCTGGGGGAGGGGGTATCAATACCCCCCACAGGATTGGGGATGTGGCCATGCTCGTGGCCCAGGCCCGAGGGGTCCCAGTAGAAGAGGTCCTGCGCTGCTCCACCAGCAACGCCAGGGCCATCTACAGGATCCCCTAGAGTTGAGGGATGAGGTCAGCCCGACATTTTTGTTGGGCAGTGAGCAGCCATCTTAGCCCGATATTTTTGTTGGGCATCTGGTGCAAGATCCAGGGGCCCGGTATTTGTACCGGGCCACAAGAAAAAATGAACGTACAGGCATGGAGTTCTGTCCAGGACAGAGGGCAAGGGATCTTGGTTGGAGGACCCCCATTGAGAATAGAAACATGAAAGATGTCCAGGGATCCTAGTTGGAGGACTCCCATTGAGAATGGCAACTTGGAAGATGTCCAAGGATCTTGGTTGGAGGACCTCCATTGAGAATAGAAACTTGGGAAGCGTCCAAGGTTTCCGAGAAGTAATCCAGGTCGGAAAATTAAGGCTGAAAATGGAGATCCAAGGAGTGGTTACTAGTCCCGAAGAGCTTTGGGACTACGAGGTGGATATCTCTATAGAAGATGAAACGTCATAACCTCTGAAAATCCCGGTGGTCTACCAGGGCAGAATATAGGGTCCTACCCCGCCGCAGGTCCTAGAAGACATCAGGTTCCTGTAAATAGGGGGGAGTGTGGTGGTCGGCCATGTCCGCCACTACTGCCGAAGATAACCGAGAGCCGCAGCCCGTGCCCGGGAAGCAGCAGGACCCGGAAATCCTCAGCTAGCCGGGAGCCCATGAGGGAAACAGTCGAGTTTCAAGCATTCAAAGTAAGTAGACGTCTTTCAGACCATTCTCTTATCTTTGATAATATAACTGACTCACCATAGTGTCAACTGGTGCCACTAGTGCTATGATCGTCGGCATAGCACCGACATGAGTTCTCACTATAACTGTATTAACATAAGACGACGCCAGTCGTATTATCAACCGATTATGGATTCTAGTCAACCATTGACAATGAAACGCCCAAGGGGTAAGAACTCGACTAACAGTGTGTTAGAGGGTGTTCAGTCGAAGAAAAACGTGTTTTCGTCGTTTAGCAACAATTTGATGAAGAAGAAAGCATGGGAGGACATTTCACAGAGGTGAGTGATTTAATGAAAGTGTGTGTGTGTGTGTGTGTGTGTGTGTGTGTGTGTGTGTGTGTGTGTGTGTGTGTGTGTGTGTGTGTGTGTGTGTGTGTGTGTGTGTGTGTGTGTGTGTGTGTGTGTGGAAGGGTGTGTGTGGAAGGGTGTGTGTGTGTGTGTGGGGGGGGGGGGGGAGGGGGTCTGGTATAAACTGGAGTACAAATATGTAAATAATGATCACTTAAAACATCGATGTTTTATGTTGAATATGGCAGGGCGAGGAAAGCGTTCTGATGGTAAATATCTGTAGGCTATCTCACCAACCTGTCAACTGGGTGTTACTTCATCAACTAGGGCTGGGACGGGTAACTCGGGTACTCGGGTCGGGTAGGTACTTAGTAGGACCCGGGTACCCACAGGACTACCCGGACCCGTGGTTAGTCACGTGATATTTTGTTTCATGACATGTATAAATACATGATTACTCGACAATTTTAAGTCTCCAATGTTCGCATTTCTTCATGACTATGAACACGTTCCTTCTGACTTATATATGTTTGAACAAAGCTAAAACGTCAGTCAACTTTAGTGTATGCATGACCACATCGTTTAATACGTGTATCTAAAAACATTTTGCCAGGGCTACTGTCAAACTATTCCCAATCAGACATTTTGTACCTTTTTCTTGACACCAACAGCGGGTACCCGGGTAGGGTCGGGTAATAGGGGTGTGGGTACCCGGGTAGTGAAACTGGACTCGTCCCAGCCCTATCATCAACCCGTCTTTGGTAATAACTTGATGCAAAGGATATACATAAGCTGGAACTAGCGCTGCAGTGTCACAGGCAGCCATTTTGACACTTAGAAAGGGACACCACTCTATCCATTTTTTGGACGAGACATTCTCTCGATACATTATGTTGCTGGGATTTGGGAGTTCTAACCCTTCACAGATCTTGTTTCAGCATCAGTGCAAACAGTGCATGGTGTCAAAAGACTGACCAAAGATGTTAAAAAGAAGTGGATGGACTACAAGTATGTGTATACACACAGAACAATTTTGAACATAATATTATTTTATGTAAACAAATACTCATTGCATGGTATAAAAGATGTGCTTGTCCTGACATACATGTTCAGTGAAACATTCATATTTAGCTGTTATAAATATAGATTAAAATTGTTTATACTGGTACTTTTTTTTTAGATAATCTGAGGTGTGTTTGCTTATTTCTACATTTGGTTCCATCAGGAGTCAAACAAGGAAAAAAGAAGCTGAACGAAAGAGGGAGGCAACGAGAACTGGCGGGGAGCCTCCACCATCCAACCTCACTGAAATGGAACAGCGAGTGAGCCTACAGTTTCTTTTTCAATCTTGAATTTCATAAATGCTATATCATTGGGTGTTTTTTTTATATGTGGGCATATTGAGTACTCAACAAGTACAAATGAATATAGTTGCTGTTGAATTGTAATTTTACAATTTATATGAAAAGCTCTTAAAGGAGCAGTTAGATTGTAATTATAACAAACAGGTCATCTTTTGACCAATAAGTTATTAGGTAAAGTACTTCATTCCTTATTACAGAGAACATTAACATTGTAACATGCATTGAAAGAAATACTGATTTGAGGTTGTATCATTCATACCTCCCTGCTCGATTCAAGGCTGTGAGGGTGGCCTTGAAAGTGAAGAATATGAAAGTAAGTTGCGTAATTGGTTGTGTGAATGGCTGTATGTGCAGTTGTTTACTTAACTGGTCTCATAGTTTATGTTAATGACCATATGTCAGACATATTATAGATTATCTCATACAGTAAAGGTAATTGTGATCATGTAAGATAAAAGATGAAGTATAAACTCAAAGTTGATTTTGAAATTTGATTAATAGTTCCATTAATAACCATACTTTTTGTAGGTTCTGCCTTTTTTCATTGCAGAGAAATTGGTAAATTGGAACTACATGTATCTTATTACTTACAGACACTACCCCAGCAACTCCAGTTTTTCCAGAGACTCTTCAAGCCCTGCAGTATTTGCCTTGTGATGGGGCCTTTGTGCCACCTACATACATGTACTCAGAGAGTGTGATGTCAGCATATGATGTTCCTTAAGGTATTACCATGTACAAAATGGAAATACTGCACAATAAATTTAATACAACTTTTAAGGGTTCTGGATGGGGAGAGATTTGCAACTGTGATAGTTTATTGCAGGTATACCTACCACAAGATAAGATGAAATCATGTATGCAACATCACAGGTCTTAGAAATACAGTTCATGGATTTTGATTGTATCTCCAATCTCTGTATATGTTTATGTATTATGTATTATGTATTATGTATTATAGGGAGAGAGGTGTTTACTTAATATTCCTGTGGATATGTTTTAAATACAACATTCACATGTCTCAGTTAAATGATTTCTTTCTTTAATACAGTTGATGCAGTTTCACATGTTAAGGCCACAAAGACTCTCAGTGGTATGTACAGCAATACATCAAATTTGAAATGATAGAAAGAGAAAAAAATTAAATTACTCAAGAAACCCTGATTTTTGTTTTGATAAAGTTTGTATACAGATGGACGAGACATAACTGTTGCTGTGAGACTTGTGTTATGTAAAATGAAAATTTCTTTCAGACAAAGATAACATTCTGAACATAGAGAGGGAGAAACTGAATGTGCTGAAAGAGCTTCTTGAGGTGGAAAAAAAGAGATTACATGTGGAAGAAATTGGCCTACATCATTTCTCTGGAAGCTGGCCACTCTGGCCAACTGAATGTATCACCAGTTATTCAGTTCCTTTAAGCTTTGATTAATTTTCCCAAATATAAAAATTCATACTGATAATGTAGCTTCTGTTGTCATTTATCATCGGTTACAAAAAGTCGTTTATCTTAATCATACAATCATTTAGAGAAACAGTTATTGACGACAGCTTGTCGGACTTTGAGGCCGTCATTGAGAGGTCCCAGGTAAGCTATCCCATCTTCTTGGATCAGGTCTTCTTGTGTAGGAGGAGCTGGCAATCTTAGGCTGATGCAGAAGTTATGCAGCTGACAGGTTGCATACACAACTTGATGGCATTTTGGTGGGGTGAACGGCAGTCAGCCACCTGATTTATGTAGGCACCTAATAATGTATATAAACACAAACATTACCCTTTGTTCAGAATGCAGATAAGATAGACTAGTCGCATTATTATGTGTAAAACTTGAAATATTCTATAAAGACCATATCTCTGATTTACTTTAAAGTATGAGTATTATCTTAAAGCATAACATCTTAATCTGTCATTAGCACAGATGTATGCCATACTAATGTCTCAAATTTTGAAAAATGATATATATGCTTGAGTAGAATAAGGGATGAACATATACATGCCTGAACCTGGATTTAAGGAGTCCAAAAGCCCTCTCCACAGTGTTGCGTGTTCTGCAGTGTGCAGTGTTGTAACATTCCTCAGACGGTGTTGTAGGGTTAACTATTGGCGTAAGCAGCCATGGGCGACATGCATATCTGATGGAAAAATTGTAATTCTGTTAAACATACTGACCATACCATTAAATATTGAAAGACAACTTAAAATACCAGCTTATATATTTCACTTCAAATGTTATTTCATTTCGTGACGATTTTATTGGTGTCAGTTTACATTGTGAAATTTGGGTTTAAGCACAAGGGGAAATCACTTTCACTCAAAGCTAGATTTTATGGGCGCTGCTTTCAATTTATGATCAATATATTTTAAAGTGACTAATATGAAATAAACATTGGAATCTGAAAATCACATTATGATTACAGTATGGTCTTCTGTGTGTCAAGTTACAAAATATCAACTTCTTGTTTATGTGTTTTCATATCTCTGTAGTGGTTACAATACAACTTATGTTTACACAAATGATTTGCTGTTACCCTGAATCGCCTAGCAGCCATCCGTCATTCCCAGCAGTCTCCATATACTGCCCAATCTTGCTGTTTTGTAGCATGAACGAATCATGAGTTGAACCAGGCCACTTGGAAACCACACTTGTAAACCTTTTGATTAAATATACATATTTATAATTCTTCCATCAGCCATGCATTCATAAATCGATATTAAAGTTATTTTCTCAAGTCCCCGTGTGTGTGTGTGTGTGTGATAGTCCAACTGGCTGTTTAAAGTTGTCTTTATTCTTTATTTATTCAGCAGTGAGCATTGCTTTAAGTATTAAAACAATCGTCCTTTATCACAATGGTAATTCCGCACGGTAATAGAAACCTGTATTGGACCTCATGACAAAACCCTTGTTGGGCCTTACGTAATGATTGGTCAACAAAATGAGTAGGTGGCACTACTAGTCATTGTCAAGGTCATTAAAGAGAGTAAACAAGGTGTGTATCCTTCGATGTTTCCCTGAATAATGTTGTTATTACGTCTGTATACGAATGATTGATTCATACTGACCCTATCAATTGTTAAATAAGGATGTTGCTGGGTGTTGTTGTTAACGTCTGTGAAGTGTGATGTACCTTAGTTCTGCGTCACAGACAGCTTGAACGTTTACGGCATGGAAGCCCTTCCTGCAAACGTAAACCGCTTCTTCATCCCCGGTGGGTCGCATGATAGGTATGAGGGTGCCATCTATACAACCAAGCACTTTTGGAAATCTGCTAATGTTATAAAATGCTTCCTTCGTGACACGTTGGTCGGATGTTGCCTTTGGGAACGAAATCAGTTTTAGTTGTTTGACAATTGCTTCATTTGTACGGGTAAACACCCGTGACACAGTGGACCGGGATACGCCATGCAAGTCTGCTAGTTCAGTGAAGAACGACCCCTTACTATAAAACCTAAGGGCAATCAAAACCTGTGTTTCCGGGGACAATGCATGGGAACGCTCTGTTTGTGAAGCAAGATATGGTTTCAGTAAGTCTATAAGTTTAAATATGGCATGACGTGGTAGCCGGTAGCGCCGGATTATGCTGTCATCATCGAGCGTGTCAAGTACTCGACTTCGGTCTCGAAACACCCTTGGTCGTGATCGTGTTGCCTTTTCTTCTAATATGCCAAGCAAAAAATATGCCGCCATCTTGATACTTAAGTTACGACAGAAATGCTTGATTTACGATAGGTACTGACCACTCATAATTTTTCTCTTAACTTTACGAGATATTTTCACTAAGATAGCTTTGTGGATCGCTTAAGATTTTTGTCATAAAGTTACGACAGGTTTTACGATGTTCGTAGCGCTACGAAGGCTTTGTGGATCGGGGCCCTGGAACCTATAAATCGATCATTTATGTGAATACTCAATGAAGTTAATGTTCCACATAGAGCAAAGGTGTCTTTCTATCGATATCATTGGCTTGCTTCCAAACTTCCTGTTGTTTGTGACGTCTTGGTGATGAAAACTGTTTTATGTGTTTGCTGTTAAACGATTCACCAACAACTTTCAAATTATAAAGAAGGCACAGAAAGGTTTGCCACCGGTGGGGCACGCTCACCTTTTCGCGAACACCTGGTATCATCACAATTTGAAAGTGATTCATAAACACATACTCATGATATAGAAGGTAAGCGCCCAATCGATTCTGTTTTTGGCAGAGATTTCCTCTGAGTATGGAATGGGTTTTGTCGGTTTTATATAGCAAATTTCAGTATTTCACATGCATAGTTTTAATGCTATTGAATCGTTATACCTTGATTTGAAACCCAAGCATTTGATGTATTTTCCCTACTTTTGATAACAAATGTATTGCAAACCTGTTGATGGGTTCTGCCAACTGGTAAGATGAACACGTTTATTTAAGCAACAAATCATTAAAAACCCTATCTTTCAAATATCCAAAGACGTGTGGGGCGGTGGGGTAGCCTAGTGGTTAAAGCGTTCGCTTATCACACCGAAGCTCCGGGTTCGATTCCCCACATTGGTACAACGTGTGCAGCCCATTTCTGGTGTCCTCCATCGTCATATTCCTAAAATATTGCTAAAAGCAGCGTAAATCCATACTCACTCACACGTCTCCTTATATAGATTCCGAAAAAGGTAAAGGAATATCATCATGCATTTATTATTATTATTGCTGGGTCTGTTTAATCGTGAAATCATAATTATGTATTTGATTTAAATCTGGATGTTTACTATACGAGATATCTGCAATCACTGACACTGACTTTATTATATATATGCCATACCATTTGAACTGTATAAGGTGCCGCAGTTGTATGTGTATACATGTATGTACCAGAAATATAGGATCGTGGTTCGAATCCTGGTTTGCTCCTCGTGTTTCTCCAGGGTTACACCTAAGTGTTAATGCTGGCCTTC